>NC_069506.1:173433421-174033421 GCF_027579735.1 Bombina bombina | reverse complement strand
TCTTCATTAATGTAGGTAATTTAGACAATTCTAAGTGGATTGCAACTTTAAGAGAAAAAGGGGAGAAAAAAAATCCTGTTCTAGGTCCTTTATTTGAAAGTGGCCCACATCTAACAACCAATTTGGAATAATTTTAATTAAGCACGCCCAATTGTATTTTTTAAGGCAAGGGAAACCAAATCCTGCAGCATCTCTCTCTTGAGAGAGTCTAGTTAAGGACAATTTAACCTTCTCTTTACCCCATAGAAAAATTTTGAAAGCTTTATTTAACCTTCTTAAATCGGTGGGTTTTAAGAATAGTGGCACGTTCTGTATAATATATAATAATTTGGGGAGTATTATCATTTTAATCAGGTTAATTTTACCTGCTAAGGTAAGGGGGAAATTAGACCATCTTTGAAGGTCATTTTCCACCTTAGTGAACAATCCTGCAAAATTATCATCATACCATTTTTTTGGAGATATATTAACATTAATACCCAGGTACCTTAAACTTTTAACTTCCTGGAAAGGGCATTCTCCTCTGTATTTTCCCGTTTTTTGGATCCATAAAATTTCAGATTTTTGCGAGTTTACCTTGTACCCTGAAAAGGAACTGAAACTATCAAGAATTTTTATAAGTTTTGGAACATTTTCATTTGCGTCGCTAATAAACACCAGGAGGTCGTCCGCATAAAGTGATATTTTAAATTCTTTAGAGCCTACTTTGATACCGGGCATATTATTCCTCAGAACAATTGCTAACAGTTCTATACATAAATTAAACAGCAGCGGCGACAACGGACACCCTTGCATAGTCCCTTTGTTTAATTGAAAACTCTCTGAGAGTAAACCATTAACTACCAAGGCCAAGAATCGGTTATCATATAACTTGTGGATGAATTTAAAAAAAATAGCCCTTTAAGCCAAAACGTTCTAGGGAGTCAAAGAGATGCTGCCACTCAATTGCGTCGAAAGCTGTTTCGGCATCGATGGCAATCACTGCCTTGTCACTGCCTGTTTGTGTAGTCTCTGTTTCCTGTACATTATAATAGTCTACTGTTAGAAGCAGTTTCCTGAAGTTAGTAAAAGACGATCTGCCTTTCATAAACCCTGTTTGGTCAGTGTGAATCAAATTTGGTAATAGCTTCTGTAATCTTGCTGCGATTATAGATGTTAAAATTTTATAGTCTGAATTGAGCAGAGATATTGGGCGATATGCATTTAGCGATTCAGGGTATTTACCTTTTTTTGGAATTAGAATAATTGTTGATTTTGTAAATTCTTTCAAGAAGATCGCTCCTTAGATATAGTAATAATTAAATAACTCAACTAGGCTTTTTACAATATTATTCTGCAGAATTTTATAGTACTCATTTGGCAGTGCGTCAGGCCGTGCAGCTTTATTACAGGCTATATGCTTAATAGCTTTCTCGACTTCTTCCTGCGTTATTGGGGTGTTCAAGTCTAACAATTCTTCCACTAACAGATATGGCAGTTTACAGGATTCCCAAAATGATCTCTTATTGTCTTCGTTAGTTGCTGAAGAAGAAAAAATGTGTTTGTAGTGTGTTAAAAATTCAGCACTAATATCGTTAATTTGGGTTAGTCTTTTCCTGTCGCTTTTTATCGTCAAAATTGCCCTGGCACCCTTAGCTATTTTGACTAGATTGGAAAGGCATTTGCCCATTTTACCTCCATGTCTGTAATAATTTGCATTTGATTTTAGAACTTCTCTAGCTGCGTTCTGCTGCAAAAATATTTCCCTCTCCTTCTTTGCTTGCTGGTATGCACTCCATCTCTCACTCGGCAGCTCTCTTAGATAGGCATTGTATGCATTAACTAATTGATTAGAGAGTTGGGTACTGCGCTCATTATTCTTTTTTTTGAGATGGCATAGGTATGCTTTTATTTCACCCCTTAAGACAGCTTTAGATGCTTCCCACAGAATCTCTGGATTCTGCACAGAATTTTGACTATTGAAAATAAATTCTTTCCATTTTTCATTTAGCCAATTTTTAAATTTAGGATTATTAATGAGATATTTTGGAAAGCTAAATGACACATACTATGTTTGTATCATGTCCGTTTGCATCTGTAATAATATGGGAGCGTGGTCTGAGAGAATAATCGTAGAGATGGATGCCTTTAATGTCTTGCCCACAAGTTTTTTGTCTATTAAGAAATAGTCAATTAGTGAGAGTGTTTTATAAGTTTTGGATTCACATGTGTATTCTTTTAGGTCAGGGTTATGAAATCTCCAAATATCTACTAAATTCAAAGTTTTTTTTAATTTTTTTTATAAGGTTTGTCTCAGCTTTATAGTTTCTTTTTTTTATTTTCTCTTTAACTCTATGTAAACGGTCCAGGGGATATTGAGTTATTAAATTTAGGTCACCTGCAATGATCAAGCCATCATCTACGTAGTTTGTTAATTTTCTAGTTAAGCTAATCCAAAACCCTCTATCTCCATTGTTTGGGGCATATATGTTACAAATAGTGTATTTGTGGTTAGCTATTACTACCTGTACCACAATAAATCTACCTTCCTCGTCAATATCCTTATATGTTATATTATAATCTAGATTTCTATGAAATAATATTGCTACACCCTTTTTTCTTTTGGTGCCCGTAGTGGCCACCACTTCGCCGACCCAACCTGTTTTAAGTTTATAAGCTTCGTTGGCTACTAGGTAGGTTTCCTGAAAAAAAGCAATTTGAGCTTTACAAGAGTTTAAGTGTTTTAAAATAGCTTTGCGCTTAATGGGTGTTGTTATACCACAAACATTCCACAAGACCAAGTTAATGTCCTTCATGTTCTAGGGGAACGAAAATACAATATCTTGAATAACACTGACGTTGGGGCATGAGAGCGAGGGACGGTGGGGGGAAAGTCGGGAAGCAGTAAAGGAAGACGAGGAGAGAGAAAAAGAGAAAAAAACAAAAAACAAAAAATAAAATAAAATTCTTTTTAAAACCTTTAAGTTTAGTATTTCTTTCATAATTTCACTTCAACCTGTAATATTATCTAGGAAAAGATTAGCCTCAGTTTTATTATTCAATACATGCCAAACTCCTGTCTTTAATACTTTAATTTTAGCGTGATATAACAGAAAACCATTGAAGCCTTTCTCTATTAGTTTTGAACAAAAGGGGGCCATTTATTTTCTGCGATTAGACGTCTCAAATGAATAATCTTGGAATATTAGTATTTTTTTTGTCTTTTAATAAAACTGTGGCTTTCTTTTTTCTATAGTAACTCAGAATAGATATCTTGTCTTGAAAATGTGAAAATTTAACAATTATGGGTCTACTCATGATAGTACCATCAGATCTAGTTTTCTCAGGCCCTATCCTGTGTATTCTTTCAATCATTATTTTAGCTCGAGTGCTGGGTAAGTCTAGAAGAGTTGGCAGTGTTTCATCTATGAACTTATTAAGATCACAAAATTCTTGGGTCTCTGGAACACCTAATATCCTCAAATTATTTCTTCTTGAACGATCTTCAAGATCATCAAGCCTATCTTGTAATCTCTTAATAGTAGTATCGTAATATTTAGAATCTTGTTCTCTTGAATTTATTCTGTCTTCAATTTCTGAGATTCTAGCCTCAGCTTAGTCTAATCTGTTATTAAACTGTCTAACTTCCAGGAATAAGGCTGTAACGTCTTGTCTAATCAACTCGAGATGGGGTAACATTGAAGTTGAAAATTGCTCAACCAACTGTTGAACATCTAGATTTGTCTGAGCTATAGTTTGCTCTTCTATTATACTGTCTTGTGCTAGTGAGGTATTACTTTTAATTTTTTGTTTATCTTTTTTGGGAGGCACTGTGGGCGATTTATTTTTAGCTGAATAAACAAATTTCTCCATAAAAGTGGGAAAAGGGAAAAAAAAAGAGGACAAACAAGAAAAAAAAGCAACAATGCGTAGTGGAAAAAATCGTGAACTGTGACTTGTGGATTGTTATTATTGTGTCAATAATAATGTTGTGTGAAGGGAAGGAGAGAAAAAAAAAAAAGCTGGTATTATATGAATAAGATCCTCAGTAAGAGAAATAACGTGTTGTGAGATCTAGTGAGAGAATATATTATGTGAATTGTGTAAAATGGAGAATTCTGTGTGGTACCCACTAATGATCTAACAAAAACAGGAACATACAATATCTTCAATTATTTTAACACATTGAATTCAGTGAAGAGTATTTTTACTTATTAGACTTGCTATTTATTTATGAGAAGGTTTCTTTTACCTGTCTTAAAGAGCTCCTCTATTGCACTAAGACAAAGAACGCCACTAACCACCTTTGAACAGTGATTAGTTAGTTATTATTTCAGTCACCTTTCACAGAGGAGTTACAAACTCCCCTGTTATTATGTTATACTCAAGTAACTAGCAGGAGCTAGCACTTAATTTAGTAGTTACAAATGATAAGACTTAATACTTATTTTGGGAACAAGACAGCAGGAATACGATCTGATCTCCCTTAGACATAAAACCTATGGATATTAGGTGCCTCTTTTATCTTTCTTTTTTTCTTTTCTTTTTTCCCTCTCTCTTCCCTTCCTCCTCTCCTTTTCTTTTAAATAGCAATACTAATTATAGCGTTGTGGACCCCAAATTAAAGAACAGTGCAAAAAAAGTTTCAGCTACCAATTTTAGACAAGAAATGACAAGAGAGACAGAAAATCCTCAACGATGTTAAGGCAACTTAGGAGACTAATCTTCTCTAGTACCATACAATGTCACATAACATCCCTAGAGGAATAAAATATCCTTGCACTTTAATGGATAATAATATCCCTTAAGTTAAGATAATAGTTTTAGCACATAACCTCAAAATGTGTATTTGTCAGTGCTGCAATGGGAATATACATTCTGCAAATACAATGTGCCAACTTTACTACTTACAACATGCCACCAGACTTCAGACTCAACATTCACTAACTAACTCTCACTCGCCAATGTTAAATTTCCACTCGCCTATAGCTAGTGGAAATTTTAAGCCCTGTGTGTGTATATATATATATATATATATATATATATATATATATATATATATATATATATATACTGTGTTATTTTTTATATCTAGGTGTATATATATATATATATATATATATATAATATAACAACAATTGGGTGCACACTTTTAGCCCAGGATTTATTCAAGGTGCAGACAGTCATGTACTATTATTTAACAAAAGAGAAAGAGAGAAGACAACCACAATTATATGTGGGTGTCAAAGAATGACAAGGTTGCACACTAAAATCCTCATTAAAGAAAAATCGTTTATTTAATCTTTATGTAGGTTGCCAAACGGACTCCCCTCAAACAACAACAATTACAGCAACATTCAAGATAGAGAGCATATGTCCCTTTAAGTCCGTGAACCAAGTACAAGCCAGTGAGCACTTAGTGTAAAAAAACATGCTCACGTCGCTGCTAAACAGCCAAATTGCAGCACGTCTCTCATTTGTATCCAATTGACACTTGTAAATAACAAATGAGAAAAAAGAGAAAACAATGTTGCATCTAACGATCCTTAATTAGGTCACAGACCGAAACATCACCATTTGTATCACTTCGAGCACTTAGTGTATAGAACACGCTCAAGCACAGCTGTAGGTGGTGAAACACTGTTCAGTGTAGGACAAACAATACTCGCATTGCATTTATTTCAATATTTTCTCACCGCTCATACTTCATGGATAACTGATATTGCAGCAACGGACCAATACTCTCATGACATGAGACGTGTTTCCACAATAAATCTTTGCTGTCGGTTACTTTTTCCAGATATTTGCAGGCGAGGAAGCAAGCTGAGTTTGTAAAAGTTGCTAGTTTGAAGTTGCTGGTTAGATGAGCACCAGCATGACGCGTTTCACCCCTCCCACAAACTGGGCTGGCTTTCAGGGCTTCATCAGATGCTGTAACTCCGGGGTGTTGCCTTTTTATCTTGTTTACAACACCTCCTCCATTGCACTCTAATCAATCTTTTAATTTAAAAAGCAATGACATTTGCCTAACAGTAAGATATACTAATACATTTCCAGTTACAAAAACCTACTGTTAGATAGCTTTGCTAGTGATAGGGTGTGTGCCATAAACCACCATGACTTCAATTACAACAATATTCATTTAAGAATTTTTACGACCATTTTTAAGTTCATTGCCCTCCTATGTCCAAGACACGTCTGATGTATTGAGAAAAATTGATGGCGTTGAAATCAGTGATGCTCCAACATATGCATGTTTGCATCTAGGACTGTGGGAAACAGAAGAGATTTTCTCTAATTTTGAAACTCTGGTAGAAGCACACGTGCCCCTACGGTTCCGCTTTGTCGATTATATTTTCTTACTTTGTAAGGGAAGTGAATAACTTCTAAATTCCTTCATTAATATGTTAAATACTGAGAATAACTATAACATTTTCTTAACTAGAGAAATTAGTCATGATAAACCAACCTTTTTAGATCTGAAAATTTGGAGGGAAGGTACTAACCTTAAAACCAAGGTATATCGTAAATCGACAGCTACAAATAACCTATTACATGCTAGCAGTCATCACCCTGAGAGTCTTAAGTCTGGCATACCTGTTGGACAATTCCTACGTCTTAAAAGGAATTGTTCTAGTACAAAAGATTTTGAAGAGCAGGCAAAGGAGTTGTCACAAAGATTTTTAGAGCGGGGGTACTCAAAACAACAGATTAAAAAAGCTTGGATTAGATCCAGACAGAGTTCTAGATATGATCTTCTGTATAACAAGAAAGAAAAGCAGGATGAAGGGAAGATCAGATTAATAACTAGATATAACTCACACTGGAAACAAATTAGGGAAATTATGAAAAAAGTACTGGCACATTTTAAACATTGACTCAGATTTAAGGAAATATATTGGGGAGTATCCTCTAGTAACAGCAAGAAGGGCGCAAAGCCTAAAAGATAGTTTGGTACATAGCGAGTATACTAAGAAAGAAACCCCAAATACTTGGCTATATCAAGGGAGAAAATAGCTTGGTTGTAGTCCGTGTCGCCATTGTGTTTATTGCAGGTTTATCTAAAAAACCAATAAGTTTGGCACGAATTCAGAGGAACAATATGATATAAGGCAATGGATAACCGGCAACACAACAGGCGTAAATTATCTCCTTCATTGTTCGTGTCCCAGATACTACGTAGGAAAAAATGAAAAGAGACCTTAAAGATCGAGTTAGGGAGCATAGGGATGATATCAAGAATAAAATTCAAGAGAGTCCTGTAGCACGGCATTTCGAAAGTGAACATAACTCTGATTTCATGATTCTAAAGGTCATAGGAATTGAACACATTAAACAACATCGCCGTGGAGGCGATGTAGATAAACTTCTATTGCAACATGAGAGTAGGTGGATATATAAATTAAAAACCCTAGCACCAATTGGTTTGAATGAAACAATTGATTTTTCCTGCTTTCTATGAAGAAGATTCAGTAAATAGGTCATATATAACATACGTGTATCCCTAAATTGTTTAAGCCAAGTTATTGTGAGTTTTACATATATTTCTGTTTTACCTAATCAGGGTTAAAGAAAGTAGTGGAAAGAAAGTCAAAGGATGGTTAAAAAGTATTTTGCAAACATGCAAAATTATATTAAAAATACATTGTGTCAGTATTATGTTGTTTAGGGAGTCAAAATCTTAAATGAATATTGTTGTAATTGAAGTCATGGTGGTTCATGGCACACACCCTATCACTAGCAAAGCTATCTAACAGTAGGTTTTGTAAATAGAAATATATTAGTATATCTTACTGTTAGGCAAATGTCATTGCCTTTTAAATTAAAAGATTGATTAGAGCGCAATGGAGGAGGTGTTGTAAACAAGATAAAAAGGCAACACCCCGGAGTTACAGCATCTGATGAAGCCCTGAAAGCCAGCCCAGTTTGTGGGAGGGGCGAAACGCATCATGCTGGCGCTCATCTAACCGGCAACTTCAAACTAGGAGCTTTTACAAACTCAGCTTGCTTCCTCGCCTGCAAATATCTGGAAAAAGTAACCGACAGCAAAGATTTATTGTGGAAACACGTCTCATGTCATGAGGTCCGTTGCTGCAATATCGGTTATCCATCAAGTATGAGCGGTGAGAAAATATTGAAATAAATGCAATGCAAGTATTGTTTGTCCTACACTGAACAGTGTTTCACCATCTACAGCTGTGCTTGAGCGTGTTCTATACACTAAGTGCTCAAAGTGATACAAATGGTGATGTTTCGGTCTATGACCTAATTAAGGATCGTTAGATGCAACATTTTTTTCTCTTTTTTTCACATTTGTTATTTGCAAGTATCAATTGGATACAAATAAGAGATGTGCTGCAATTTGGCTGTTTAGCAGCGACGTGAGCGGGATTTTTTACACTAAGTGCTCACTGGCTTGCTTTTGGTTCACAGACTTAAAGGGACATATGCTCTCTATCTTGAATGTTGCTGTAATTGTTGTTGTTTAATGTTATAACATTTTCTTGCACTTGGGAGGGGTAAGGGGAGCTTGTTTGATGACCTTCATAAAGATTAAATAAACGCTTTTTCTTTAATGAGGATTCTAGTGTGCAACCTTGTCATTCTTTGACACCCACGTATAATTGTGGTTGTCTTCTCTCTTTCTCTTTTTGTTATATATATATAAATGCTTAGAACATTTGAATGGGAAATATTTACAGCACAAAGACAGTATAACAGTTTAAAAATGAATATTGCATAAATATGATTTTTTCATGTTCTCATCTACTTGACTGCAAAGGGCTCCAATGCACTTGTATATATGCCCATACTTGGGCCCCTGTTGGGTGCCTCTGATCTCGGGTCTCTGGTGGGCGCCTCCAGTCTCGGGCCTCTGGTGGTCGCCTCTGTTCTTGGGCCTCTGGTGGGTGCCTCTTGCCTCGGGCCTCTGGTGAATGCCTCCTGCCTTGGGCCTCTGTTGGGTGCCTCAGGCTTTTGTTTGGCGCCTCAGGCTTAAGTTGGGCATGTCCAATCTAGAGTCTCTGGTTGGCGCCTCCTGCCTTGGACCTCTGGTGGGTGCCTCCGGTCTTGGGCCTCTGGTGGGCTCCTCCGGTCTCGGGCCTCTGGTGAGCTCCTCCGGTTTCGGGCCTCTGATAGTCACCTCCGGTCTCGGGTCTCTGGTAGGCACCTCTGGTCATGGGCCTCTGTCAGGCACCTCTGAGCTCAGGCCTCTGGTGGGCGCCTCCGGTTTCGGGCATCTGGCAGGCACCTCCAGTCTCGGGCATTTGATGGGCACAACTAGACGTGGGCCTCTGGTGGGTGCCTCCAGTCTCTGACCTCTGGTGGGCGCCTCCGGCCTATGCTTGGTGCCTCATGCCTCCTGCCTCTGGTGGGCGCCTCCGCCTTGGACCTTTGGTGGGCGCCTCATGCTTCCAGTCTCTGGTGGGAACTCCCTGCTTCGGGCCTGTGGTGGGCGCCTCCGGTCTCAGGCCTCTGGTTGGCTCCTCCTGCCTCAGGCCTCTGGTGGGCAACTCCGGTCTTGGGCCTCCGGTGGGCACTTACGGCCCCGGGTCTCTGGTGGGCACTTATGGCCCCGTGCCTCCGGTGGGCACATACTGCTATCAGCCTAAGTTTGCACTCCTGTTCCTGGTCCTACAGTGGGCATTACCTCAGACGTCAATTCTGGTGTTGCTAGTCTGTTACTTAAGCATGCCTAATAGGGGGAATTCCAGAAAGCAGCATATATCGCTGGCCCCTTTCTGTATTCCAGACAGTCCTTTGCCTGCCACCACCTTCCATAAGCTCCAAACCCCTGAACCCGCTCATCCGAGTGTGACACACAATCATGCTCAAATAATTCTTTAAACTATCTACCACTTTATATCTTCATACTATCATTAGAATTCAGTACTCATCTAAACACCTCGACTTTAAATCCAAACACTTCTGTATGGCAATAATATAAGATATACATTCAGTGCCAGTTTGCATTTAAGGGCACGTTCACGGAACCTACTTTTCAGTACTCTGCCTCTTTTTTTTATCCCAAATTTAGACTCCCAATATGCCAAATTAGATTATGGGCTTTTTACCTGACGCCACTATAAAAGTGAGGTCAGGCAGAAAGCCCCTTCACCTCCTCCTCCTTCCATCCATCCACATTCTCTGTTAAACAAGGCAGATTACCAAAAGTAGGGCCAGAAAAGAAATATGAAGTGGGCTCAAGATGAAAGACCGTTCCATTGTCCACTCATCATACCATAACTATAATTCAATATTCATGTAAACACCTCAACTTTAAATACAAACACTTCTGTATGGTTGCATTTAAGGGCACTGTCACGGAACCTACTTTTCAGTACTCTGCCTCTTTTTTAATCCAAAATTTAGCTCCCAATTTGGCTCCCAATATGCTGAATTAAATTATGGGCTTTGAGTTTAAATCTATATAATCTAGGAGGAAAAGATAGTATAAATTCAGTCTCATTATCTCTTAAGTTTACAAGCAGAGGTTAATCAGCAACGTTTTTTCATTTCATCTGTTACTCCAGAGATTGCTGTCCATATTAGTTATACAGTTCTGCTGTTTATATATTTCTTACTGGTAACTGGTTAAGTCTGTGTCTATATTTCAATTAATATGTACCTGTCATATCCAGTTTTGCGGTAAATGTATAAGGGGTTATAAACCGGTTAAGGGATTTTGGAAATTAGGATAAAAATTGTATAGTGGATCTGCTTTTATATTAGAATTTATAAGCTAGAAGTCATTCTCCACTTGTATCACACAGTGGTGCTTGGTTTAGACTATAAATACCTGAAAAGCCATTACCCTAGGTGTGGTGAGGCCAAAACATAGTTTCTATAGTGCTACAATTAATTCAGGCTCTAAGGGTATATTTATAAATACTGTTTCTTTTTCCCCCTTAACACTATAATCACAATATTTGTCACTAAACTAAGTTATTCACCCCTTTTTTTTTTTTTTTTTTCTCTCTTCTCGCACGTGTGTCTTTTCACTTGTATGTATATGTATGTAGATATATATATATAGATATATAGACGTGTATTTATATTTGTGTTTGTATGAGTAGGTGTATACCTACACACTTATATAGCAACCTGGCTCTCTAGCCATTTTGCGATTCTCACTTTTTGTTTTGTGATCATCCTAATTTAGGAATTCACTGATATTAGTTGATTTTTTACACACACTCTCCACTACTTTATCTTTCTGGGTACACTCTCTATTTAGTAGAGTGCGCACCAAGGGGAAAAGACAGTATAATTTATGGACAGATATATTACGGCCTCTAAGTTTATTTCTCCAACTATGCCAGTCAAACAAAAAGATAGGAAGAACCGTATTTCAGATATTCTACCTGAACCAGCAAAAGAGATGGTAGCTTCTAAATCTGACATTCAGCCACTAGTAAATCAATTGTCAGAAATGTTCTTACCTTAGCTATTACAGTCTCAAATGGCTAATCTCACGGTGGAGATTAGACAATTTTCAAACAGACTTAATGAGGTTGAGAATAGGGTGTCCGAAACAGAAGATGCCATAAATACACAAGCAAGTCAAATTACTACCCACACTAAAGATATTAAAAATATAAAAGATCGCTTAACAGATCTGGAAGATCGGTCCCGCCGAAATAATTTAAAGATAGTGGGGCTCCCAGAATCTAGTGAGTTTAATGACCTCTTACACTTTGCTTCTACATCTCTCCCTCAAATATTAGGTATGCAACAACAAAATACACCTTTACTGATTGAAAGAGCACATAGAATAGGCCCACAGAGGAGATCAATTAAAGGGATAAGTCAACACAGACCGGTTATGATTAAGCTTCAGAACTACCAAGACAAAATGACACTCCTACGACTCTATAGGAAAATTGATTTGGTGCAGGTGGGGGATGCCAGAATCCTGATTTTTCAGGACTACTCCAGTGAAACCTCCCAGCGGAGGAAAGTTATGGCCCCCTACTGCACTAAACTAATTGATGCAGGACATAACGCTAGGTTAATTTACCCAGCCAAAATAATAGTAGAAGATAAAGATATTATACACACTCTGATAAATGAAGAAGAAGCAAGACAATTCTGTAGTGATTTAAAGATTAGGGTATAAATAGGAAATTGGTCAAAATTTACAATTAGACTATTGGGTCTTTCGCGATGTCGTCACTTGAGTGGCCAATTTTTAATTTCATTTTTTTTTTTTCTTTCTTTTTTTTTTTTTGTTGTTGTTGTTTTTTTGTTGTTGTTGTTGTTTATTCTTCCCTCCCTTCCCCTCATTCCCCTCTTTCCCCTGTGCTCCTGTAAGGTGTCTTCCTCCATTTGATTTTTAATTTAAAAAAAAGAGAAGACATTCTTAAGTGTGTGTCTTGGAACATCGGGGGAATAACTTCCCCTATTAAAAGGAAGTTGGTTATCAAACAATTAGGTAAGCATAAACCCGATCTTGCCTTTTTGCAAGAAACCCATCTTAAAGTTGCAGAAATAAACAAATTAAAAGTAAAATGGGTTGGCCATGTAATTGCTACCCCATGTAATAAAAGGAAAAGAGGGGTGGCCATTCTGTTTAACAAGAACCTGACATATAAAGTGTTAAATCAAACGTTAGACAAAGAAGATAGATGGCTTGTGGCTGAGATCGAGATAGGGAATATTAAATATATTTTTTGTAACATATATGGACCAAATCAGGCCGATTTAGAATTCTGGAATAAGCTTACAATGCGATTATCCCAGTATATTGGGCAAAACCTGATTTTGGTAGGCGATTTTAATTTAATCCCAACGTCGTTATTAGACAGATGTACTTCAAAGACGGCTCATTTTTCTAATACAAAGGCTAAAATATTTTCCCAGATCTGTAGACATCTAAAAGTCCATGATATTTGGCGTATCAAATATCCAGATACGCAAAGATTCTCCTGTGAATCTAAATCTTATAGAGCACTCTCTAGAATAGATTTTTTTCTGATTTCAAGCTCAATGCTAGCAATGAAGACTGAGGTTCAAATAGCGGATATAGTTATTACGGATCATGCTATTATCTCTCTAAATATATATATGAGCAACCTAACTATTAATTCAGTAAATAACTTTTATTTCCCTAATTATCTATCTCAAGATAGGAAGTTTGCGGATTGGCTTGTTCAAAAATGGCAAGAGTATCAAGGTTTCAATAAGGAATATTTCGGAAGAATTGAGATTTTTTGGGAAGCCGCAAAAGCATATCTGAAAGGACTAATAAAGGCATATATGGTAAAAAAGAAAAAAAAAGCCAATGCACAGGAAATACAATTGGCAAATCAACTTAGTAACGCTTATAAGAAATACATTAATAACCCAGTCAGAACACTCTGGAACAAATATCAGGTGGCCAAACAGGAATGGGATCTTTTTTTTAAAGAAAAGATGATACAAGAAGATATTAGAATTAGCGCAAAGTATAAGGGACAATTTGGTAGATCAGCCAAGTTTCTGGCTAGATTGAATAAATCAAGGAAAAAAAATAATACAATTGAAGCTATTAGGGACGGTCAAGTAAACTACACAGATCCACTAGATATTAAAGAAATTTTCTATAAGTACTATCAAAATATTTATACAGCAAGTGAGATAAACATTGAAAATAAAAATAGTTTTTGGAATAGAGTAAGAGTCCCGAAAATTACAACATCCTTTCTGGAGATTTTAAACAGCCCCATTACAACTAAAGAAGTGGCAGAGGCTATTGATCAGGCTAAGAACAACAAAACACCTGGCCCAGATCAACTACCAGCAGAATTTTATAAGATCATTCGAAATGATGTGCTCCCTACTCTAGTTAAACTGTTTAATTCATATTTTGTATTAGGGAATCCCATGTCTGAGTACTTCTCGGCGTCGGCTGTTACGCTAATACTTAAGAAAGATAAAGACCCTCTTAATCCGGCCTCGTATAGACCTATATCACTCCTAAATGTAGATTATAAATTACTTACGTCTATAATGGCTAATAGACTCAAGACAGGAATAGGTCAAATAATACATGAGGATCAATCGGGTTTTATTCCGGGGAGAACCTCTATTAGAAATCTACGGCGTATTACTACCATAATAGAATATTTTTGGGTTAATAATCATAACAGGGCCACTAACCAAGATCAAGCAATTTTAACAGCCGACGCCGAGAAGGCTTTCGACTCAGTAACGTGGGACCATTTATATACGGCATTGGATAGGTTTGGCTTTAAGGGGCAATTCCTATCTGTGATCAAATCTATATATAACCTACCCACTTCGTATATTTTGGTTAATGGTATGCCAACTGCTAGATTCCAGATTCATAGAGGGACAAGACAGGGGTGTCCCCTGTCGCCTCTTCTATTTAATATCGCCATAGAACCTCTGGCAATTCTATTGAGACATACCCTACAGGGCATTGAAATTGGTGACCAAAGAATTACCCTGTCACTTTATGCGGATGATTTGTTATTATTTTTGCAAAACACTAAACTCAGTATCCCTTTGGTCCTTGAAATTGTCGGACAATTTAGTTCCTTCTCTGGGTATAAGTTAAATCTTAGTAAATCGGAAATTTTATGGATAAATCAAAATACAGATAGCTGTAAAGATCACCCGTTTAAGGTTACAGAAACTATAAAATATTTAGGTATTAATCTAAACAGAAATCCTAACTATTGGTACAATAATAATTTTTCTACGTTTTTTGCCACTGCTGAGGAGAAATTGAGTAGATGGATCTTGTTCCCTATCTCGTTCTCAGCCAGAGTTATGATGATAAAATCGGTTCTTCTCCCGCAATTAATATACCTTTTCCAAAATCTTCCTCTTTTTGTATCAAACAAAGATCTAAGACGCTTTAACAGAAATTGTGTCTCTTTCCTATGGAATAGGAAAAGGCACTGTCTCTCCCGAGCTAAATTACATTGTCCACTAGAATTTGGAGGATTCGCCCTCCCTGACATAAAATTGTATAATAACTGTATTTTGGCACGCTTTGTTTTGGACTGGATTACAGACACCAGCTATTTCTCAAACCTTTTAACGGAAAAACAGGTGGTCGCCCCTCTTTTCCTCAAAGCTATAATTCATTGTCCAGTCACACATCTACCAAAAGAGATTAAAAAGTTGTCAGTAATCCGTAATGTGATTTTAGCATGGCAAAAGCTTTGTGTAGCCCTGGATGTAGATTATCGGATATCTGCATATCTCCCTATCAGAGGAAATAATTTATTTCCTCCTGGTTTGTCATTGGATATATTTCCAAAATGGGAAGAGAAAGGATTAATATATGTGTCACAACTATTAGATAATGACCACAAAGTAAGAACATTTGAATCTATTTTTCAAGAATATAACATACCAAATAAAAATTTCTACGCGTATCTACAACTAAGGCATTTCATAAATGGAGTTCATAATATCAGACAAGGCTACAAAGAATTTGGTATACTTAAAGATTATATTACTCTACATAAAAATAGTATTCACACTATTTCATTAATTTACAATATCTTTATGTCTAAACAAGGGCAGTTGGGTTTAGAAACTTTGACAGAGGTCTGGAGGCCTCACTTTCAAGAAATAACGCTAGAAAAGATTAAATTAAGCATTAAGCGAGTAAAAGACGCCAAAATCCCTATATCCTGGAAGGAATCTCACATAAAACTAATCAATAGGGCATATGTCACACCAAAATTGTTAGCTAAATGGACAAGTAGTAATACAGGAGACTGTTTTAAGTGCAGGAAGTCGGATTCTGATCTTCTACACTGTCTATGGTACTGCCCTAAAATTAGGCAATTTTGGCTTAAGATATTCTATTGGTGGTCTAAAATTTGCAAGGAAAACTTTGCATTAGATCCATTTCAAGTTTTTTTTCTAGTTAGGGAATCAACTACAAAATTCTCTAAGGTGATTGATACACTAATCTTATTGGGCCGCAATCTAATTTTCCGATTTTGGAAAAACAAGAATGCTCCTTCATTCAAGTTATTTAAGCAAGAGGTCTACTCGCAGATTATGTTCGAACAATTAAATAGTGACCCTTCATCCTCAAGTCAGACTCAATGTTTTTTTGATAAATGGTTTACTGTAATTTTGGATTTACCATATAATTCACAATACTCATTAACCAAGTGCTTTCATAAGTCAGACTTTTTTGGTACGCTGATTCTCAGGAATGTATTTCCAGTTTCCTGGTATTAATACAGTATTTTTGTGCAGATATTGACCATGATGTGGAAGTGGAGAGCCGGAGCACCCCCCCTTTTTTTTTTTTTTTTTTTTCCTCTTTCCTTCCCGTCTCTTCCCTCTCCTACCCCTTCCCCTCCCCCCCCTTTTTTTTTTTTTTCTTTCTCCTTTTCTTTTTTAGGTTCAGTTAAAAACGGTAGCACAACTGTATGACATCGGAAGGTTTGGATTTTAGATCCTAATATTAAGAATGTCATGATAATCTCAGTAGACACTGTACAGTATAGATGATTAGCGCAGGATTTAATTACTGCTTCTGTCTCTCCTACTTAGGCGAAGATGTTCGTTTATAATTTTACAAATAAGATATAAATGAATGATATGCTTTCTTCTCTCTTTTTTTTTCTTTCTTTCTTTTTTTTTGCATGTTATGTTCCCTGTGCTATGTATAAGGAATCTGCTGTATTCGTGACAAATATTTGTTCAACTGTAATATATTTTGTGCTTGAAGATAAATAAAAATATTTAAAAAAAAAAAAAGATTATGGGCTTTTTACCTGACTCCACTCTAAAAGTGAGGTTGGGCAGAAAGCCTATTTACCTCCTCCTCCTTCCATCCACATTCTCCGTTAAACAAGGCAGATTACCAAAAGTAGGGCCGGAAAACAAATATGAAATGGGCTCAAGATGAAAAACTGTTCCATTGTCCACTCATCATACCATAACTATAATTCAATACTCATGTAAACACCTTAACTTTAAATACAAACAAATGTAGGTCCCAATATGCTGAATTAGATTATGAGCCTTCCTCTGGACTTGGGCCTCTGGTGGGCGCATCCGGTCTCCGGCCAATGGTGGGCGCATCCTGCCTCGGGCCTCTTGTGGGCGCCTCCAGTCTCAAGCCTCTGGTTGGCATCTCCAGCCTCAGGCCTTTGGTGGGCATCTCGGTCTCGGACCTCTGGTGGGCGCTAACAGCCTTAAGCCTCCGGTGGGTGCCTCCTGTCTTCAGTCTAAGTTTGCACTCTGTTACAGAAGCATTAGTTATTTTGTTGTGAAGAGCTTATTTCCCAGCAGCAATGCCTGAACCAGCAAGCCAGCGCCTAAGAAGGGCTCCAAGAAAACCGTAACAAGTATCATTTCATAAAGAGTTAACTCTTTTTTTTCCAGCTTTTAGAAACTATTGTCTAATCACCTCTGGAGCCAGACTGCTAATTGATAAGATGAACTTGTAAACTTGTTATCTTAAGTACTGTAATCCTATTGTGGCCTGTCAAAGGAAAGTGCTCTCTATCTAAATGTGTGATGGGGGATTTTGTGCTTCCCCCCCCTCTCCCCCTGGGAGTGCCCTGTGTGCATGTAACCTTAATAAAAAGCAGGCTGGGCATCCCAGTCCTGAGTTCTTGTTTGACCCTCAATCGCAGCGTTGACTCGTTTTTGTGGGCAGAAGGGTATCCTAGCTGTACTGCAGCTAAGGGAGATTATTCTATATTTGCGAGACTCATATAGAATACTATGGAAAGCAGCTTCTCCCCTCTTTAGCAATAGGGATCCAGGCTACTAAGCGGTCCATCTCTCAGCGAGACTAAGGGTAACCGTAACATTTGGCGGCAGCGGTGGGATTTTCCTGGATTTCCTAGGAGAGGTACAGAACGGATGGAGAGCGCTTACGAAAAATTGAAGCGTACAACCCTGAAGGATTTACTTGAAAGCAGAGGGGGGTACGCCAGCAACCGGCCGAGGAGAGAGCTGATCACAGAATTGACCGAACTGGATCAGAGCTTCACAATGGCGGAAACACCGACCACGATTAGTGACGAAAAAAACAGGATTGTTCGGGAAAGGCTCTCATTATACGGGCCGAACCCCTCCATGGAATTGGTACAGCAGTTGATGGCGGAGGCGGACGAGGATATACGAGAGACTCGAGCCCACGAACTCAACCTAGCGAACGCACACCGCAATGCTGAAGCCCCGCAGGTAATCATCCCTGTCGAAAATGCTGGGAGGCCCAAGATACCCTATGCGGCATTTCGACCCTTCCTAGAGAGCGAGACAGGGATTGATGAATATTTGGTGGACTTCGAAAGGCAATGTGCCCTGCACCAGATTCCCAACAGAGAGTGGCCCACGATATTGTCTGGGAAACTATCCGGGCGAGCCCTGGAAGCCTTTCGTACTCTGGGTGCTGAGGAAGTGACACAGTATGAGCTAGTTAAGGAGACACTGTTGCGACGGTACGCTGTAACTCCGGACACGTATCGCCGACAGTTTCGGGGCACGGAAAAGAAGCCTAACGATACCCATATGGAATGGGCGCACCGAATGCGGAGAGCGGCAAATCACTGGCTGAGCGGAAGTAAAGCGGTGACTGGGGAGGAAATTTTACAATTGTTTCTCTTAGAACATTTTTATAATGGCATGGAACAGCAAGGGAAGGAATGGCTGCGAGACAGGCGGCCTTCTACCTTAGAAGAAGCAGCCAAATTGGCCGATGAACATTATGACTCCCGTCTTCACGAACCCATGAACTACCGAGCTCCAGCACGGGTCGAACCCAGAGAGGTTTACCGTGCACCCCCTCGTGCTGAATTCCGAGCCCCGGTGCCCACAGGGCCCGTCCGACACTCAGGACCACCCAATAACAGTTCTGAGCGTCCCAGACCGACTTGCCACCGATGCAAGCAACCAGGGCATTTCATGGCTAGCTGCCCCCTTAATACGCACCAGACACCCAGGAATTACAATTACCCCTCTGGGTCCTATCGTCCGGCCCGGGCCCTCTGTGTTAACCAAGAGGCCCCTATGGAGGGATATGTGGGGCCGCTTCACGAGGCAGACCCTGTATATGCTGCCTCAGATAACCGCCAGCACCATCGGCAGAGGGTATGGCTCGAGGGGCGATCTACCGAGGGATTGCGAGACACAGGGGCTACTATCACGCTGGTACAGAGTCATTTGGTGCCAGAGCACAAGCGATCCGGACAGACTGTGGCCGTTAGAGTGGCGGGGGGGGATGTGTACAAAATTCCAACAGCTAAAGTGCATCTTGATTGGGGAGCGGGAAAGGGGGCTGTGAACGTGGGCCTAATGGATAATTTACCTGCCGAAGTACTACTGGGCAACGATTTGGGCCCCATGACTTCTGCCTATGCTCCAGTATGCAACAACGAGGCGGACCCAGTGACTACACGGGCCCAAGCCCGGACGGAGCGAGAGCTCTCACCAGTGCGGGAGACACAGGTAAGACCTACCCCGACCTTGCCTGACAGGTTAGGCCCCATACCCTGGGACACCCCAGATGCTTTCGAGGCAGAGTCTAAGACTGACCCGACCTTACAAAAGTACCGGGAACGAGCAGAGACCGGAGGGGGCGGGGCAGATAACGAAACATTCTTATGGGAAAAAGGGAAACTATACCGCTGGACAGAGAAAAGGGGACAGCGTAGGCGAGAGCTGGTAGTGCCCCACAAATACCGTCAAGAAATCCTCAAAATAGGCCACGACATCCCCTTAGCAGGCCACCTAGCCGTTACCCGTACCCTACACCGCATTACTCACACGTTCTTTTGGCCAGGGGTGCACACTGACGTTAGAACTTACTGTAACACCTGCGATGTGTGTCAACGAGTAGGAAGGCGAGGCGATCACCCTAAAGCCCAGCTAGTAAATATGCCCATTGTAGAGGAACCCTTCAGCCGGGTTGCTATTGACCTAGTGGGACCACTGGCTACCCCTAGTCCCTCCGGTAAGCGATACATTCTTACCGTAGTGGACTACGCTACCAGGTACCCAGAGGCTGTCGCCCTATCCAACATACAAGCGGATACGGTAGCGAATGCACTAGTACAGGTGTTCTCCCGGGTAGGATTTCCAAAAGAAATCCTATCCGACCGAGGCACCCAATTTACGGCTGAATTGACCCAACAACTCTGGCAGGTTTGCAAAATTAAGTCCCTCCTGAGCTCCCCATACCACCCCCAGACGAACGGGCTGTGTGAGAGGTTCAATGGGACCCTCAAGCAAATGCTCAAGACGTTCACTCAGGAATACCGAGACTGGGAACGCTTCCTGCCGCACCTCCTATTTGCTTATCGGGAGGTGCCCCAGGAAACGACAGGGTTCTCTCCCTTCGAGTTGCTCTACGGAAGAAAGGTACGGGGACCCCTAAACCTGATCCGGGAGCACTGGGAGGGAGAGATGGAGGCTGACGGTGTCCCAATTGTGCCATACGTGCTGGAACTCAGGGACCGAATGGAGCAATTAGCCAAATCCGTGCGGGCTAATCTCCTGTTGGCCCAGAGAAGACAGAAAGTATGGTACGATCGGGGGGCCCGAAAGAGAATCTTCACCATAGGACAAAAGGTGTTAGTACTTAAGCCGGTGAAGACAGACAAATTGCAGGCGTCCTGGCAGGGTCCCTACCAGATCGTAGAGAAAAGGGGAGACACCACTTATGTGATAGCTAGCTGCCACGACAACAATCTTAGAAAGACATTCCATGTAAACATGCTCAAGGAATATTTTGAGCGACCAGAGAACGTGACGGCCGTATGTTGTTCCCCTCAGGAAGACCCCGACAGTTTACCCATTCCAGACCTATTAGAAAAGAGCCTCCCCACAGGTATAGTGGCGCAGGTTCAGATAGGGGACCGACTTAGCCCCACTGAAAGGGAGCAGCTCAACCAACTCCTCCAGTCCAAACACCTCACCTTCTCCCCGAAGCCAGGGTACACTACTTTAACCACCCACCAGGTAGATACTCCGGGACAAGCTCCCTTGCGCCAGGCTCCGTACCGAATCCCCGAAGCAGTTAGGACAGGAATGAAGAAGGAGATCGATGAGATGCTCCAGCTCAGGGTAATTGAGCCCTCCGATAGTCCCTGGGCCTCCCCAGTTGTCTTGGTGCCCAAGAAAGATGGGACCACCCAGTTCTGCGTAGACTATCGGAGGCTCAATGAAAAGACCGTGACGGACGCTTACCCTATGCCCAGGGTAGACGAGCTACTCGATCGTATAGCCAGGGGAAATTACCTGACCACTATTGACCTCTGCAAAGGTTACTGGCAGATTCCCCTGGCCCCGGAGGCTATCCCCAAGTCGGCATTTGTCACTCCATTCGGCTTATATCAGTTTAGGGTAATGCCGTTTGGGATGAAGAATGCCCCAGCTACATTCCAGCGCTTGGTGGATAGGCTCCTGGATGGCTTCCAGAGTTTTGCTTGCGCCTACCTGGACTACATAGCGATCCACAGTGAGTCCTGGGAGGACCACTTAGCTCATGTGGGAATGGTTCTGGATCAGATCCGGGCTGCTGGCCTGACTCTGAAGCCAGAAAAATGCCACTTTGGGATGGCCGAGGTACAGTACCTGGGTCACCGGGTGGGGTGTGGAAAGCAGCGACCAGAGCCGGCCAAAATAGAAGCTGTCGCCAATTGGCCCACCCCCATCACTAAGACTCAGGTCCTAGCCTTCCTGGGCACGGCAGGGTACTATAGACGGTTCGTACCAGACTACAGCACACTTGCCAAACCCCTGACTGACTTGACCAAGAAGAACTTACCTCGACAGGTCCTGTGGTCTCCCCACTGTGAAACGGCTTTCCAGGCTCTCAAAAATGCTCTAATTAACGCTCCTGTCTTGGCGGCCCCAGCCCTTAACAAACGTTTTATCGTCCATACAGATGCTTCCATGTTCGGGCTGGGAGCCGTCCTCAGCCAAGTAGGCGAAGATGGAGGGGAGCATCCAGTTGCCTACATCAGCCGGAAGCTCCTGCCCCGCGAAGTCAGCTATGCAGCGGTCGAAAAGGAGTGTTTGGCTTTGGTGTGGGCATTAAAGAAATTGACTCCCTATTTATATGGTCAGGAGTTCACTCTGGTCACCGACCATAACCCGTTGGTGTGGCTGAACCGGGTCTCTGGAGATAACGGCAGGCTATTACGTTGGAGCTTATCGTTGCAACCCTTCAATTTCACCATTACTTACAGACCTGGGAAACAGAATGGCAACGCCGACGGATTGTCCAGACAAACGGACCTCAGCCCCGCATAACCAGCGGTCTGGACAGCCTTAGTCTGCCCCGAAAAGGGGTCAGACCGTGTCTGCCAGAGTGTTCCACAGAAAGGGAGCACTGTTACAGAAGCATTAGTTATTTTGTTGTGAAGAGCTTATTTCCCAGCAGCAATGCCTGAACCAGCAAGCCAGCGCCTAAGAAGGGCTCCAAGAAAACCGTAACAAGTATCATTTCATAAAGAGTTAACTCTTTTTTTTTCAGCTTTTAGAAACTATTGTCTAATCACCTCTGGAGCCAGACTGCTAATTGATAAGATGAACTTGTAAACTTGTTATCTTAAGTACTGTAATCCTATTGTGGCCTGTCAAAGGAAAGTGCTCTCTATCTAAATGTGTGATGGGGGATTTTGTGCTTCCCCCCCCTCTCCCCCTGGGAGTGCCCTGTGTGCATGTAACCTTAATAAAAAGCAGGCTGGGCATCCCAGTCCTGAGTTCTTGTTTGACCCTCAATCGCAGCGTTGACTCGTTTTTGTGGGCAGAAGGGTATCCTAGCTGTACTGCAGCTAAGGGAGATTATTCTATATTTGCGAGACTCATATAGAATACTATGGAAAGCAGCTTCTCCCCTCTTTAGCAATAGGGATCCAGGCTACTAAGCGGTCCATCTCTCAGCGAGACTAACGGTAACCGTAACACACTCCTGTTCCTATACCTACCATGGGCCTCTGGTGGGTGCCTCCTGCCTCGGGCCTCTGGTGGGCACCTCGGGCCTCTGGTGGGTACCTCCTGCCTCGGGCCTCTATTGGGTGCCTCCGATCTTGGGCCTCTTGTGGGCACCTCCAGTCTGGAGTCTCTGGTGGGTGCCTCCTGCCTCGGGCTTCTGGTGGATGCCTCCTGCCTCAGGCCTCTGTTGGGCGCCTCAGGCTTTTAATGGGCGCATTCAGTCTTGAGTCTCTGGTTGGCGCCTTCTGCCTTGAACCTCTGGTGGGTGCCTCCGGTCTTGGGCGTCTGGTGGGCTCCTTCGGTCTCGGGCCTCTGATAGGCACCTCCGGTCTCGGGTCTCTGTTAGGCACCTCTGGTCACGGGCCTCTGTCGAGCACCTCTGAGCTCGGGCCTCTGGTGGGTGCCTCTGGTTTTGGGCCTCTGGTAGGCACCTTCAGTCTCGGGCATCTGGTGGGCACCTCTGGGCGTGGGCCTCTGGTGAGTGCCTCCTGCCTCTGGTGAGTGCCTCCTGCCTCTGGTGGGCGCTTTGTGCCTCTGTTGGGCACCTCCTGCCTCGGACCTTTGGTGGGCACCTTGGGCCTCTGTTGGGCACCTCCTGCCATGGACCTCTGGTGGGTGCCTCCTGCCACAGACCTCTGGGGGGTGCCTCCTGCTTCCGGTCTCTGGTGGGCACTCCCTGTCTTGGGCCTATGGTGGGCCCCTCCGGTCTCAGGCGTCTGATTGGCGACTCCTGCCTCAGGCCTCTGGTGGGCGACCCTGGTCTCGGGCCTCCAGTGGGCACTTACGGCCCCATGCCTCCGGTGGGTGCCTCCTGATTTCAGTCTAAGTTTGCACTCCTGTTCCTGGTCCTACCGTGGGCATTACCTCAGACGCAAATTCTGGTGTGATTACACCTGCTTACCTATCCTACTTCCAGCCTCCAAATTTCCTGTTCCACTGTAATAAACTAACTTTGCTTGTCTGTTACTTAAGCATGCCTAATAGGGGTAATTCCAGAAAGCAGCACATACCGCTTGCCCCTTTCAGTATTCCAGACACTCCTTAGCCTGCCACCACTTTGCATATGCTCCATACCCCTGAATCTGCTCATCTGAGTGTGACACACATTCATCCACAAATAATTCTTCAAACTATCTACCACTTTATATAACTACTTCATACTGTTCGCTACCATCTTCATACTATTTCAGTACTCATGTACTGAAAATACACTTCTGTATGGCAATAATACGTATAAGACATACATTCAGTGCCAGTTTGCATTTAAGGGCACGTTCACAGAACCTACTTTTCAGTACTCTGCCTCTTTTTTTGATCCCAAATTTAGGCTCCCAATATGCCGAATTAGATTATGGGCTTTTTACCTGACGCCACTATAAAAGTGAGGTCGGGCAGAAAGCCCCTTCACCTCCTCCTCCTCCTCCTTCCATCCACATTCTCCATTAAACAAGGCAGATTACAAAAAGTAGGGCCGGAAAACAAATATGAAGTGGGCTCAAGATGAAAGACCGTTACATTGTCCACTCATCATACCATAACTATAATTCAATACTCATGTAAACACCTCAACTTTAAATACAAACACTTCTGTATGGTCATAATATAAGATACACATTTTGTGCCAGGTTGCATTTAAGGGCAATGTCACGGAACCTACTTTTCAGTACCGTGCCTCTTTTTTGATCCCAAATTTGGCTCCCAATTTGGCTCCCAATATGCCGAATTAGATTATGGGCTTTCTACCTGACTCCACTTTAAAAGTGAAGTTGGGCAGAAAACCCCTTCACCTCCTCCTCCTTCCATCCACATTCTCCGTTAAACAAGGCAGATTACCAAAAGTAGGGCCAGAAAATAAATATGAAATGGGCTCAAGATGAAAAACTGTTCTATTGTCCACTCATCATACCATGACTATAATTCAATACTCATGTAAACATCTCAACTTTAAATACAAACAAATACAAATTCAAACAAAATGTAGGTTTCAATTTGACAAATTAGATTATGAGCTTTCCTCTGGTCTCGGGCTTCTGGTACGTACCTCGTGCCTCTGATGGGCGCCTCCTGCCTCGGGCATCTGGTGGGCACCTCCAATTTTGGGCCTCTGGTGGGCACCTATGTTCTCAGGCCTCTGGTGGGTGCCTTGGGCCTCTGGTTGGCACATCTTGGCGTTGGTGGGAACCTCCTGCTCAGGGCTCTGGTGGGCACCTTGGGCCTCTGGTTGGTGCCTCCTGCCTTGGGCCTCTGTTGGGCGCTTCTGACTTCTGGTGGGCACCTCTGTTCTCGAGCCTCTGGTGGGCGCCTCCGGTCATTGGCCTCTGGTGGGCACTTTAGGCCTCTGGTGGGCGCCTCCTGCATTGAGCCTCTGGTGGGAGCCTCCGGTCTTGGGCCTCTGGTGGGCACCTCTGGGCTGGGGCCTCTGGTTGGTGCCTTGGGCCTCTGGTCGGCACATCATGACAGGGGCCTCTGGTGGGAACCTCCTGCCTCAGGGATCTGGTGGGCACCTTGGGCCTCTGGTTGGTGCGTCCTGCCTTGGGCCTCTGTTGGGTGCCTCTGACCTCTGGTGGACACCTCTGTTCTTGAGCCTCTGGTGGACACCTCTGGTCATTGGCTTCTGGTGGGCACTTTAGGGCTCTGGTGGGCACCTCTTGCATTGAGCCTCTGGTGGGCACCTTCGGTCCCGGGCCTCTGGTGGGAGCCTCCAGTCTTGAGCCTCTGGTGGGCACCTCTGGGCTCGGGCCTCTGGTGGGTACCTCAGGCCTCTGGTGGGCACCTCCGGGCTCAGGCCTCTGGTGGGTACCTCTGGTTTCTGGCCTGTGGCAGGCACCTCTGGTCTCAGGCCTCTGGTAGGCACCTCCAGTCATGGGCCTCTGTCGGGCACCTCTGGGCTCAGGCCTCTAGTGGGTGCCTCTTGCCTCAAGCCTCTGGTGGGCACCTTCAGTCTTGGGCTTCTGGTGGGCACCACTGGGTTCGGGCCTCTGGTGGGCGCCTACGGTCTCTGACCTCTGGTGGGCGCCTCCAGCCTTTGGTGGGCGGCTTGGGCCTCTTTTGGCTGCCTTCTTCCTCGGACCTCTGGTGGGCACCTCGGGCCTCTGTTGGGCACCTCCTGCCTCAGGCCTCTGTTTGGTGCCTCCTGCCTCTGTTGGGCGCCTTCGATTTTGGGCCTCTGGTGGGCACCTCCGGTCTCTGGCCTTTGGTCGGCGCCTCTGTTCTCGGGCCTCTAGTAGAAGCCTCCTGCCTTGGGCCTCTGGTGGGCACCTCCTGCCTCGGGCCTGTGGTGGGCACCTCCGGTCTCAGGCCTCTGGTAGGCACCTCCGGTCCCGGGCCTCTGTCTCAGGCCTCTGGGAGGAACCTCCGGTCACGGGCCTCTGTGAAGCACCTCTGGGCTCGGGCCTCTGTCAGGCACCTCTGGGCTTAGGCGTCTGGTGGGTGCCTCTGGTCTTAGGCCTCTGGTGGGCACCTCCGGTTTGAGCCTCTAGTGGGTGCCTCCAGGCTTGTGCCTCTGTTGGGCGCCTCCAATCTTGGGCCTCTGGTGGGTGCCTCCGGTCTTGGGCCTCTGGTGTGTGCCTCCGTTCTCGGGAGTGGTAGATGCCTCCTGCCTCGGGCCCCTGGTGGGCACCTCCTGCCTTGGGCCTCTGGTGGGCACCTCCAGTCTCAGGCCTCTGTTGGGCACCTCCTGTCTTGAGCCTCTGGTGGGCGCCTCGAGTCTCGGGCCTCTGGGGGGTGCCTCGAGTCTCAGGCCTCTAGTGGGCGCCTTGAGTCACGGGCCTCTGTCGGGCATCTCTGGGCTCAGGCCTCTAGTGGGTGCCTCTTGCCTCAAGCCTCTGGTGGGCACCTTCAGTCTTGGGCTTCTGGTGGGCGCCTCTGGGTTCGGGCCTCTGGTGGGCGCCTCCGGTCTCTGACCTCTGGTGGGCGCCTCCAGCCTTTGGTGGGCGGCTTGGGCCTCTTTTGACTGCCTTCTGCCTCGGACCTCTGGTGGGCACCTCGGGCCTCTGTTGGGCACCTCCTGCCTCAGGCCTCTGGTAGGTGCCTCCTGCCTCATGCCTCTGTTGGGCGCCTTCGATTTTGGGCCTCTGGTGGGCACCTCCGGTCTCTGGCCTTTGGTGGGCACCTCTGTTCTCGGGCCTCTAGTAGAAGCCTCCTACCTTGGGCCTCTGGTGGGCACCTCCTGCCTCGGGCCTGTGGTGGGCACCTCCTGCCTCGGGCCTGTGGTGGGCACCTCCGGTCTCAGGCCTCTGGTAGGCACCTCCGGTCCCGGGCCTCTGTCAAGCACCTCTGGGCTCGGGCCTCTGTCAGGCACCTCTGGGCTTAGGCCTCTGGTGGGTGCCTCCGGGCTTAGGCCTCTGGTGGGCGCCTCCGGTTTGAGCCTCTAGTGGGTGCCTCCAGGCTTGTGCCTCTGTTGGGCGCCTCCAATCTTGGGCCTCTGGTGGGTGCCTCCGGTCTTGGGCCTCTGGTGGGTGCCTCCGTTCTCGGGAGTGGTAGATGCCTCCTGCCTCGGGCCCCTGGTGGGCACCTCCTGCCTTGGGCCTCTGGTGGGCACCTCCAGTCTCAGGCCTCTGTTGGGCTCCTCCTGTCTTGGGCCTCTGGTGGGTGTCTCGAGTCTCGGGCCTCTGGTGGGTGCCTCGAGTCTCAGGCCTCTGGTGGGCGCCTTGAGTCTCGGGACTCTGGTGGGCACCTCTGGCCTTGGGACTCTGGTGGGCACCTCTGGCCTTGGGCCTCTGTTGGGCTCCTCCAGCCTTTGGCCTCTGGTGAGTGCCTCCAGCCGTCGGCCTCTGGTGGGTGCCTCCGGCCTCTGGTGGGTGCCTCCTGCCACGGGCCTCTTGTGAGCACCTCCGGTCTTAAGCCTCTGGTAGACATCCCGGTCTCAGGCCTCCAGTGGGCGCTTATGGCCCTGGACCTCCGGTGGGTGTATCCTGTCTTTAGTCTAAGTTTGAACTCCTGTTCCTATACCTAACGTGGACCTCTAGTGGGTGCCTCCTGCCTCGATCCTCTGGTGGGAACCTTCGGCCTCGGGCCTCTGGTGGGCGCCTTGGGCCTCTGTTGGGCACCTCCTGCCTCTGGCCTCTGGTGGGTGCCTCCTTCCTCTGATCTCTGGTGGGAACCCCCTGCCTCAGGCCTCTGGTTGGCGCCTCCGGTCTTAGGCCTCTGGTTTGCTCCTCCTGCCTCAGGCCTCTGGTGGGCGACTCCGGTCTTGGGCCTCTGGTGGACACCTCCTGCTTTCAGCCTAAGTTTGCACTCCTGTTCCTGGTCCTACAGTGGGCATTACCTCAGACGCCAGTTCTGGTATGTTCACACCTGCTTACCTATACTGCTTCCAGCCTCCAATTCTCCTGTTCCAGTGTAATAAACTAACTTGCTTGTCTGTTACTTAAGCATGCCTAATAGGGGTAATTCCAGAAAGAAGCACATATTGCTTGCCCCTTTCAGTATTCCAGACAGTCCTAAGCCTGCCACCACCTTGCATAAGCTCCATACCCCTGAACCCGCTCATCTAAGTGTGATACACATTCATCCATAAATAATTCTTCAAACTATCTACCACTTTATATAACTACTTCATACTGTTCGCTACCATCTTCATACTATTACTATAATTCAGTACTCATGTAAACACCTCAACTTTAAATACAAACAATTTGTATGGCCATAATGTAGAGATATACATTCAGTGCCAGTTTGTATTTAAGGGCACGTTCATGGAACCTACTTTTCAGTACTCTGCCTATCTTTTTTTATCCCAAATTTAGGCACCCAATATGCCGAATAAGATTATGGGCTTTCTACCTGATGCTCTATAAAAGTGAGGTCGGGCAGAAAGCTCCTTCACCTCCTTCTCCTTCCATCCACATTCTCCATTAAACAAGGCAGATTACCAAAAGTAGGGCCGGAAAAGAAATATGAAGTGGGCTCAAGATGAAAGACCGTTAGATTGTCCACTCATCATACCATAACTATAATTCAATACTCATGTAAACACCTCAACTTTAAATACAAACACTTCTGTATGGTCATAATATAAGATACACATTTTGTGCCAGGTTGCATTTAAGGGCACTGTCACGGAACCTACTTTTCAGTACCCTGCCTCTTTTTTGATCCCAAATTTGGTTCCCAATTTCGCTCCCAATATGCCGAATTAGATTATGGGCTTTCTACCTGACTGCACTTTAAAAGTGAAGTTGGGCAGAAAACCCCTTCACCTCCTCCTCCTTCCATCCACATTCTCCGTTAAACAAGGCAGATTACCAAAAGTAGGGCCAGAAAATAAATATGAAATGGGCTCAAGATGAAAAACTGTTCTATTGTCCACTCATCATACCATGACTATAATTCAATACTCATGTAAACATCTCAACTTTAAATACAAATAAATACAAATTCAAACAAAATGTAGGTTTCAATTTGACGAATTAGATTATGAGCTTTCCTCTGGTCTCGGGCTTCTGGTACGTACCTCGTGCCTCTGATGGGCGCCTCCTGCCTCGGGCATCTGGTGGGCACCTCCAATTTTGGGCCTCTGGTGGGCACCTACGTTCTCAGGCCTCTGGTGGGTGCCTTGGGCCTCTGGTCGGCACATCTTGGCATTGATGGGAACCGCCTTCCTCAGGGCTCTGGTGGGCACCTTGGGCCTCTGGTTGGTGCCTCCTGCCTTGGGCCTCTGTTGGGCGCCTCTGACTTCTGGTGGGCACCTCTGTTCTCGAGCCTCTGGTGGGCGCCTCCGGTCATTGGCCTCTGCTGGGCACTTTAGGCCTCTGGTGGGCACCTCCTGCATTGAGCCTCTGGTGGGAGCCTCCGGTCTTGGGCCTCTGGTGGGCACCTCCGGGCTGGGGCCTCTGGTCGGTGCCTTGGGCCTCTGGTCGGCACATCTTGACGTGGGCCTCTGGTGGGAACCTCCTCCCTCAGGGATCTGGTGGGCACTTTTGGCCTCTGGTTGGTGCCTCCTGCCTTGGGCCTCTGTTGGGCGCCTCTGACCTCTGCTGGACACCTCTGTTCTTGAGCCTCTGGTGGGCAACTCCGGTCATTGGCCTCTGGTGGGCACTTTAGGCCTCTGGTGGGCACCTCCTGCATTGAGCCTCTGGTGGGCACCTCCGGTCTTGGGCCTCTGGTGGGCACCTCCGGGCTCGGGCCTCTGGTGGGCACCTCCGGGCTCGGGCCTCTGGTGGGTACCTCAGGCCTCTGGTGGGCACCTCCGGGCTCAGGCCTCTGGTGGGTACCTCTGGTTTCTGGCCTGTGGCAGGCACCTCTGGTCTCAGGCCTCTGATAGGCACCTCCAGTCACGGGCCTCTGTCGGACATCTTTGGGCTCAGGCCTCTAGTGGGTGCCTCTTGCCTCAAGCCTCTGGTGGGCACCTTCAGTCTTGGGCTTCTGGTGGGCGCCTCTGGGTGCGGGCCTCTGGTGGGCGCCTCCGGTCTCTGACCTCTGGTGGGCGCCTCCAGCCTTTGGTGGGCGGCTTGGGCATCTTTTGGCTGCCTCCTGCCTCGGACCTCTGGTGGGCACCTCGGGCCTCTGTTGGGCACCTCCTGCCTCAGGCCTCTGGTAGGTGCCTCCTGCCTCTGTTGGGCGCCTTTGATTTTGGGCCTCTGGTGGGCACCTCCGGTCTCTGGCCTTTGGTGGGCGCCTTTGTTCTCGGGCCTCTAGTAGAAGCCTCCTGCCTTGGGCCTCTGGTGGGCACCTCCTGCCTCGGTCCTGTGGTGGGCACCTCCAGTCTCAGGCCTCTGGGAGGCACCTCCGGTCACGGGCCTCTGTGAAGCACCTCTGGGCTCGGGCCTCTGTCAGGCACCTCTGGGCTTAGGCCTCTGGTGGGTGCCTCCGGTCTTAGGCCTCTAGTGGGCCCCTCCGGTTTGAGCCTCTAATGGGTGCCTCCAGGCTCGTGCCTCTGTTGGGCGCCTCCAATCTTGGGCCTCTGGTGGGGGCCTCTGGTGGGTGCCTCCGTTCTCGGGAGTGGTAGATGCCTCCTGCCTCGGGCCCCTGGTGGGCACCTCCTGCCTTGGGTCTCTGGTGGGCACCTCCAGTCTCAGGCCTCTGTTGGGCACCTCCTGTCTCGGGCCTCTGGTGGGCGCCTCGAGTCTCAGGCCTCTGGTGGGCGCCTCGAGTCTCAGGCCTCTGGTGGGTGCCTCGAGTCTCAGGCCTCTGGTGGGCGCCTTGAGTCTCGGGACTCTGGTGGGCACCTCTGGCCTTGGGCCTCTGTTGGGCTCCTCCAGCCTTTGGCCTCTGGTGAGTGCCTCCAGCCTTCGGCCTCTTGTGGGTGCCACCGGCCTCTGGTGGGTGCCTCCTGCCATGGGCCTCTTGTGAGCACCTCCGGTCTTAAGCCTCTGGTAGACATCCTGGTCTCAGGCCTCCGGTGGGCGCTTATGGCCCTGGACCTCCGGTGGGTGTATCCTGTCTTCAGTCTAAGTTTGCACTCCTGTTCCTATACCTAACGTGGACCTCTGGTGGGTGCCTCCTGCCTCAATCCTCTGGTGGGAACCTTCGGCCTCGGGCCTCTGGTGGGCACCTCCTGCCTCTGGCCTCTGATCTCTGGTGGGAACCCCCTGCCTCGGGCCTCTGGTAGGCGCCTACGGTCTTAGGCCTCTGGTTTGCTCCTCCTGCCTCAGGTGGGCGACTCCAGTCTTGGGCCTCTGGTGGACACCTCCTGCTTTCAGCCTAAGTTTGCACTCCTGTTCCTGGTCCTACAGTGGGCATTACCTCAGACGCCAGTTCTGGTATGTTCACACCTGCTTACCTATACTGCTTCCAGCCTCCAATTCTCCTGTTTCAGTGTAATAAACTAACTTGCTTGTCTGTTACTTAAGCATGCCTAATAGGGGTAATTCCAGAAAGAAGCACATATTGCTTGCCCCTTTCAGTATTCCAGACAGTCCTTAGCCTGCCACCACCTTGCATAAGCTCCATACCCATGAACCCGCTCATCCAAGTGTGACACACATTCATCCACAAATAATTCTTCAAACTATCTACCACTTTATACAATCAGTGCCAGTTTGAATTTAAGGGCACGTTCATGGAACCTACTTTTCAGTACTCTGCCTCTCTTTTTTTATCCCAAATTTAGGCTCCCAAAATGCTGAACTAGATTATGGGCTTTCTACCTGACCCCTCTATAAAAGTGAGGTCGGGCAGAAAGCCCCTTCACCTCCTCCTCCTTCCATCCACATTCTCCATTAAACAAGGCAGATTACCAAAAGTAGGGCCGGAAAAGAAATATGAAGTGGGCTCAAGATGAAAGACCGTTAGATTGTCCACTCATCATACCATAACTATAATTCAATACTCATGTAAACACCTCAACTTTAAATACAAACACTTCTGTATGGTCATAATATAAGATACACATTTTGTGCCAGGTTGCATTTAAGGGCACTGTCACGGAACCTACTTTTCAGTACCCTGCCTCTTTTTTGATCCCAAATTTGGTTCCCAATTTCGCTCCCAATATGCCGAGTTAGATTATGGGCTTTCTACCTGACTCCACTTTAAAAGTGAAGTTGGGCAGAAAGCCCCTTCACCTCCTCCTCCTTCCATCCACATTCTCCGTTAAATAAGGCAGATTACCAAAAGTAGGGCCAGAAAATAAATATGAAATGGGCTCAAGATGAAAAACTGTTCTATTGTCCACTCATCATACCATGACTATAATTCAATACTCATGTAAACATCTCAACTTTAAATACAAATAAATACAAATTCAAACAAAATGTAGGTTTCAATTTGACGAATTAGATTATGAGCTTTCCTCTGGTCTCGGGCTTCTGGTACGTACCTCGTGCCTCTGATGGGCGCCTCCTGCCTCGGGCATCTGGTGGGCACCTCCAATTTTGGGCCTCTGGTGGGCACCTACGTTCTCAGGCCTCTGGTGGGTGCCTTGGGCCTCTGGTCGGCACATCTTGGCATTGGTGGGAACCTCCTTCCTCAGGGCTCTGGTGGGCACCTTGGGCCTCTGGTTGGTGCCTCCTGCCTTGGGCCTCTGTTGGGCGCCTCTGACTTCTGGTGGGCACCTCTGTTCTCGAGCCTCTGGTGGGCGCCTCCGGTCATTGGCCTCTGGTGGGCACTTTAGGCCTCTGGTGGGCACCTCCTGCATTGAGCCTCTGGTGGGAGCCTCCGGTCTTGGGCCTCTGGTGGGCACCTCCGGGCTGGGGCCTCTGGTCGGTGCCTTGGGCCTCTGGTCGGCACATCTTGACGTGGGCCTCTGGTGGGAACCTCCTGCCTCAGGGATCTGGTGGGCACCTTGGGCCTCTGGTTGGTGCCTCCTGCCTTTGGCCTCTGTTGGGCGCCTCTGACCTCTGCTGGACACCTCTGTTCTTGAGCCTCTGGTGGGCAACTCCGGTCATTGGCCTCTGGTGGGCACTTTAGGCCTCTGGTGGGCACCTCCTGCATTGAGCCTCTGGTGGGCACCTCCGGTCTCGGGCCTCTGGTGGGCACCTCTGGGCTCGGGCCTCTGGTGGGTACCTCAGGCCTCTGGTGGGCACCTCCGGGCTCAGGCCTCTGGTGGGTACCTCTGGTTTCTGGCCTGTGGCAGGCACCTCTGGTCTCAGGCCTCTGATAGGCACCTCCAGTCACGGGCCTCTGTCGGGCATCTTTGGGCTCAGGCCTCTAGTGGGTGCCTCTTGCCTCAAGCTTCTGGTGGGCACCTTCAGTCTTGGGCTTCTGGTGGGAGCCTCTGGGTGCGGGCCTCTGGTGGGCGCCTCTGGTCTCTGACCTCTGGTGGGCGCCTCCAGCCTTTGGTGGGCGGCTTGGGCATCTTTTGGCTGCCTCCTGCCTCGGACCTCTGGTGGGCACCTCGGGCCTCTGTTGGGCACCTCCTGCCTCAGGCCTCTGGTAGGTGCCTCCTGCCTCGTGCCTCTGTTGGGCGCCTTTGATTTTGGGCCTCTGGTGGGCACCTCCGGTCTCTGGCCTTTGGTGGGCGCCTTTGTTCTCGGGCCTCTAGTAGAAGCCTCCTGCCTTGGGCCTCTGGTGGGCACCTCCTGCCTCGGTCCTGTGGTGGGCACCTCCAGTCTCAGGCCTCTGGGAGGCACCTCCGGTCACGGGCGTCTGTGAAGCACCTCTGGGCTCGGGCCTCTGTCAGGCACCTCTGGGCTTAGGCCTCTGGTGGGTGCCTCCGGTCTTAGGCCTCTAGTGGGCCCCTCCGGTTTGAGCCTCTAGTGGGTGCCTCCAGGCTCGTGCCTCTGTTGGGCTCCTCGTGGGGGCCTCTGGTGGGTGCCTCCAGTCTTGGGCCTCTGGTGGGTGCCTCCGTTCTCGGAAGTGGTAGATGCCTCCTGCCTCGGGCCCCTGGTGGGCACCTCCTGCCTTGGGTCTCTGGTGGGCACCTCCAGTCTCAGGCCTCTGTTGGGAACCTCCTGTCTTGGGCCTCTGGTGGGTGCCTCGAGTCTCAGGCCTCTGGTGGGTGCCTCGAGTCTCAGGCCTCTGGTGGGCGCCTTGAGTCTCGGGACTCTGGTGGGCACCTCTGGCCTTGGGCCTCTGTTGGGCTTCTCCAGCCTTTGGCCTCTGGTGAGTGCCTCCAGCCTTCAGCCTCTTGTGGGTGCCACCGGCCTCTGGTGAGTGCCTCCTGCCACGAGCCTCTTGTGAGCACCTCCGGTCTTAAGCCTCTGGTAGACATCCTGGTCTCAGGCCTCCGGTGGGCGCTTATGGCCCTGGACCTCCGGTGGGTGTATCCTGTCTTCAGTCTAAGTTTGCACTCCTGTTCCTATACCTAACGTGGACATCTGGTGGGTGCCTCCTGCCTCAATCCTCTGGTGGGAACCTTCGGCCTCGGGCCTCTGGTGGGCACCTCCTGCCTCTGGCCTCTGGTGAGTGCCTCCTTCCTCTGATCTCTGGTGGGAACCCCCTGCCTCGGGCCTCTGGTAAGCGCCTACGGTCTTAGGCCTCTGGTTTGCTCCTCCTGCCTCAGGCCTCTGGTGGGCGACTCCAGTCTTGGGCCTCTGGTGGACACCTCCTGCTTTCAGCCTAAGTTTGCACTCCTGTTCCTGGTCCTACAGTGGGCATTACCTCAGACGCCAGTTCTGGTATGTTCACACCTGCTTACCTATACTGCTTCCAGCCTCCAATTCTCCTGTTTCAGTGTAATAAACTAACTTGCTTGTCTGTTACTTAAGCATGCCTTATAGGGGTAATTCCAGAAAGAAGCACATATTGCTTGCCCCTTTCAGTATTCCAGACAGTCCTTAGCCTGCCACCACCTTGCATAAGCTCCATACCCATGAACCCGCTCATCCAAGTGTGACACACATTCATCCACAAATAATTCTTCAAACTATCTACCACTTTATACAATCAGTGCCAGTTTGCATTTAAGGGCACGTTCATGGAACCTACTTTTCAGTACTCTGCCTCTCTTTTTTTATCCCAAATTTAGGCTCCCAAAATGCTGAACTAGATTATGGGCTTTCTACCTGACCCCTCTATAAAAGTGAGGTCGGGCAGAAAGCCCCTTCACCTCCTCCTCATTCCATCCACATTCTCCATTAAACAAGGCAGATTACCAAAAGTAGGGCCGGAAAAGAAAGATGAAGTGGGCTCAAGATGAAAGACCGTTACATTGTCCACTCATCATACCATAACTATAATTCAATACTCATGTAAACACCTCAACTTTAAATACAAACACTTCTGTATGGTCATAATATAAGATACACATTTTGTGCCAGGTTGCATTTAAGGGCACTGTCACGGAACCTACTTTTCAGTACCCTGCCTCTTTTTTGATCCCAAATTTGGCTCCCAATTTTGCTCCCAATATGCCGAGTTAGATTATGGGCTTTCTACCTGACTCCACTCTAAAAGTGAAGTCGGGCAGAAAGCCCCTTCACCACCTCCTCCTTCCATCCACATTCTCCGTTAAACAAGGCAGATTACCAAAAGTAGGGCCAGAAAATAAATATGAAATGGGCTCAAGATGAAAAACTGTTCCATTGTCTACTCATCATACCATAACTATAATTCAATACTCATGTAAACACCTCAACTTTAAATACAAACAAATACAAATACAAACAAATGTAGTTTTCAATATGATGAATTAGATTATGAGCTTTCCTCTGGTCTCTGGCTTCTGGTACATACCTCATGCCTCTGGTGGGCGCCTCCTGCCTTGGGCATCTGGTGGGCACCTCAAATTTTGGGCCTCTGGTGGGCACCTACATTCTCGGGCCTCTGGTGGGTGCCTCGGGCCTCTGGTCAGCACATCTTGGCGTGGGCCTCTGGTGGGAACCTCCTGCCTCAGGGATCCGGTGGGCACCTCGGGCCTCTGGTTGGTGCCTCCTGCCTTGGGCTTCTGTTGGGCACCTCTGACCTCTGGTGGGCACCTCTGGTCTTGGGTCTCTGGTGGGCACCTCTGTTTATTGGCCTCTGGTGGGCACCTTAGGCCTCTGGTGGGCACCTCCTGCACAGAGCCTCTGGTGAGCACCTCCTGTCCCGGCCTCTGGTGGGAGCCTCCAGTCTTGGGCCTCTGGTGGGCACCTCGGGCCTCTGGTGGTCACCTCCTGACTCAAGCCTCTGGTGGGTGCCTCTGTTCTCTGGCCTCTGGTAGGCACCTCCAGTCATGGGCCTCTGTCGGGCACCTCTTGGCTTGGGCCTCTAGTGGGTGCCTCCTGCCTCAAGCCTCTGGTGAGCATCTTCAGTCTCCGGCCTCTGGTGGGCGCCTCTGGGTGTGGGCTTCTGGTGGGCGCCTCTGGGTGTTGGCCTCTGGTGGGTGCCTCCAGTCTCCGACCTCTGGTGGGCGCCTCCAGCCTCTGGTGGGCGCCTCCTGCCTCGGACCTTTGTGGGCGCCTCGGGCCTCTGTTGGACACTTTCTGAATCGGGTCTCTTTTGGGTGCCTCTAGCCTCGGGCCTCTGGTGGGCACTTTGAGTCTCAGGCCTTTTATGGGTGCCTTGGGTCTCTGGTGGGCACCTCCTGCCTCGGGCCTCTGTCAGATACCACCGGACTCGGGTCTCTGGTGGGTGCCTCTGGTCTTGGGCCTCTGTTGGGCACCTCTGGGCTAAGGCTTCTGGTGGGCACTTTGGGCCTCTGGTGGTCACCTTCGGTCTTTGGTGGGTGCCTCGGACCTCTGGTGGGTGCCTCGGGCCTCTGTTGGGAACCTCCTGCCTCAGGCCTCTGGGGGGGTGCCTCCTGCCTCAGGCCTCTGTTGGGCGCCTCCAGCCTTGGGCCTCTGGTGGGCACCTCCGGTCTCAGGCCTCTGGTGGGCGCCTTGGATTTGGGCCTCTGGTGGAGGCCTCCGGTTTGTGACCTATGGTGGGCACCTCCTAGTCTCGGGCCTCTGGTGGGCGCTTCTTGCCTCAGATATCTGTGGGCGCCTTGTGCCACTATTGGGCATCTCCTGCCTCGGGCCTCTGGTGGGCCCCTCGGGTCTCAGGCCTCTGGTGGGCACCTCGAGTCTCGGGCCTCTTGTGGACACCTCAGGTTTTGGGCCTCTGTTGTGCGCCTCCGGTCTTAGACCTCTGGTGGACACCTCTGGTCTCGGGCATCTGGTGGGCGCCTCCGGTTTGGGTCTCTAGTGGGCACCTCTCGTGTCCGACCTCTGGTGGGCACCTCCTGCCTTGGACCTCTGTTTGGCGAGTTCGTTCTTGGGGATCTGGTGGGCGCCTCCTGCCTCTGAACTTTTGTGGGCACCTCGGGCCTCTGTTGGGCACCTTCAGCCTTGGGCCTCTGGTGGGCGCCTCGAGTCTCGGGCCTCTGGTGGGTGCCTCGAGTCTCGGGCATCTTGTGGGCGCCTCTAATCTAAGGCCTCTGGTGGGCACCTCTGGCCTCGGGCCAATGGTGGGCTCCTCCAGCCTTTTGCCTCTGGTGGGCACCTCTGGGGGGGCGCATCCGGCCTTCGGCCTCTGGTGGGTGCCTCCGGCCTTTGGCCCCTAGTGGGTGCCTCCTGTCATGGGCCTCTTGTGAGCGCCTCTGGTCTCAAGCCTCTGGTGGGCATCCCTGTCTCAGGCCTCCGGTGGGCGCTTATGGCCCCTGGCCTCCGGTGGGTGTCTCCTGTCTTCAGTCTAAGTTTGCACACCTGTTCCTATACCTACCGTGGGCCTCTGGTGGGTGCCTCGATCTTTTGGTGGGAACCTACGGTCTCGGACCTCTGGTGGGCACCTCCTGCTTCTGGCCTTTGGTGGGCGCCTCGGGCCTCTGTTGGGCACCTCCTGCCTCGGACCTCTGTTGGGCACCTCCTGCCTTGGGCATCTGGTGGGTGCCTCCTGCCTTGGGCCTCTTGGTGGGTGCCCCCTGCCTCGGGTCTCTGGTAGGCGCCTCCGGTCTTAGGCCTCTGGTTGGCTCCTCCTGCCTCAGGCCTCTGGTGGATAACTCCGGTCTCGGGCCTACGGTTGACGCCTCCTGCTTTCAGCCTAAGTTTGCACTCCTGTTCCTGGTCCTACCGTGGGCATTACCTCAGTCTCCTGTTCCAGTGTAATAAACTAACTTGCTTGTCTGTTACTTAAGCATGCCTAATAGGGGTAATTCCAGAAAGCAGCACATAACGCTTGCCCCTTTCAGTATTCCAGACAGTCCTTAGCCTGCCACCACCTTGCATAAGCTCCATACCACTGAAACCGCTCATCCGAGTGTGACACAAATTCATCCACAAATAATTCTTCAAACTATCTACCACTTTATATAACTACTTCATACTGTTCGCTACCATCTTCATACTATTACTATAATTCAGTACTCATGTAAACACCTCAACTTTAAATACAAACAATTTGTATGGCCATAATGTAGAGATATACATTCAGTGCCAGTTTGTATTTAAGGGCACGTTCATGGAACCTACTTTTCAGTACTCTGCCTATCTTTTTTTATCCCAAATTTAGGCACCCAATATGCCGAAAAAGATTATGGGCTTTCTACCTGATGCTCTATAAAAGTGAGGTCGGGCAGAAAGCCGCTTCACCTCCTCCTCCTTCCATCCACATTCTCCGTTAAACAAGGCAGATTACCAAAAGTAGGGCTGGAAAACAAATATGAAGTGGGCTCAAGATGAAAGACCGTTACATTGTCCACTCATCATACCATAACTTTAATTCAATACTCATATAAACACCTCAACTTTAAATACAAACACTTCTGTATGGTTATAATATAAGATACACATTTTGTGCCAGGTTGCATTTAAGGGCACTGTCACGGAACCTACTTTTCAGTACCCTGCCTCTTTTTTTATCCCAAATTTGGCTCCCAATTTCGCTCCCAATATGCCGAATTAGATTATGGGCTTTCTACCTGACTCCACTTTAAAAGTGAAGTTGGGCAGAAAGACCCTTCACCTCCTCCTCCTTCCATCCACATTCTCCGTTAAACAAGGCAGATTACCAAAAGTAGGGCCAGAAAACAAATATGAAATGGGCTCAAGATGAAAAACTGTTCCATTGTCCACTCATCATACCATGACTATAATTTAATACTCATATAAACATCTCAACTTTAAATACAAACAAATACAAATTCAAACAAAATGTAGGTTTCAATATGACGAATTAGATTATGAGCTTTCCTCTGGTCTCGGGCTTCTGGTATGTACCTCGTGCCTCTGGTGGGAGCCTCCTGCCTTGGGCATTTGATGGGCACGTCCAATTTTGGTCCTCTGGTGGGCACCTACGTTCTCGGGCCTCTGGTGGGAGTCTTGGGCGTCTAGTCGGCACATCTTGGCGTGGGCCGTAGGTGGGAACCTCCTGCCTCAGGGATCTAGTGGGCACCTTGGGCCTCTGGTTGGTGCCTCCTGCCTTGGGCCTCTGTTGGGTGCCTCTGACCTCTGGTGGGCACCTCTGTTCTCGAGCCTCTGGTGGGTGCCTCCGGTCATTGGCCTCTGCTGGGCACTTTAGGCCTCTGGTGGGCACCTCCTGCATTGAGCCTCTGGTGGGCACCTCTGGCCCCGGGCCTCTGGTGGGAGCCTCCGGTCTTGGGCCTCTGGTGGGCACCTCCGGGCTCGGGCCTCTGGTGGGTACCTGAGGCCTCTGGTGGTCACCTCCTGACTCGAGCCTCTGGTGGGTGCCTCTAGTTTCTGGCTTGTGGCAGGCACCTCTGGTCTCAGGCCTCTGGTAGGCACCTCCAGTCACGGGCCTCTGTTGGGCACCTCTGGGCTTGGGGATCTAGTGGGTGCCTCCTGCCTCAAGCCTCTGGTGGGCATCTTCAGTCTTGGGCTTCTTGTAGACGCCTCTGGGTGCGGGCCTCTGGTGTGCACCTCTGGTCTCTGACCTCTGGTGGGCGCCTCCTGCCTCAAGCCTCTGGTGGGCACCTTCAGTCTTGGGCTTCTTGTAGGCGCCTCTGGGTGCGGGCCTCTGGTGTACACCTCTGGTCTCTGACCTCTGGTGGGCGCCTCCCGCCTCAAGCCTCTGGTGAGCACCTTCAGTCTTGGGCTTCTTGTAGGCGCCTCTGGGTGCGGGCCTCTGGTGTGCACCTCTGGTCTCTGACCTCTGGTGGGCGCCTCCAACCTTTGGTGGGCGGCTTGGGCCTCTGTTGGCTGCCCCTGACCTCTGGTGGGCACCTCTGTTCTCGAGCCTCTGGTGGGTGCCTCAGGTCATTGGCCTCTGCTGGGCACTTTAGGCCTCTGGTGGGCACCTCCTGCATTGAGCCTCTGGTGGGCACCTCTGGCCCCGGGCCTCTCGTGGGAACCTCCGGTCTTGGTCCTCTGGTGGGCACCTCCGGGCTCAGGCCTCTGGTGGGTACCTGAGGCCTCTGGTGGTCACCTCCTGACTCGAGCCTCTGGTGGGTGCCTCTAGTTTCTGGCTTGTGGCAGGCACCTCTGGTCTCAGGCCTCTGGTAGGCACCTCCAGTCACGGGCCTCTGTTGGGCACCTCTGGGCTCGGGGATCTAGTGGGTGCCTCCTGCCTCAAGCCTCTGGTGGGCACCTTCAGTCTTGGACTTCTGGTAGGCGCCTCTGGGTGCGGGCCTCTGGTGGGCACCTCTGGTCTCCGACCTAAGGTGGGCGCTTCCAACCTTTGGTGGGCGGCTTGGGCCTCTGTTGGCTGCCTCCTGCCTCGGACCTCTGGTGGGCACCTTGGGCCTCTGTTGGGCACCTCCTGCCTCAGGCCTCTGATAGGTGCCTCCTGCCTTGGGCCTCTGGTGGGCACCTCCGGTCTCAGGCCTCTGGTAGGCACCTCCGGTCACGGGCCTCTGTCAGGCACCTCTGGGCTTGGGCCTCTGTCAGGCACCTCCGGGCTTAGGCCTCTGGTGGGTGCCTCCGGTCTTAGGCCTCTGGTGGACGCCTCCTCTTTGAGCCTCTGGTGGGTGCCTCCAGGCTCGGGCCTCTGGTGGGTGCCTCCAGTCTTGGGCCTCTGGTGGGCGCCTTGGGCCTCTGTTGGGCACCTCCTGCCTCAGGCCTCTGGTAGGTGCCTCCTGCCTCGTGCCTCTGTTGGGTGCCTTCGATTTCGGGCCTCTGGTGGGCACCTCCGTTCTCGGGAGTAGTAGATGCCTCCTGCCTCGGGCCCCTGGTGGGCACCTCCTACCTTGGGCCTCTGGTGGGCGCCTTGGGTCTCTGTTGGGCACCTCCTGCCTCAGGCCTCTGGTAGGTGCCTCCTGCCTCGTGCCTCTGTTGGGTGCCTTCGATTTCGGGCCTCTGGTGGGCACCTCCGGTCTCTGGCCTTTGGTGGGCGCCTCCGTTGTGTGACACACATTCATCCACAAATAATTCTTCAAACTATCTACCACTTTACATAACTACTTCATACTGTTCGCTACTATCTTCATACTATCACTATAATTCAGTATTGATGTAAACACCTCAACTTTAAATACAAACACTTTTGTATGGCCATAATATAAGATATACATTCAGTGCCAGTTTGCATTTAAGGGCACGTTCATGGAACCTACTTTTCAGTACTCTGCCTCTCTTTTTTTATCCCAAATTTAGGCTCCCAATATGCTGAACTAGATTATGGGCTTTCTACCTGACCCCTCTATAAAAGTGAGGTCGGGCAGAAAGCCCCTTCACCTCCTCCTCCTTCCATCCACATTCTCCATTAAACAAGGCAGATTACCAAAAGTAGGGCCGGAAAAGAAATATGAAGTGGGCTCAAGATGAAAAACCGTTACATTGTCCACTAATCATACCATAACTATAATTCAATACTCATGTAAACACCTCAACTTTAAATACAAACACTTCTGTATGGTCATAATATAAGATACAAATTTTGTGCCAGGTTGCATTTAAGGGCACTGTCACGGAACCTACTTTTCAGTACCCTGCCTCTTTTTTGATCCCAAATTTGGCTCCCAATTTGGGCTCCCAATATGCCGAATTAGATTATTGGCTTTCTACCTGACTCCACTTTCAAAGTGAAGTTGGGCAGAAAGCCCCTTCACCTCCTCCTCCTTCCATCCACATTCTCCGTTAAACAAGGCAGATTACCAAAAGTAGGGCCAGAAAATAAATATGAAATGGGCTCAAGATGAAAAACTGTTCCATTGTCTACTCATCAAACCATAACTATAATTCAATACTCATGTAAACACCTCAACTTTAAATACAAACAAATACAAATACAAACAAATGTAGTTTTCAATATGACGAATTAGATTATGAGCTTTCCTCTGGTCTCGGGCTTCTGGTACGTACCTCATGCCTCTGGTGGGCGCCTCCTGCCTCGGGCATCTGGTGGGCACCTCCAATTTTGGGCCTTTGGTGGGCACCTACGTTCTCGGGCCTCTGGTGGGTGCCTCTGGCCTCTGGTCGGCACATCTTGGCGTGGGCCTCTGGTGGGAACCTCCTGCCTCAGGGATCCGGTGGGCACCTCGGGCCTCTGGTTGGTGCCTCCTGCCTTGGGCTTCTGTTGGGCACCTCTGACCTCTGGTGGGCACCTCTGGTCTTGGGTCTCTGGTGGGCACCTCCAGTTATTGGCCTCTGGTGGGCACCTTAGGCCTCTGGTGGGCACCTCCTGCATAGAGCCTCTGGTGGGCACCTCCTGTCCCGGGCCTCTGGTGGGCACCTTGGGCCTCTGGTGGTCACCTCCTGACTCGAGCCTCTGGTGGGTGCCTCTGTTCTCTGGCCTCTGGTAGGCATCTCCAGTCACGGGCCTCTGTCGGGCACCTCTGGGCTTGGGCCTCTAGTGGGTGCCTCCTGTCTCAAGCCTCTGGTGAGCATCTTCAGTGTCGGGCCTTTGGTGGGCGCCTCTGGGTGTGGGCTTCTGGTGGGTGCCTCCGGTCTCCGACCTCTGGTTCGCGCCTCCAGCCTCTCGTGGGCGCCTCCTGCCTCGGACCTTTGTGGGCGCCTAGGGCCTCTGTTGGACACCTTCTGCCTCGGGCCTCTGGTGGGCACTTCAAGTCTCAGGCCTCTTGTGGGCGCCTTGGGTCTCTGGTGGGCACATCCTGCCTCGGGCCCCTGGTGGGCACCTCCTGCCTTGGGCCTCTGGTGGGCACCTTGGGCCTCTGTTGGGCACCTCCTGCCTCAGGCCTCTGGTAGGTGCCTCCTGCCTCGTGCCTCTGTTGGGCGCCTTCGATTTCGGGCCTCTGGTGGGCACCTCCGGTCTCTGGCCTTTGGTGGGCGCCTCCGTTGTGTGACACACATTCATCCACAAATAATTCTTCAAACTATCTACCACTTTATATAACTACTTCAAACTGTTCGCTACTATCTTCATACTATCACTATAATTCAGTATTGATGTAAACACCTCAACTTTAAATACAAACACTTTTGTATGGCCATAATATAAGATATACATTCAGTGCCAGTTTGCATTTAAGGGCACGTTCATGGAACCTACTTTTCAGTACTCTCCCTCTCTTTTTTTATCCCAAATTTAGGCTCCCAATATGCTGAACTAGATTATGGGCTTTCTACCTGACGCCTCTATAAAAGTGAGGTCAGGCAGAAAGCCCATTCACCTCCTCCTCCTTCCATCCACATTCTCCATTAAACAAGGCAGATTACCAAAAGTAGGGCCGGAAAAGAAATATGAAGTGGGCTCAAGATGAAAAACCGTTACATTGTCCACTAATCATACCATAACTATAATTCAATACTCATGTAAACACCTCAACTTTAAATACAAACACTTCTGTATGGTCATAATATAAGATACAAATTTTGTGCCAGGTTGCATTTAAGGGCACTGTCACGGAACCTACTTTTCAGTACCCTGCCTCTTTTTTGATCCCAAATTTGGCTCCCAATTTGGGCTCCCAATATGCCGAATTAGATTATTGGCTTTCTACCTGACTCCACTTTCAAAGTGAAGTTGGGCAGAAAGCCCCTTCACCTCCTCCTCCTTCCATCCACATTCTCCGTTAAACAAGGCAGATTACCAAAAGTAGGGCCAGAAAATAAATATGAAATGGGCTCAAGATGAAAAACTGTTCCATTGTCTACTCATCAAACCATAACTATAATTCAATACTCATGTAAACACCTCAACTTTAAATACAAACAAATACAAATACAAACAAATGTAGTTTTCAATATGACGAATTAGATTATGAGCTTTCCTCTGGTCTCGGGCTTCTGGTACGTACCTCATGCCTCTGGTGGGCGCCTCCTGCCTCGGGCATCTGGTGGGCACCTCCAATTTTGGGCCTCTGGTGGGCACCTACGTTCTCGGGCCTCTGGTGGGTGCCTCTGGCCTCTGGTCGGCACATCTTGGCGTGGGCCTCTGGTGGGAACCTCCTGCCTCAGGGATCCGGTGGGCACCTCGGGCCTCTGGTTGGTGCCTCCTGCCTTGGGCTTCTGTTGGGCACCTCTGACCTCTGGTGGGCACCTCTGGTCTTGGGTCTCTGGTGGGCACCTCTGGTTATTGGCCTCTGGTGGGCACCTTAGGCCTCTGGTGGGCACCTCCTGCATAGAGCCTCTGGTGGGCACCTCCTGTCCCGGGCCTCTGGTGGGCACCTCGGGCCTCTGGTGGTCACCTCCTGACTCGAGCCTCTGGTGGGTGCCTCTGTTCTCTGGCCTCTGGTAGGCACCTCCAGTCACGGGCCTCTGTCGGGCACCTCTGGGCTTGGGCCTCTAGTGGGTGCCTCCTGCCTCAAGCCTCTGGTGAGCATCTTCAGTGTCGGGCCTTTGGTGGGCGCCTCTGGGTGTGGGCTTCTGGTGGGTGCCTCCGGTCTCCGACCTCTGGTTCGCGCCTCCAGCCTCTCGTGGGCGCCTCCTGCCTCGGACCTTTGTGGGTGCCTAGGGCCTCTGTTGGACACCTTCTGCCTCGGGCCTCTGGTGGGCACTTCAAGTCTCAGGCCTCTTGTGGGCGCCTTGGGTCTCTGGTGGGCACATCCTGCCTCGGGCCCCTGGTGGGCACCTCCTGCCTTGGGCCTCTGGTGGGCACCTTGGGCCTCTGTTGGGCACCTCCTGCCTCAGGCCTCTGGTAGGTGCCTCCTGCCTCGTGCCTCTGTTGGGCGCCTTCGATTTCGGGCCTCTGGTGGGCACCTCCGGTCTCTGGCCTTTGGTGGGCGCCTCCGTTGTGTGACACACATTCATCCACAAATAATTCTTCAAACTATCTACCACTTTATATAACTACTTCAAACTGTTCGCTACTATCTTCATACTATCACTATAATTCAGTATTGATGCAAACACCTCAACTTTAAATACAAACACTTTTGTATGGCCATAATATAAGATATACATTCAGTGCCAGTTTGCATTTAAGGGCACGTTCATGGAACCTACTTTTCAGTACTCTCCCTCTCTTTTTTTATCCCAAATTTAGGCTCCCAATATGCTGAACTAGATTATGGGCTTTCTACCTGACGCCTCTATAAAAGTGAGGTCAGGCAGAAAGCCCATTCACCTCCTCCTCCTTCCATCCACATTTTCCATTAAACAAGGCAGATTACCAAAAGTAGGGCCGGAAAAGAAATATGAAGTGGGCTCAAGATGAAAAACCGTTACATTGTCCACTAATCATACCATAACTATAATTCAATACTCATGTAAACACCTCAACTTTAAATACAAACACTTCTGTATGGTCATAATATAAGATACAAATTTTGTGCCAGGTTGCATTTAAGGGCACTGTCACGGAACCTACTTTTCAGTACCCTGCCTCTTTTTTGATCCCAAATTTGGCTCCCAATTTGGGCTCCCAATATGCCGAATTAGATTATTGGCTTTCTACCTGACTCCACTTTAAAAGTGAAGTTGGGCAGAAAGCCCCTTCACCTCCTCCTCCTTCCATCCACATTCTCCGTTAAACAAGGCAGATTACCAAAAGTAGGGCCAGAAAATAAATATGAAATGGGCTCAAGATTAAAAACTGTTCCATTGTCTACTCATCAAACCATAACTATAATTCAATACTCATGTAAACACCTCAACTTTAAATACAAACAAATACAAATACAAACAAATGTAGTTTTCAATATGACGAATTAGATTATGAGCTTTCCTCTGGTCTCGGGCTTCTGGTACATACCTCATGCCTCTGGTGGGTGCCTCCTGCCTCGGGCATCTGGTGGGCACCTCCAATTTTGGGCCTCTGGTGGGCACCTACGTTCTCGGGCCTCTGGTGGGTGCCTCTGGCCTCTGGTCGGCACATCTTGGCGTGGGCCTCTGGTGGGAACCTCCTGCCTCAGGGATCCGGTGGGCACCTCGGGCCTCTGGTTGGTGCCTCCTGCCTTGGGCTTCTGTTGGGCACCTCTGACCTCTGGTGGGCACCTCTGGTCTTGGGTCTCTGGTGGGCACCTCCGGTTATTGGCCTCTGGTGGGCACCTTAGGCCTCTGGTGGGCACCTCCTGCATAGAGCCTCTGGTGGGCACCTCCTGTCCCGGGCCTCTGGTGGTCACCTCCTGACTCGAGCCTCTGGTGGGTGCCTCTGTTCTCTGGCCTCTGGTAGGCATCTCCAGTCATGGGCCTCTGTCGGGCACCTCTGGGCTTGGGCCTCTAGTGGGTGCCTCCTGCCTCAAGCCTCTGGTGAGCATCTTCAGTCTCGGGCCTCTGGTGGGCGCCTCTAGGTGTTGGCCTCTGGTGGGTGCCTCCGGTCTCCGACCTCTGGTGGGTGCCTCCAGCCTCTCGTGGGCGCCTCCTGCCTCGGACCTTTGTGGGCGCCTAGGGCCTCTGTTGGACACCTTCTGCCTTGGGCCTCTGGTGGGCACTTCAAGTCTCAGGCCTCTTGTGGGCACCTTGGGTCTCTGGTGGGCACATCCTGCCTCGGGCCTCTGTCAGACACCACTGGACTCGGGTCTCTGGTGGGTGCCTCTGGTGGGCACCTCCGGGCCCAGGCCTCTGGTGGGCACTTTGGGCCTCTGGTGGGCAACACCGGTGTCGGGCCTCTGGTGGGTGCCTTGGATTCGGGCCTCTGGTGGAGGCCTCCAGTGTGCGACCTATGGTGGGCACCTCCTAGTCTCGGGCCTCTGGTGGGCGCCTCTTGCCTCAGATATCTGTGGGCACCCTGCGTTGCTATTGGGCACCTCCTGCCTCGGGCCTCTGGTGGGCGCCTCGAGTCTCAAGCCTCTGGTGGGCACCTCGAGTCTGGGGCCTCTTGTGGGCACCTCGGGTTTTGGGCCTCTGGTGGGCACCTCTGGCCTCAGGCTTCTGGTGGGTGCCTCCGTTCTCGAGCCTCTGGTAGGAGCCTCCTGCCTCGGGTCTCTGGTGGGCACCTCCTGCCTCGGGCCTCTGTCGGGCACCTCCGGTCTCGGGCCTCCGGCAGGCACCTCTGGTTATGGGCCTCTGTTGGACACCTCCGGGCTCGGGCCTCTGTTGGACACCTCCGGGCTCGGGCCTCTGTTGTGTGCCTCCGGTCTTAGACCTCTGGTGCCTTGGACCTCTGTTTGGCGAGTTCGTTCTCGGGGATCTGGTGGGCGCCTCCTGCCTCAGAACTTTTGTGGGCACCTCGGGCCTCTGTTGGGCACCTCCAGCCTTGGGCCAATGGTGGGCTCCTCCAGCCTTTTGCCTCTGGTGGGCACCTCTGGGGGGCGCATTCCGGCCTTCGGCCACTGGTGGGTGCCTACTGTCATGGGCCTCTTGTGATCGCCTCCGGTCTCAAGCCTCTGGTGGGCATCCCAGTCTCAGGCCTCCGGTGGGCGCTTATGGCCCCGGGCCTCTGGTGGGTGTCTCCTGTCTTCAGTCTAAGTTTGCACTCCTATTCCTATACCTACCGTGGGCCTCTGGTGGGTGCCTCGATCCTTTGGTGGGAACCTTCGGTCTCGGACCTCTGGTGGGCGCCTCCTGCTTCTGGCCTTTGGTGGGCGCCTCGGGCCTTTGTTGGGCGCCTCCTGCCTCGGACCTCTGTTGTGCCCCTCCTGGCTTGGGCCTCTGGTGGGTGCCTCCTGCCTTGGGCCTCTTGGTGGGCACCCCCTTCCTCGGGTCTCTGGTAGGCGCCTCCGGTCTTAGGCCTCTGGTTGGCTCCTCCTGCCTCAGGCCTCTGGTGGGTTACTCCAGTCTTGGGCCTCCAGTTGACGCCTCCTGCTTTCAGCCTAAGTTTGCACTCCTGTTCCTGGTCCTACCGTAGGCATTACCTGAGTCTCCTGTTCCAGTGTAATAAACTAACTTGCTTGTCTGTTACTTAAGCATGCCTAATAGGGGTAATTCCAGAAAGCAGCACATAACGCTTGCCCCTTTCAGTATTCCAGACAGTCCTTAGCCTGCCACCACCTTACATAAGCTCCATACCACTGAAACCGCTCATCCGAGTGTGACACACATTCATCCACAAATAATTCTTCAAACTATCTACAACTTTATATGACTACTTCATACTGTTCGCTACCATCTTCATACTATTACTATAATTCAGTACTCATGTAAACACCTCAACTTTAAATACAAACAATTTGTATGGCCATAATGTAAGATATACATTCAGTGCCAGTTTGTATTTAAGGGCACGTTCATGGAACCTACTTTTCAGTACTCTGCCTATCTTTTTTTATCCCAAATTTAGGCACCCAATAGGCCGAATAAGATTATGGGCTTTCTACCTGATGCTCTATAAAAGTGAGGTCGGGCAGAAAGCCCCTTCACCTCCTCCTCCTTCCATCCACATTCTCCGTTAAACAAGGCAGATTACCAAAAGTAGGGCTGGAAAACAAATATGAAGTGGGCTCAAGATGAAAGACCGTTACTGTTACAGTTGCCTCCAGGCTGGCTGGAAGTTGGACAGTAGAAAAGGATGCTCCTAGCGCTCACCAAAGGATCATCAGCACCGTAGACACTATAGACTACTGCGTAGCCACCATAAGTAATGCAGACTCTACGAACCACCGCTGCTGGGCTGGTATCTCGCCATCTGCTCTGCGCCCTGGACCTACGCCCAGGCTCCAGTAGGTGAACCTCTTCCTTCTTTAGAGCGAAGCAGGATCAGGAACAAGAGCTCTTACAGGAGCTCAGTAGCTAAGGGAGTATGAAGAGCATAGCAATCCCTGTAGTGATTATAGCGGTCCCCTACAAACATGAGTCAAAGCTGCAGGTTAGAGGGTCAGAATAGGTCTGATGTGCTGGAACACACAGCCTGGTATTTATTGAGGTTACATACAAAAAAGACACTCTCAGGGGGAGGCATAAAATCCCCAATCACACATTTAGATACATTTAGATAGAGAGGCAACGCCCTTTGACAGGCCACAACATTACTTCAGCAGATAACATTACACACAATAAAACAATGCAGTCCACCTTATCACTAGCAGTCTGATTAGACAATGGGAAAGTTTATCACTAAACTTAATTAGAGCTGATCCCAGCAAACTTGTATTTAGAATTGAACAAAATTAACTCTTAATGGCACACAATGAAAACCAATGCCTTTGTAATAGTGCTCCCTTTCTGTGGAACACTCTGCCTGTGTAGTACTGGGTTCAGCAAGCCCTATCCACTGAACCAAGTGGGAGAAAGCCAGGGACAAGTCATTTCACAGGTCTGGGGACATAGTCTTAAAGGGGCATTGTTCATCAAAGTCACAATATGTCCCCAGACGGTTCTTAAAGGGCCACACACACCCAATAAAAGTTAATATGTTCTCAGGGGCACAATCTTCCAGGGGCCATAGTCATGAGGAAGGAGGCTGGCAAATAGGCTTCTCCAAAATCCAGGGAAGCAGGGCAATTTCCCATTTAAAGGGCCAGTTACAAATAGCAGTGTGTAACATATCTCCCCTTTTGGAGGGAGACTAACCAGGCACCTGACCTTCTGTCGGTCAGTGCCTAAGTTAGTCTCGCAACCCACCCACAAATAAACATTAGCAGCAAAGTAGCCCCCCCACAATAAGTAGTACTGGCCTATATGTTCTAGGTTGTAGGCTGAAAGGGTAGCATCCTCTGCCTTCCTGGCGCAGCTGGGCAAATAGCTGGTGGTACTTGGGGGGCAGAGGCCAGCGGCACTCTGCCCTGGTGCCAGCGCTTCTGCTGGGGTGAGGGGTTTGCAGGCCAGTCCTGTAACAAGGGGGTCTGTAGGGCAGAGGCCAGCAGCGCTCTGTCCTGATGCCAGCTCTTCTGCTGGGGGAATTGGGGCATAGTCCTGCCCGGTGGCAAAGGGAACGTGGGGGTCAGTGGGGGTTAACATCTCCACTGTTAACCCTGGGCCCAAGTTAGGAGTTAGCTGGGGAGGGGGAGATTGGCTTACCTCCTCCTCCTGATACTCCGGTGGCCGTTGGGAAGGGAGGTCGATGCTCTCCGCTCCCTGTGGAACATGCTGCGGCTGGGGAGAAAGACCGGTTGTCTCCTCTCCCTGGAAGGCACACTCCGGCTGGGGAGGGAGGTCGATGCTCTCCCCTCCCTGTAGCTGGGTCTGTCACTGGGGATCTGAGCCGCCTGCCCAGCATCCCTGTAGGGCCGGTAGAGAGACTGCGGTCCCATCTCCACCTGCCTGCTGGGGGTCCTCCCAGGACCAGTCTATGAGGCCTGCTGCCTCTGGTATCTCTGGTTGGGGTTGGGGAAGGAGACCGGTTGTCTCTTCCCTCTGCACGGTATACTGCCGCTGGGGAGGGAGGTCGCTGCTCTCCTCTCCCTGTGGAACATGCTGCGGCTGGGGAGAGAGACCAGGTGTCCATACCCTCAAACTCCACAGTTGGCGCTCAAAGGCTCGTGCCGCTTCGTTCTCCGAATCCAATTCCCAGATGATGCGACTGACTACCTCCTGCGCAGGGTCTGGACCATATCGGACTAGCCGCCTCTTTACCTCTGGAACGAAATCCACGCCCTCATAGAAACGGATCCGGTTGAGGTGCTCTTCACATGGTTCTGACCACTATCTTGTCAGCTCCATGCTGCTGTAGGTAGGGATGCTGCGCAGTGGCTAGCGTTGCCCTCAATAACTCTCCTACGATACCAGTGCTGTTGGGGTGCTGCTCCTTGCGCTAGGACGCTATCCCACCGCTGCCACCAAATGTTACGGTTGCCTCCAGGCTGGCTAGAAGTTGGACCATAGAAAAGGATGCTCCTAGCGCTCACCAAAGGATCATCAGCACCGTAGACACTATAGACTACTGTGTAGCCACCATAAGTAATGCAGACTCTACGAACCACCGCTGCTGGGCAGGTATCTCGCCGTCTGCTCTGCGCCCTGGACCTACGCCCAGGCTCCAGTAGGTGAACCTCTTCCTTCTTTAGAGCGAAGCAGGATCAGGAACAAGAGCTCTTACAGGAGCTCAGTAGCTAAGGGAGTATGAAGAGCATAGCAATCCCTGTAGTGATTATAGCGGTCCCCTACAAACATGAGTCAAAGCTGCAAGTTAGAGGGTCAGAATAGGTCTGATGTGCTGGAACACACAGCCTGGTTTTTATTGAGGTTACATGCAAAAAAGACACTCTCAGGGGGAGGCATAAAATCCCCAATCACACATTTAGATACATTTAGATAGAGAGGCAATGCCCTTTGACAGGCCACAACATTACTTCAGCAGATAACATTACACACAATAAAACAATGCAGTCCACCTTATCACTAGCAGTCTGATTAGACAATGGGAAAGTTTATCACTAAACTTAATTAGAGCTGATCCCAGCAAACTTGTATTTAGAATTGAACAAAATTAACTCTTTAGTTCTGACCGAAGGGTCTGTCACATAGCACTTAATGGCACACAATGAAAACCAATGCCTCTGTAACAGTGCTCCCCTTCTGTGGAACACTCTGCCTGTGTGGCACCTGGCTCAGCAAGTCCCATTCACTGAACCAAGTGGGAGAAAGCCAGGGACAAGCTATTTTACAGGTCTGGGGACATAGTCTTAAAGGGGCATTGTTCACCAAAGTAACAATATGTCCCCAGACGGTTCTCAAAGGGCCACACACACCCAATAAAAGTTAATATGTTCTCAGGGGCACAATCTTCCAGGGGCCATAGTCATGAGGAAGGAGGCTGGCAAATAGGCTTCTCCAAAATCCAGGGAAGCAGGGCAATTTCACATTTAAAGGGCCAGTTACAAATAGCAGTTTGTAACAGTTACATTGTCCACTCATCATACCATAACTATAATTCAATACTCATGTAAACACCTCAACTTTAAATACACACACTTCTGTATGGTCATAATATAAGATACACATTTTGTGCCAGGTTGCATTTAAGGGCACTGTCACGGAACCTACTTTTCAGTACCCTGCCTCTTTTTTTATCCCAAATTTGGCTCCCAATTTGGCTCCCAATATGCCGAATTAGATTATGGGCTTTCTACCTGACTCCACTTTAAAAGTGAAGTTGGGCAGAAAGCCCCTTCACCTCCTCCCATCCACATTCTCCGTTAAACAAGGCAGATTACCAAAAGTAGGGCCAGAAAATAAATATGAAATGGGCTCAAGATGAAAAACTGTTCCATTGTCCACTCATCATACCATGACTATAATTTAATACTCATATAAACATCTCAACTTTAAATACAAACAAATACAAATTCAAACAAAATGTAGGTTTCAATATGACGAATTAGATTATGAGCTTTCCTCTGGTCTTGGGCTTCTGGTACGTACCTCTTGCCTCTGGTGGGAGCCTCCTGCCTCGGGCATTTGATGGGCACCTCCAATTTTGGTCCTCTGGTGGGCACCTACGTTCTCGGGCCTCTGGTGGGGGCCTTGGACCTATAGTCGGCACATCTTGGTGTGGGCCGTAGGTGGGAGCCTCCTGCCTCAGGGATCTAGTGGGCACCTTGGGCCTCTGGTTGGTGCCTCCTGCCTTGGGCCTCTGTTGGGTGCCTCTGACCTCTGGTGGGCACCTCTGTTCTCGAGCCTCTGGTGGGTGCCTCAGGTCATTGGCCTCTGCTGGGCACCTTCTGCATTGAGGCTCTGGTGGGCACCTCTGGCCCCGGGCCTCTCGTGGGAGCCTCCGGTCTTGGGCCTCTGGTGGGCACCTCCGGGCTCAGGCCTCTGGTGGGTACCTGAGGCCTCTGGTGGTCACCTCCTGACTCGAGCCTCTGGTGGGTGCCTCTAGTTTCTGGCTTGTGGCAGGCACCTCTGGTCTCAGGCCTCTGGTAGGCACCTCCAGTCACGGGACTCTGTTGGCGACCTCTGGGCTAGGGGATCTAGTGGGTGCCTCCTGCCTCAAGCCTCTGGTGGGCACCTTCAGTCTTGGGCTTCTGGTAGGTGCCTCTGGGTGCGGGCCTCTGGTGTGCACCTCTGGTCTCCGACCTCTGGTGGGCGCCTCCAGCCTTTGGTGGGCGGCTTGGGCCTCTGTTGGCTGCCTCATGCCTCGGACCTCTGGTGGGCACCTCGGGCCTCTGTTGGGCACCTCCTGCCTCAGGCCTCTGATAGGTGCCTCCTGCCTTGGGCCTCTGGTGGGCACCTCCGGTCTCGGGCCTCTGGTAGGCACCTCCGGTCACGGGCCTCTGTCGGGCACCTCTGGGCTCGGGCCTCTGTCAGGCACCTCCGGGCTTAGGCCTCTGTTGGGTGCCTCTGGTCTTAGGCCTCTGGTGGACGCCTCCTCTTTGAGCCTCTGGTTGGTGCCTCCAGGCTTGTGCCTCTGTTGGGTGCCTCCGATCTCGGGCCTCTGTTGGGTGCCTCCAGTCTTGGGCCTCTGGTGGGCGCCTCCGTTCTCGGGAGTAGAAGATGCCTCCTGCCTCGGGCCCGTGGTGGGCACCTCCTGCCTTGGGCCTCTGGTGGGCGCCTCCTGCCTTGTGCCTCTGTTGGGCGCCTTCGATTTCGGGCCTCTGGTTTGCACCTCCGGTCTCTGGCCTTTGGTGGGCGCCTCCGTTGTGTGACACACATTCATCCACAAATAATTCTTCAAACTATCTACCACTTTATTTAACTACTTCATACTGTTCGCTACTATCTTCATACTATCACTATAATTCAGTATTGATGTAAACACCTCAACTTTAAATACAAACACTTTTGTATGGCCATAATATAAGATATACTTTCAGTGCCAGTTTGCATTTAAGGGCACATTCATGGAACCTACTTTTCAGTACTCTGCCTCTCTTTTTTTATCCCAAATTTAGGCTCCCAATATGCTGAACTAGATTATGGGCTTTCTACCTGACGCTTCTGTATGGTCATAATATAAGATACAAATTTTGTGCCAGGTTGCATTTAAGGGCACTGTCACGGAACCTACTTTTCAGTACCCTGCCTCTTTTTTGATCCCAAATTTGGCTCCCAATTTGGCTCCCAATATGCCGAATTAGATTATTGGCTTTCTACCTGACTCCACTTTTAAAGTGAAGTTGGACAGAAAGCCCCTTCACCTCCTCCTCCTTCCATCCACATTCTCCGTTAAACAAGGCAGATTACCAAAAGTAGGGCCAGAAAATAAATATGAAATGGGCTCAAGATGAAAAACTGTTCCATTGTCTACTCATCAAACCATAACTATAATTCAATACTCATGTAAACACCTCAACTTTAAATACAAACAAATACAAATACAAACAAATGTAGTTTTCAATATGACGAGTTAGTTTATGAGCTTTCCTCTGGTCTCGGGCTTCTGGTACGTACCTCATGCCTCTGGTGGGCGCCTCCTGCCTCGGGCATCTGGTGGGCACCTCCAATTTTGGGCCTCTGGTGGGCGCCTACGTTCTCGGGCCTCTGGTGGGTGCCTCTGGCCTCTGGTCGGCACATCTTGGCGTGGGCCTCTGGTGGGAACCTCCTGCCTCAGGGATCCTGTGGGCACCTTGGGCGTCTGGTTGGTGCCTCCTGCCTTGGGCTTCTGTTGGGCACCTCTGACCTCTGGTGGGCACCTCTGGTCTTGGGTCTCTGGTGGGCAACTCCGGTTATTGGCCTCTGGTGGGCACCTCCTGTCCCGGGCCTCTGGTGGGCACCTCGGTCCTCTGGTGGTCACCTCCTTACTCGAGCCTCTGGTGGGTGCCTCTGTTCTCTGGCCTCTGGTAGGCATCTCCAGTCACGGGCCTCTGTCGGGCACCTCTGGTCTTGGGCCTCTAGTGGGTGCCTCCTGCCTCAAGCCTCTGGTGAGCATTTTCAGTATCGGGCCTCTGGTGGGCGCCTCTGGGTGTGGGCCTCTGGTGGGTGCCTCCGGTCTCCGACCTCTGGTGGGCGCCTCCAGCCTCTCATGGGCGCCTCCTGCCTCAGACCTTTGTGGGCGCCTAGGGCCTCTATTAGACACCTTCTGCCTCGGGCCTCTGGTGGGCACTTCAAGTCTCAGGCCTCTTGTGGGTGCCTTGGGTCTCTGGTGGGCACATCCTGCCTCGGGCCTTTGTCAGACACCACTGGACTCGGGTCTCTGGTGGGTGCCTCTGGTGGGCACCTCCGGGCCCAGGCCTCTGGTGGGCACTTTGGGCCTCTGGTGGTCGCCTTCGGTCTCGGGCCTCTGGTGGGCAATGCCGGTGTTGGGCCTCTGGTGGGCGCCTTGGATTCGGGCCTCTGGTGGAGGCCTCCAGTGTGCGACCTATGGTGGGGACCTCCTAGTCTCGGGCCTCTGGCGGGCGCCTCTTGCCTCAGATATCTGTGGGCACCCTGCACCGCTATTGGGCACCTCCTGCCTCGGGCCTTTGGTGGGCACCTCGAGTCTCAAGCCTCTGGTGGGCACCTTGAGTCTCGGGCCTCTTGTGGGCACCTTGGGTTTGGGCCTTTGGTGGGCACCTCTGGCCTTGGGCTTCTGGTGGGTGCCTCCGTTCTCGAGCCTCTGGTAGGAGCCTCCTGCCTTGGGTCTCTGGTGGGCACCTCCTGCCTCGGGCCTCTGTCGGGCACCTCCAGTCTCGGGCCTCCGGCAGGCACCTCTGGTTATGGGCCTCTGTTGGACACCTCCGGGCTCGGGCCTCTGTTGGACACCTCCGGGCTCGGGCCTCTGTTGTGCGCCTCCGGTCTTAGACCTCTGGTGCCTTGGACCTCCGGTCTTAGACCTCTGGTGCCTTGGACCTCTGTTTGGCGAGTTCGTTCTCGGGGATCTGGTGGGCGCCTCCTGCCTCAGAACTTTTGTGGGCACCTCGGGCCTCTGGTGGGCATCTCCAGCTTTGGGCCTCTGGTGGGCGCCTCGAGTCTAGGGCCTCTGGTGGGCACCTCTGGCCTCGGGCCAATGGTGGGCTCCTCCAGCCTTTTGCCTCTGGTGGGCACCTCTGGGGGGCGCATTCCGGCCTTCGGCCACTGGTGGGTGCCTACTGACATGGGCCTCTTGTGATCGCCTCCGGTCTCAAGCCTCTGGTGGGTATCCCAGTCTCAGGCCTCCGGTGGGCGCGTCTGGCCCCGGGCCTCCGGTGGGTGTCTCCTGTCTTCAGTCTAAGTTTGCACTCCTATTCCTATACCTACCGTGGGCCTCTGGTGGGTGCCTCGATCCTTTGGTGGGAACCTTCGGTCTCGGACCTCTGGTGGGCGCCTCGGGCCTCTGTTGGGCGCCTCCTGCCTCGGACCTCTGTTGCGCCCCTCCTGCCTTGGGCCTCTGGTGGGTGCCTCCTGCCTTGGTCCTCTTGGTGGGCACCCCCTGCCTCGGGTCTCTGGTAGGCGCCTCCGGTCTTAGGCCTCTGGTTGGCTCCTCCTGCCTCAGGCCTCTGGTGGGTTACTCCAGTCTTGGGCCTCCAGTTGACGCCTCCTGCTTTCAGCCTAAGTTTGCACTCCTGTTCCTGTCCTACCGTGGGCATTACCTCAGTCTCCTGTTCCAGTGTAATAAACTAACTTGCTTGTCTGTTACTTAAGCATGCCTAATAGGGGAAATATTTTCAGAAAGCAGCACATACCGCTTGCCCCTTTCAGTATTCCAGACAGTCCTTAGCCTGCCACCACCTTGCATAAGCTCCATACCACTGAAACCGCTCATCCGAGTGTTACACACATTCAACCACAAATAATTCTTCAAACTATCTACCACTTTATATAACTACTTCATACTGTTCGCTACCATCTTCATACTATTACTATAATTCAGTACTCATGTAAACACCTCAACTTTAAATACAAACACTTTTGTATGGCCATAATATAAGATATACATTCAGTGCCAGTTTGCATTTAAGGGCACGTTTATGGAATCTACTTTTCAGTACTCTGCCTATCTTTTTTTATCCCAAATTTAGGCACCCAATATGCCGAATAAGATTATGGGCTTTCTACCTGATGCTCTATAAAAGTGAGGTAGGGCAGAAAGCACCTTCACCTCCTCCTCCTTCCACCCACATTCTCCGTTAAACAAGGCAGATTACCAAAAGTAGGGCTGGAAAACAAATATGAAGTGGGCTCAAGATGAAAGACCATTACATTGTCCACTCATCATACCATAACTATAATTCAATACTCATGTAAACACCTCAACTTTAAATACAAACACTTCTGTATGGTCATAATATAAGATACACATTTTGTGCCAGGTTGCATTTAAGGGCACTGTCACAGAACCTACTTTTCAGTACCCTGCCTCTTTTTTTATCCCAAATTTGGCTCCCAATTTCGCTCCCAAAATGCCGAATTAGATTATGGGCTTTCTACCTGACTCCACTTTAAAAGTGAAGTTGGGCAGAAAGCCCCTTCACCTCCTCCTCCTTCCATCCACATTCTCCGTTAAACAAAGCAGATTACCAAAAGTAGGGCCAGAAAATAAATATGAAATGGGCTCAAGATGAAAAACTGTTCCATTGTCTACTCATCATACCATAACTATAATTCAATACTCATGTAAACACCTCAACTTTAAATACAAACAAATACAAACAAATGTAGTTTTCAATATGACGAATTAGATTATGAGGTTTCCTCTGGTCTCTGGCTTTTGGTACGTACCTCATGCCTCTGGTGGGCGCCTCCTGCCTCGGGCATCTGGTGGGCACCTCCAATTTTGGGCCTCTGGTGGGCACCTACTTTCTCGGGCCTCTGGTGGGTGCCTCTGGCCTCTGGTCAGCACATCTTGGCATGGGCCTCTGGTGGGAACCTCCTGCCTCAGGGATCCGGTGGGCACCTCGGGCCTCTGGTTGGTGCCTCCTGCCTTGGGATTCTGTTGGGCACCTCTGACCTCTGGTGGGCACCTCTGGTCTTGGGTCTCTGGTGGGAGCCACTGGTTATTGGCCTCTGGTGGGCACCTTAGGCCTCTGGTGGGCACCTCCTGCATAGAGCCTCTGGTGGGCACCTCCTGTCCCAGGCCTCTGGTGGGAGCCTCCGATCTTGGGCCTCTGGTGGGCACCTCGGGCCTCTGGTGGGCACCTCGGGCCTCTGGTGGTCACCTCCTGCCTCGGGCCTCTGTTTGGCAAGATCTGGTGGACACCTTTGGTCTTGGGCTTCTGGTGGGCGCCTACGGTTTGGGCCTCTAGTGGGCACCTCTCGTGTCCGACCTCTGGTGGGCACCTCCTGCCTTGGACCTCTGTTTGGCAAGTTCGTTCTCGGGGATCTGGTGGGCGCCTCCTGCCTCTGAACTTTTGTGGGCACCTAGGGCCTCTGTTGGGCACCTCCAGCCTTGGGCCTCTGGTGGGCGCCTTGAGTCTCGGGCCTCTGGTGGGTGCCTCGAGTCTTGGGCCTCTTGTGGGCGCCTCGAGTCTAAGGCCTCTGGTGGGCACCTCTGGCCTCGGGCCAATGGTGGGCTCCTCCAGCCTTTTGCCTCTGGTGGGCACCTCTGGGGGGCACATCCGGCCTTCGGCCTCTGGTGGGTGCCTCCAGCCTTTGGCCCCTAGTGGGTGCCTCCTGTCATGGGCCTCTTGTGAGCGCCTCTGGTCTCAAGCCTCTGGTGGGCATCCCAGTCTCAGGCCTCCGGTGGGCGTTTATGGCCCCGGGCCTCCGGTGGGTGTCTCCTGTCTAAGTTTGCACACCTGTTCCTATACCTACCGTGGGCCTCTGGTGGGTGCCTCGATCCTTTGGTGGGAACCTTCGGTCTCGGACCTCTGGTGGGCGCCTCCTGCTTCTGGCCTTTGGTGGGCGCCTCGGGCCTCTGTTGGGCGCCTCCTGCCTCGGACCTCTGTTGGGCACCTCCTGCCTTGGGCCTCTGGTGGGTGCCTCCTGCCTTGGGCCTCTTGGTGGGCACCCCCTGCCTCGGGTCTCTGGTAGGCGCCTCCGGTCTTAGGCCTCTGGTTGGCTCCTCCTGCCTCAGGCCTCTGGTGGGTTACTCCGGTCTCGGGTCTACGGTTGACGCCTCCTGCTTTCAGCCTAAGTTTGCACTCCTGTTCCTGGTCCTACCGTGGGCATTACCTCAGTCTCCTGTTCCATTGTAATAAACTAACTTGCTTGTCTGTTACTTAAGCATGCCTAATAGGAGTAATTCCAGAAAGCAGCACATACCGCTTGCCCCTTTCAGTATTCCAGACAATCCTTAGCCTGCCACCACCTTGCATAAGCTCTATACCACTGAAACCGCTCATCCGAGTTGTTACAAACTGCTATTTGTAACTGGCCCTTTAAATGAAAAATTGCCCTGCTTCCATGGATCGTGGAGAAGCCTATTTGCCAGCCTCCTTCCTCATGACTATGGCCCCTGGAAGATTGTGCCCCTGAGAACATATTAACTTTTATTGGGTGTGTATGGCCCTTTAAGAACCGTCTGGGGACATATTGTGACTTTGGTGAACAATGCCCCTTTAAGACTATGTCCCCAGACCTGTAAAATAGCTTGTCCCTGGCTTTCTCCCACTTGGTTCAGTGAATGGGACTTGCTGGGCCAGGTGCCACACAGGCAGAGTGTTCCACAGAAGGGGAGCACTGTTACAGAGGCATTGGTTTTCATTGTGTGCCATTAAGTGCTATGTGACAGACCCTTCGGTCAGAACTAAAGAGTTAATTTTGTTCAATTCTACATACAAGTTTGCTGGGATCAGCTCTAATTAAGTTTAGTGATAAACTTTCCCATTGTCTAATCAGACTGCTAGTGAGAAGGTGGACTGCATTGTGTGTGTAATGTTATCTGCTGAAGTAATGATGTGGCCTGTCAAAGGGAGTGTCTCTCTATCTAAATGCATCAAATGTGTGATTGGGGATTTTATGCCTCCCCCTGAGAGTGTCTTTTTTTGCATGTAACCTCAATAAAAACCAGGCTGTGTGTTCCAACACATCAGACCTATTCTGTCCCTCTAACTTGCAGCTTTGACTCATGTTTGTAGGGGCCAGCTATAATCACTACAGGGATTGCTATGCTCTATATACTCCCTTAGCTACTGAGCTCCTGTAAGAGCTCTTGTTCCTGGGTTCACCTACTGGAGCCTGGTCGTAGGTCCAGGGCACAGAGCAGACGGCGAATTACCAGCCCAGCAGTGGTGGTTCGTAGAGTCTGCGTTACTTATGGTGGCTACGCAGCAGTTAGAGTGTCTACGGTGCTGCTGATCCTTTGGGGAGCGCTAGGAGCATCCTTTTCTACGGTCCAACTTCCAGCCAGCCTGGAGGCAACCGTAACATTTGGCGGCAGCGGTGGGATGGCGTCCTAGCGCAAGGAGCAGCACCCCAACAGCACTGGTATCGTAGGAGAGTTATTGAGGGCAACGCTAGCCACTGCGCAGCGTCCCTACCTACAGCAGCATGGAGCTGACAAGATACTGGTCAGAACCCTGTGAAGAGCACCTAAACCGGATCCGTCGCTATGAGGGCGCGGATTTCGTTCCAGAGGTAAAGAGGCATTTAGTCCGATATGGTCCAGACCCTGCGCAGGAGGTAGTCAGTCGCATCATCCGGGAATTGGATACAGAGAACAAAGCGGCACGAGCCTTTGAGCGCCAACTGTGGAGTTTGAGGGTATGGACACCTGGTCTCCAGCGAGAAAGTGAGTTACAGGGAGAGGAGAGCAACGACCTCCCTCCCCAGCGGCAGCCCGAGTTACAGGGAGAGGAGAGCAGCGACCTCCCTCCCCAGCGGCAGTATACCGTGCAGAGGGAAGAGACAACCAGTCTCCTTCCCCAACCAGAGATACCAGAGGCAGCAGGCCTGATAGACTGGTCCTGGGAGGACCCCCAGCAGGCAGGTGGAGATGGGACCGCAGTCTGTCTACCGGCCCTACAGGGATGCTGGGCAGGCGGCCCAGATCCCCAGCGACAGACCCAGCTACAGGGAGGGGAGAGCATCGACCTCCCTCCCCAGCTGGAGTGTGCCTTCCAGGGAGAGGAGACAACCAGTCTCTCTCCCCAGCCGCAGCATGTTCCACAGGGAGAGGAGAGCAGCGACCTCCCTCCCCAACGGCAGTATACCGTGCAGAGGGAAGAGACAACCGGTCTCCTTCCCCAACCAGAGATACCAGAGGCAGCAGGCCTCATAGACTGGTCCTGGGAGGACCCCCAGCAGGCAGGTGGAGATGGGACCGCAGTCTCTCTACCAGCCCTACAGGGATGCTGGGCAGGCGGCCCAGATCCCCAGCGACAAACCCAGCTACAGGGAGGGGAGAGCATCGACCTCCCTCCCCAGCCGGAGTGTGCCTTCCAGGGAGAGGAGACAACTGGTCTCTCTCCCCAGCCGCAGCATGTTCCACAGGAAGTGGAGAGCATCGACCTCCCTTCCCAATGGCCGCCGGAGTATCAGGAGGAGGAGGTAAGCCAATCTCCCCTTCCCCAGCTAACTCCTAACTTGGGCCCAGGGTTAACAGTGGAGATGTTAACCCCCACTGACCCCCACGTTCCCTTTGCCACCGGGCAGGACTATGCCCCAATTCCCCCAGCAGAAGAGCTGGCATCAGGAGAGAGCGCTGCTGGCCTCTGCACTACAGACCCCCTTGTTACAGGACTGGCCTGCAAACCCCTCACCCCAGCAGAAGCGCTGGCACCAGGGCAGAGTGCCGCTGGCCTCTGCCCCCCAAGTACCATCAGCTATTTGCCCAGCTGCGCCAGGAAGGCAGAGGATGCTACACTTTCATCCTACAACCTGGAACCTACAGGCCAGTTCTACTTATTGTGGGGGGCTACTTTGCTGCTAATGTTTATTTGTGGGTGGGTTGCGAGACTAACTTAGGCACTGACCAACAGAAGGTCAGGTGCCTGGTTAGTCTCCCTCCAAAAGGGGAGATATGTTACAAACTGCTATTTGTAACTAGCCCTTTAAATGAAAAATTGCCCTGCTTCCATGGATTGTGGAGAAGCCTATTTGCCAGCCTCCTTCCTCATGACTATGGCCCCTGGAAGATTGTGCCCCTGAGAACATATTAACTTTTATTGGGTGTGTATGGCCCTTTAAGAACCGTCTGGGGACATATTGTGACTTTGGTGAACAATGCCCCTTTAAGACTATGTCCCCAGACCTGTAAAATAGCTTGTCCCTGGCTTTCTCCCACTTGGTTCAGTGAATGGGACTTGCTGAGCCAGGTGCCACACAAGCAGAGTGTTCCACGGAGGGGGAGCACTGTTACAGAGGCATTGGTTTTCATTGTGTGCCATTAAGAGTTAATGTTGTTCAATTCTAAATACAAGTTTGCTGGGATCAGCTCTAATTAAGTTTAGTGATAAACTTTCCCATTGTCTAATCAGACTGCTAGTGAGAAGGTGGACTGCATTGTTTTATTGTGTAATGTTATCTGCTGAAGTAATGTTGTGGCCTGTCAAAGGGAGTGTCTCTCTATCTAAATGCATCAAATGTGTCATTGGGGATTTTATGCCTCCCCCTGAGTGTCTTTTTTTTGCATGTAACCTCAATAAAAACCAGGCTGTGTGTTCCAGCACATCAGACCTATTCTGTCCCTCTAACTTGCAGGTTTGACTCATGTTTGTAGGGGCCAGCTATAATCACTACAGGGATTGCTATGCTCTATATACTCCCTTAGCTACTGAGCTCCTGTAAGAGATCTTGTTCCTGGGTTCACCTACTGGAGCCTGGTCGTAGGTCCAGGGCACAGAGCAGACGGCGAGATACCAGCCCAGCAGCGGTGGTTCATAGAGTCTGCGTTACTTATGGTGGCTACGCAGCAGTTAGAGTGTCTACGATGCTGCTGATCCTTTGGGGAGCGCTAGAAGCATCCTTTTCTACGGTTCAACTTCCAGCCAGCCTGGAGGCAACCGTAACACGAGTGTGACACACATTCATCCACAAATAATTCTTAAAACTATCTACCACTTTATATAACTACTTCATACTGTTCGCTACCATCTTCATACTATTACTATAATTCAGTACTCATGTAAACACCTCAACTTTAAATACAAACAATTTGTATGGCCATAATGTAAGATATACATTCAGTGCCAGTTTGTATTTAAGGGCACGTTCATGGAACCTACTTTTCAGTACTCTGCCTATCTTTTTTTATCCCAAATTTAGGCACCCAATATGCCGAATAAGATTATGGGCTTTCTACCTGATGCTCTATAAAAGTGAGGTCGGGCAGAAAGCCCCTTCACCTCCTCCTCCTTCCATCCACATTCTCCGTTAAACAAGGCAGATTACCAAAAGTAGGGCTGGAAAACAAATATGAAGTGGGCTCAAGATGAAAGACCGTTACATTGTCCACTCATCATACCATAACTATAATTCAATACTCATGTAAACACCTCAACTTTAAATACAAACACTTCTGTATGGTCATAATATAAGATACACATTTTGTGCCAGGTTGCATTTAAGGGCACTGTCACGGAACCTACTTTTCAGTACCCTGCCTCTTTTTTTATCCCAATTTTGGCTCCCAATTTCGCTCCCAATATGCCGAATTAGATTATGGGCTTTCTACCTGACTCCACTTTAAAAGTGAAGTTGGGCAGAAAGCCCCTTCACCTCCTCCTCCTTCCATCCACATTCTCCGTTAAACAAGGCAGATTACCAAAAGTAGGGCCAGAAAATAAATATGAAATGGGCTCAAGATAAAAAACTGTTCCATTGTCCACTCATCATACCATGACTATAATTTAATACTCATATAAACATCTCAACTTTAAATACAAACAAATACAAATTCAAACAAAATGTAGGTTTCAATATGACGAATTAGATTATGAGCTTTTCCTCTGGTCTCGGGCTTTTGGTACGTACCTCATGCCTCTGGTGGGCGCCTCCTGCCTCGGGCATCTGGTGGGCACCTCCAATTTTGGGCCTCTGGTGGGCACCTACGTTCTCGGGCCTCTGGTGGGTGCCTCTGGCCTCTGGTCGGCACATCTTGGCGTGGGCCTCTGGTGGGAACCTCCTGCCTCAGGGATCCGGTGGGCACCTCGGGCCTCTGGTTGGTGCCTCCTGCCTTGGGCTTCTGTTGGGCACCTCTGACTTCTGGTGGGCACCTCTGGTCTTGGGTCTCTGGTGGGAGCCTCCAGTTATTGGCCTCTGGTGGGCACCTTAGGCCTCTGGTGGGCACCTCCTGCATAGAGCCTTTGGTGGGCACCTCCTGTTCCAGGCCTCTGGTGGGAGCCTCCGGTCTTGGGCCTCTGTTGAGCACCTCGGGCCTCTGGTGGTCACCTCCTGACTCGAGCCTCTGGTGGGTGCCTCTGGTCTCTGGCAGGCACCTCCAGTCACTGGCCTCTGTCGGGCACCTCTGGGCTTGGGCCTCTAGTGGGTGCCTCCTGCCTCAAGCCTCTGGTGAGCATCTTCAGTCTCGGGCCTCTGGTGGGCGCCTCTGGGTGTGGGCCTCTGGTGGGTGCCTAAGGTCTCCGACCTCTGGTGGGCGCCTCCAGCCTCTGGTGGGCGCCTCATGCCTCGGACCTTTGTGGGCGCCTCGGGCCTCTGTTGGACACCTTCTGCCTCGGGTCTCTTTTGGGTGCCTCGAGCCTCGGGCCTCTGGTGGGCACTTCGAGTCTCAGGCCTCTTGTGGGCACCTTGGGTCTCTGGTGGGCACCTCCTGCCTCGGGCCTCTGTCAGACACCACCGGACTCGGGTCTCTGGTGGGTGCCTCTGGTCTTGGGCCTCTGGTGGGCACCTCTGTGCCCAGGCCTCTGGTGGTCACCTTCGGTCTTTGGTGGGTGCCTCGGACCTCTGGTGGGCGCCTCGGGCCTCTGTTGGGAACCTCCTGCCTCAGGCCTCTGGGGGGTTGCCTCCTGCCTCAGGCCTCTGTTGGGCGCCTCCTGCCTTGGGCCTCTGGTTGGCGCCTTGGATTCGGGCCTCTGGTGATTGGGGATTTTATGCCTCCCCCTGAGAGTGTCTTTTTTTGCATGTAACCTCAATAAAAACCAGGCTGTGTGTTCCAACACATCAGACCTATTCTGTCCCTCTAACTTGCAGCTTTGACTCATGTTTGTAGGGGCCAGCTATAATCACTACAGGGATTGCTATGCTCTATATACTCCCTTAGCTACTGAGCTCCTGTAAGAGCTCTTGTTCCTGGGTTCACCTACTGGAGCCTGGTCGTAGGTCCAGGGCACAGAGCAGACGGCGAATTACCAGCCCAGCAGCGGTGGTTCGTAGAGTCTGCGTTACTTATGGTGGCTACGCAGCAGTTAGAGTGTCTACGGTGCTGCTGATCCTTTGGGGAGCGCTAGGAGCATCCTTTTCTACGGTCCAACTTCCAGCCAGCCTGGAGGCAACCGTAACATTTGGCGGCAGCGGTGGGATGGCGTCCTAGCGCAAGGAGCAGCACCCCAACAGCACTGGTATCGTAGGAGAGTTATTGAGGTCAACGCTAGCCACTGCGCAGCGTCCCTACCTACAGCAGCATGGAGCTGACAAGATACTGGTCAGAACCCTGTGAAGAGCACCTAAACCGGATCCGTCGCTATGAGGGCGCGGATTTCGTTCCAGAGGTAAAGAGGCATTTAGTCCGATATGGTCCAGACCCTGCGCAGGAGGTAGTCAGTCGCATCATCCGGGAATTGGATACGGAGAACAAAGCGGCACGAGCCTTTGAGCGCCAACTGTGGAGTTTGAGGGTATGGACACCTGGTCTCCAGCGAGAAAGTGAGTTACAGGGAGAGGAGAGCAACGACCTCCCTCCCCAGCGGCAGCCCGAGTTACAGGGAGAGGAGAGCAGCGACCTCCCTCCCCAGCGGCAGTATACCGTGCAGAGGGAAGAGACAACCAGTCTCCTTCCCCAACCAGAGATACCAGAGGCAGCAGGCCTGATAGACTGGTCCTGGGAGGACCCCCAGCAGGCAGGTGGAGATGGGACCGCAGTCTGTCTACCGGCCCTACAGGGATACTGGGCAGGCGGCCCAGATCCCCAGCGACAGACCCAGCTACAGGGAGGGGAGAGCATCGACCTCCCTCCCCAGCTGGAGTGTGCCTTCCAGGGAGAGGAGACAACCAGTCTCTCTCCCCAGCCACAGCATGTTCCACAGGGAGAGGAGAGCAGCGACCTCCCTCCCCAACGGCAGTATACCGTGCAGAGGGAAGAGACAACCGGTCTCCTTCCCCAACCAGAGATACCAGAGGCAGCAGGCCTCATAGACTGGTCCTGGGAGGACCCCCAGCAGGCAGGTGGAGATGGGACCGCAGTCTCTCTACCAGCCCTACAGGGATGCTGGGCAGGCGGCCCAGATCCCCAGCGACAAACCCAGCTACAGGGAGGGGAGAGCATCGACCTCCCTCCCCAGCCGGAGTGTGCCTTCCAGGGAGAGGAGACAACTGGTCTCTCTCCCCAGCCGCAGCATGTTCCACAGGAAGTGGAGAGCATCGACCTCCCTTCCCAATGGCCGCCGGAGTATCAGGAGGAGGAGGTAAGCCAATCTCCCCTTCCCCAGCTAACTCCTAACTTGGGCCCAGGGTTAACAGTGGAGATGTTAACCCCCACTGACCCCCACGTTCCCTTTGCCACCGGGCAGGACTATGCCCCAATTCCCCCAGCAGAAGAGCTGGCATCAGGAGAGAGCGCTGCTGGCCTCTGCACTACAGACCCCCTTGTTACAGGACTGGCCTGCAAACCCCTCACCCCAGCAGAAGCGCTGGCACCAGGGCAGAGTGCCGCTGGCCTCTCCCCCCAAGTACCATCAGCTATTTGCCCAGCTGCGCCAGGAAGGCAGAGGATGCTACACTTTCATCCTACAACCTGGAACCTACAGGCCAGTTCTACTTATTGTGGGGGGCTACTTTGCTGCTAATGTTTATTTGTGGGTGGGTTGCGAGACTAACTTAGGCACTGACCAACAGAAGGTCAGGTGCCTGGTTAGTCTCCCTCCAAAAGGGGAGATATGTTACAAACTGCTATTTGTAACTAGCCCTTTAAATGAAAAATTGCCCTGCTTCCATGGATTGTGGAGAAGCCTATTTGCCAGCCTCCTTCCTCATGACTATGGCCCCTGGAAGATTGTGCCCCTGAGAACATATTAACTTTTATTGGGTGTGTATGGCCCTTTAAGAACCGTCTGGGGACATATTGTGACTTTGGTGAACAATGCCCCTTTAAGACTATGTCCCCAGACCTGTAAAATAGCTTGTCCCTGGCTTTCTCCCACTTGGTTCAGTGAATGGGACTTGCTGAGCCAGGTGCCACACAAGCAGAGTGTTCCACGGAGGGGGAGCACTGTTACAGAGGCATTGGTTTTCATTGTGTGCCATTAAGAGTTAATGTTGTTCAATTCTAAATACAAGTTTGCTGGGATCAGCTCTAATTAAGTTTAGTGATAAACTTTCCCATTGTCTAATCAGACTGCTAGTGAGAAGGTGGACTGCATTGTTTTATTGTGTAATGTTATCTGCTGAAGTAATGTTGTGGCCTGTCAAAGGGAGTGTCTCTCTATCTAAATGCATCAAATGTGTCATTGGGGATTTTATGCCTCCCCCTGAGTGTCTTTTTTTTGCATGTAACCTCAATAAAAACCAGGCTGTGTGTTCCAGCACATCAGACCTATTCTGTCCCTCTAACTTGCAGGTTTGACTCATGTTTGTAGGGGCCAGCTATAATCACTACAGGGATTGCTATGCTCTATATACTCCCTTAGCTACTGAGCTCCTGTAAGAGATCTTGTTCCTGGGTTCACCTACTGGAGCCTGGTCGTAGGTCCAGGGCACAGAGCAGACGGCGAGATACCAGCCCAGCAGCGGTGGTTCATAGAGTCTGCGTTACTTATGGTGGCTACGCAGCAGTTAGAGTGTCTACGATGCTGCTGATCCTTTGGGGAGCGCTAGAAGCATCCTTTTCTACGGTTCAACTTCCAGCCAGCCTGGAGGCAACCGTAACACGAGTGTGACACACATTCATCCACAAATAATTCTTAAAACTATCTACCACTTTATATAACTACTTCATACTGTTCGCTACCATCTTCATACTATTACTATAATTCAGTACTCATGTAAACACCTCAACTTTAAATACAAACAATTTGTATGGCCATAATGTAAGATATACATTCAGTGCCAGTTTGTATTTAAGGGCACGTTCATGGAACCTACTTTTCAGTACTCTGCCTATCTTTTTTTATCCCAAATTTAGGCACCCAATATGCCGAATAAGATTATGGGCTTTCTACCTGATGCTCTATAAAAGTGAGGTCGGGCAGAAAGCCCCTTCACCTCCTCCTCCTTCCATCCACATTCTCCGTTAAACAAGGCAGATTACCAAAAGTAGGGCTGGAAAACAAATATGAAGTGGGCTCAAGATGAAAGACCGTTACATTGTCCACTCATCATACCATAACTATAATTCAATACTCATGTAAACACCTCAACTTTAAATACAAACACTTCTGTATGGTCATAATATAAGATACACATTTTGTGCCAGGTTGCATTTAAGGGCACTGTCACGGAACCTACTTTTCAGTACCCTGCCTCTTTTTTTATCCCAATTTTGGCTCCCAATTTCGCTCCCAATATGCCGAATTAGATTATGGGCTTTCTACCTGACTCCACTTTAAAAGTGAAGTTGGGCAGAAAGCCCCTTCACCTCCTCCTCCTTCCATCCACATTCTCCGTTAAACAAGGCAGATTACCAAAAGTAGGGCCAGAAAATAAATATGAAATGGGCTCAAGATGAAAAACTGTTCCATTGTCCACTCATCATACCATGACTATAATTTAATACTCATATAAACATCTCAACTTTAAATACAAACAAATACAAATTCAAACAAAATGTAGGTTTCAATATGACGAATTAGATTATGAGCTTTTCCTCTGGTCTCGGGCTTTTGGTACGTACCTCATGCCTCTGGTGGGCGCCTCCTGCCTCGGGCATCTGGTGGGCACCTCCAATTTTGGGCCTCTGGTGGGCACCTACGTTCTCGGGCCTCTGGTGGGTGCCTCTGGCCTCTGGTCGGCACATCTTGGCGTGGGCCTCTGGTGGGAACCTCCTGCCTCAGGGATCCGGTGGGCACCTCGGGCCTCTGGTTGGTGCCTCCTGCCTTGGGCTTCTGTTGGGCACCTCTGACTTCTGGTGGGCACCTCTGGTCTTGGGTCTCTGGTGGGAGCCTCCAGTTATTGGCCTCTGGTGGGCACCTTAGGCCTCTGGTGGGCACCTCCTGCATAGAGCCTTTGGTGGGCACCTCCTGTTCCAGGCCTCTGGTGGGAGCCTCCGGTCTTGGGCCTCTGTTGAGCACCTCGGGCCTCTGGTGGTCACCTCCTGACTCGAGCCTCTGGTGGGTGCCTCTGGTCTCTGGCCTCTGGTAGGCACCTCCAGTCACTGGCCTCTGTCGGGCACCTCTGGGCTTGGGCCTCTAGTGGGTGCCTCCTGCCTCAAGCCTCTGGTGAGCATCTTCAGTCTCGGGCCTCTGGTGGGCGCCTCTGGGTGTGGGCCTCTGGTGGGTGCCTAAGGTCTCCGACCTCTGGTGGGCGCCTCCAGCCTCTGGTGGGCGCCTCATGCCTCGGACCTTTGTGGGCGCCTCGGGCCTCTGTTGGACACCTTCTGCCTCGGGTCTCTTTTGGGTGCCTCGAGCCTCGGGCCTCTGGTGGGCACTTCGAGTCTCAGGCCTCTTGTTGGCACCTTGGGTCTCTGGTGGGCACCTCCTGCCTCGGGCCTCTGTCAGACACCACCGGACTCGGGTCTCTGGTGGGTGCCTCTGGTCTTGGGCCTCTGGTGGGCACCTCTGTGCCCAGGCCTCTGGTGGTCACCTTCGGTCTTTGGTGGGTGCCTCGGACCTCTGGTGGGCGCCTCGGGCCTCTGTTGGGAACCTCCTGCCTCAGGCCTCTGGGGGGTTGCCTCCTGCCTCAGGCCTCTGTTGGGCGCCTCCTGCCTTGGGCCTCTGGTTGGCGCCTTGGATTCGGGCCTCTGGTGGAGGCCTCCGGTGTGCGACCTATGGTGGGTACCTCCTAGTCTCGGGCCTCTGGTGGGCGCCTCTTGCCTCAGATATCTGTGGGCGCCTTGCGCTGCTATTGGGCACCTCCTGCCTCGGGCCTCTGGTGGGCGCCTCGAGTCTCGGGCCTCTAGTGGGCACCTCGAGTCTTGGGCCTCTTGTGGACACCTTGGGTTTTGGGCCTCTGGTGGGCACCTCTGGCCTTGGGCCTCTGGTGGGTGCCTCAGTTCTCGAGCCTCTGGTAGGAGCCTCCTGCCTCAGGTCTCTGGTGGGCACCTCCTTCCTCGGGCCTCTGTCGGGCACCTCTGGTCTCGGGCCTCCGGCAGGCACCTCTGGTTATGGGCGTCTGTTGGACACCTCCGGGCTCGGGCCTCTGTTGTGCGCCTCCGGTCTTAGACCTCTGGTGGACACCTCTGGTCTTGGGCCTCTGGTGGGCACCTCCGGTTTGGGCCTCTAGTGGGCACCTCCCTTGTCTGACCTCTTGTTGGCACCTCCTGCCTCAGGCCTCTGTTTGGCAAGTTCTGGTGGACCTCTGGTGGGCACCTCCTGCCTTGGACCTCTGTTTGGCGAGTTCTTTCTCGGGGATCTGGTGGGCGCCTCCTGCCTCTGAACTTTTGTGGACACCTCAGACCCTGTTGGGCACCTCCAGCTTTGGGCCTCTGATGGGCGCCTCGAGTCTCGGGCCTCTGGTGGGTGCCTTGAGTCTCGGGCCTCTTGTGGGTGCCTTGAGTCTAGGGCCTCTGGTGGGCACCTCTGGCCTCGGGCCAATGGTGGGCTCCTCCAGCCTTTTGCCTCTGGTGGACACCTCTGGGGGGTGCATCTGGCCTTCGGCCTCTGGTGGACACCTCTGGGGGGTGCATCTGGCCTTCGGCCTCTGGTGGGTGCCTCCGGCCTTCGGCCTCTAGTGGGTGCCTCCTGTCATGGGCCTCATGTGAGCACCTCCGGTCTCAAGCCTCTGTTGGGCATCCCAGTCTCAGGCCTCCGGTGGGCGCTTATGGACTCAGGCCTCTGGTGGGCGCTTATGGCCCCGGGCCTCCGGTGGGTGTCTCCTGTCTTCAGTCTAAGTTTGCACTCCTGTTCCTATACCTACCGTGGGCCTCTGGTGGGTGCCTCGATCCTTTGGTGGGAACCCTCGGTCTCGGACGTCTGGTGGGCGCCTCCTGCTTCTGGCCTTTGGTGGGCGCCTCGGGCCTCTGTTGGGCGCCTCCTGCCTCGGACCTCTGTTGGGCACCTCCTGCCTTGGGCCTCTGGTGGGTGCCTCCTGCCTTGGGCCTCTTGGTGGGCACCCCCTGCCTCGGGTCTCTAGTAGGCGCCTCCGGTCTTAGGCCTTTCGTTGGCTCCTCCTGCCTCAGGCCTCTGGTGGGTTACTCCGGTCTCGGGCCTCCGGTTGACGCCTCCTGCTTTCAGCCTAAGTTTGCACTCCTGCCTCTGAACTTTTGTGGGCACCTCAGGCCCCTGTTGGGCACCTCCAGCTTTGGGCCTCTGGTGGGCGCCTCGAGTCTCGGGCCTCTGGTGGGTGCCTTGAGTCTCGGGCCTCTTGTGGGTGCCTTGAGTCTAGGGCCTCTGGTGGGCACCTCTGGCCTCGGGCCAATGATGGGCTCCTCCAGCCTTTTGCCTCTGGTGGGCACCTCTGGGGGGTGCATCTGGCCTTCGGCCTCTGGTGGGTGCCTCCGGCCTTCGGCCTCTAGTGGGTGCCTCCTGTCATGGGCCTCTTGTGAGCGCCTCCGGTCTCAAGCCTCTGATGGGCATCCCAGTCTCAGGCCTCCGGTGGGCGCTTATGGCCCTGGGCCTCCGGTGGGTGTCTCCTGTCTTCAGTCTAAGTTTGCACTCCTGTTCCTATACCTACCATGGGCCTCTGGTGGGTGCCTCGATCCTTTGGTGGAAACCTTCGGTCTCGGACCTCTGGTGGGCGCCTCCTGCTTCTGGCCTTTGGTGGGCGCCTTGGGCCTCCGTTTGGGCGCCTCCTGCCTTGGACCTCTGTTGGGCACCTCCTGCCTTGGGCCTCTAGTGGGTGCCTCCTGCCTTGGGCCTCTTGGTGGGCACCCCCTGCCTCGAGTCTCTAGTAGGCGCCTCCGGTCTTAGGCCTTTCGTTGGCTCCTCCTGCCTCAGGCCTCTGGTGGGTTACTCCGGTCTCGGGCCTCCAGTTGACGCCTCCTGCTTTCAGCCTAAGTTTGCACTCCTGTTCCTGGTCCTACCGTGGGCATTACCTCAGACTCCTGTTCCAGTGTAATAAACTAACTTGCTTGTCTGTTACTTAAGCATGCCTAATAGGGGTAAATTCCAGAAAGCAGCACATACCGCTTGCCCCTTTCAGTATTCCAGACAGTCCTTAGCCTGCCACCACCTTGCATAAGATCCATACCACTGAAACCGCTCATCCGAGTGTGACACACATTCATCCACAAATAATTCTTCAAACTATCTACCACTTTATATAACTACTTCATACTGTTTGCTAACATCTTCATACTATTACTATAATTCAGTACTCATGTAAACACCTCAACTTTAAATACAAACAATTTGTATGGCCATAATGTAAGATATACATTCAGTGCCAGTTTGTATTTAAGGGCACATTCATGGAACCTACTTTTCAGTACTCTGCCTCTCTTTTTTTATCCCAAATTTAAGCACCCAATATGCCGAATTAGATTATGGGCTTTCTACCTGACGCTCTATAAAAGTGAGGTCGGGCAGAAAGCCCCTTCACCTCCTCCTCCTTCCAACCACATTCTCCGTTAAACAAGGCAGATTACCAAAAGTAGGGCTGGAAAGCAAATATGAAGTGGGCTCAAGATGAAAGACCATTACATTGTCCACTCATCATACCATAACTATAATTCAATACTCATGTAAACACCTCAACTTTAAATACAAACACTTCTTTATGGTCATAATATAAGATACACATTTTGTGCCAGATTGCATTTAAGGGCACTGTCATGGAACCTACTTTTCAGTACCCTGCCTCTTTTTTTATCCCAAATTTGTCTCCCAATTTCGCTCCCAATATGCCGAATTAGATTATGGGCTTTCTACCTGACTCCACTTTAAAAGTGAAGTTGGGCAGAAAGCCCCTTCACCTCCTCCTCCTTCCATCCACATTCTCCGTTAAACAAGGCAGATTACCAAAAGTAGGGCCAGAAAATAAATATGAAATGGGCTCAAGATGAAAAACTGTTCCATTGTCCACTCATCATACCATGACTATAGTTCAATACTCATATAAACATCTCAACTTTAAATACAAACAAATACAAATTCAAACAAAATGTAGGTTTCAATATGACGAATTAGATTATGAGCTTTCCTCTGGTCTCGGGCCTCTGGTGGGAGCCTCCTGCCTCGGGTTTCTGGTGGGCACCTCCAATTTTGGGCCTCTGGTGGGCACCTACGTTCTTGGGCCTCTGGTGGGTGCCTTGGGCCTCTGGTCGGCACATCTTGGCATGGGCCTCTGGTGGGAACCTCCTGCCTCAGGGATCTGGTTAGCACCTTGGGCCTCTGGTTGGTGCCTCCTGCCTTGGGCCTCTGTTGGGCGCCTCTGACCTCTGGTGGGCACCTCTGTTCTCGAGCCTCTGGTGGGTGCCTCCGGTCATTGGCCTCTGCTGGGCACTTTAGGCCTCTGGTGGGCACCTCCTGCATCTTGAGTCTCTGGTGGGCACCTCTGGTCCCGGGCCTCTGGTGGGAGCCTCCAGTCTTGGGCCTCTGGTGAGCATCTCCGGGCTCGGGCCTCTGGTGAGCATCTCCGGGCTCGGGCCTCTGGTGGGTACCTCAGGCCTCTGGTGGTCACCTCATGACTCGAGCCTCTGGTGGGTGCCTCTGGTTTCTGGCTTGTGGCAGGCACCTCTAGTCTCAGGCCTCTGGTAGGCACCTCCAGTCACGGGCCTCTGTTGGGCACCTCTGGGCTTGGGGATCTAGTGGGTGCCTCCTGCCTCAAGCCTCTGGTGGGCACCTTCATTCTTGGGCTTCTGGTGGGCGCCTCTGGGTGCGGGCCTCTGGTGTGCACCTCCGGTCTCCGACCTCTGGTGGGCGCCTCCAGCCTTTGGTGTGCGGCTTGGGCCTCTGTTGGCTGCCTCCTGCCTCGGACCTCTGGTGGGCACCTCGGGCCTCTGTTGGGAACCTCCTGCCTCAGGCCTCTGGTAGGTGCCTCCTGCCTTGGGCCTCTGGTGGGCACCTCCGGTCTCAGGCCTCTGGTAGGCACCTCCGGTCACGGGCCTCTGTCAGGCACCTCTGGGCTCGGGCCTCTGTCAGGCACCTCCAGGCTTAGGCCTCTGGTGGGTGCCTCCGGTCTTAGGCCTCTGGTGGGTGCCTCCGGTCTTAGGCCTCTGGTGGATGCCTCCAGTCTTGGGCCTCTGGTGGATGCCTCCAGTCTTGGGCCTCTGGTGGGCGCCTCCGTTCTCGGGAGAAGTAGATGCCTCCTGCCTCGGGCCCCTGGTGGGCACCTCCTGCCTTGGGCCTCTGGTGAGCGCCTTGGGCCTCTGTTGGGCACTTCCTGCCTCAGGCCTCTGGTAGGTGCCTCCTGCCTCGTGCCTCTGTTGGGCGCCTTCGATTTCGGGCCTCTGGTATACACCTCCGGTCTCTGGCCTTTGATGGGCGTCTCCGTTGTGTGACACACATTCATCCACAAATAATTCTTCAAACTATCTACCACTTTATATAACTACTTCATACTGTTCGCTACTATCTTCATACTATCACTATAATTCAGTATTGATGTAAACACCTCAACTTTAAATACAAACACTTTTGTATGGCCATAATATAAGATATACATTTAGTGCCAGTTTGCATTTAAGGGCACATTCATGGAACCTACTTTTCAGTACTCTGCCTCTCTTTTTTTATCCCAAATTTAGGCTCCCAATTTGCTTAACTAGATTATGGGCTTTCTACCTGACGCCTCTATAAAAGTGAGGTCGGGCAGAAAGCCCCTTCACCTCCTCCTCCTTCCATCCACATTCTCCTTTAAACAAGGCAGATTACCAAAAGTAGGGCCATAAAAGAAATATGAAGTGGGCTCAAGATGAAAGACCGTTACATTGTCCACTCATCATACCATAACTATAATTCAATACTCATGTAAACACCTCAACTTTAAATACAAACACTTCTGTATGGTCATAATATAAGATACACATTTTGTGCCAGGTTGCATTTAAGGGCACTGTCACGGAACCTACTTTTCAGTACCCTGCCTCTTTTTTGATCCCAAATTTGGCTCCCAATATGCCGAATTAGATTATGGGCTTTCTACCTGACTCCACTCTAAAAGTGAAGTCGGGCAGAAAGCCCCTTCACCTCCTCCTCCTTCCATCCACATTCTCCGTTAAAGAAGGCAGATTACCAAAAGTAGGGCCAGAAAATAAATATGAAATGGGCTCAAGATGAAAAACTGTTCCATTGTCTACTCATCATACCATAACTATAATTCAATACTCATGTAAACACCTCAACTTTAAATACAAACAAATACAAATACAAACAAATGTAGTTTTCAATATGACGAATTAGATTATGAGCTTTCCTCTGGTCTCGGGCTTCTGGTACGTACCTCATGCCTCTGGTGTGCGCCTCCTGCCTCGGGCATCTGGTGGGCACCTCCAATTTTGGGCTTCTGGTGGGCACCTATGTTCTCGGGCCTCTGGTGGGTGCCTCTGGCCTCTGGTCGGCACATCTTGGTGTGGGCCTCTGGTGGGAACCTCCTGCCTCAGGGATCCGGTGGGCACCTCGGGCCTCTGGTTGGTGCCTCCTGCCTTGGGCTTCTGTTGGGCACCTATGACCTCTGGTGGGCACCTCTGGTCTTGGGTCTCTGGTGGGCGCCTCCGGTTATTGGCCTCTGTTGGGCACCTTAGGCCTCTGGTGGGCACCTCCTGCATAGAGCCTCTGGTGGGCACCTCCTGTCCCGGGCCTCTAGTGGGAGCCTCCGATCTTGGGCCTCTGGTGGGCACCTCGGGCCTCTGGTGGTCACCTCCTGACTCAAGCCTCTGGTGGGTTCCTCTGGTACGTACCTCGTGCCTCTGGTGGGAGCCTCCTGCCTCGGGTTTCTGGTGGGCACCTCCAATTTTGGGCCTCTGGTGGGCACCTACGTTCTTGGGCCTCTGGTGGGTGCCTTGGGCTTCTGGTCGGCACATCTTGGCGTGGGCCTCTGGTGGGAACCTCCTGCCTCAGGGATCTGGTTAGCACCTTGGGCCTCTGGTTGGTGCCTCCTGCCTTGGGCCTCTGTTGGGCGCCTCTGACCTCTGGTGGGCACCTCTGTTCTCGAGCCTCTGGTGGGTGCCTCCAGTCATTGGCCTCTGCTGGGCACTTTAGGCCTCTGGTGGGCACCTCCTGCATCTTGAGCCTCTGGTGGGCACCTCCGGTCCAGGGCCTCTGGTGGGAGCCTCCGGTCTTGGGCCTCTGGTGGGCATCTCCGGGCTTGGGCCTCTGGTGGGTACCTCAGGCCTCTGGTGGTCACCTCCTGACTCGAGCCTCTGGTGGGTGCCCCTGGTTTCTGGCTTTTAGCAGGCACCTCTGGTCTCAGGCCTCTGGTAGGCACCTCCAGTCACAGGCCTCTGTTGGGCACCTCTGGGCTTGGGGATCTAGTGGCAGCCTCCTGCCTCAAGCCTCTGGTGGGCACCTTCAGTCTTGGGCTTCTGGTGGGTGCCTGTGGGTGCGGGCCTCTGGTGTGCACCTCCGGTCTCCGACCTCTGGTGGGCGCCTGCAGCCTTTGGTGGGCGGCTTGGGCCTCTGTTGGGCACCTCCTGCCTCAGGCCTCTGGTAGGTGCCTCCTGCCTTGGGCCTCTGGTGGGCACCTCCGATCTCAGGCCTCTGGTAGGCACCTCCGGTCACGGGCCTCTGTCAGGCACCTCTGGGCTCGGGCCTCTGTCAGGCACCTCCGGGCTTAGGCCTCTGGTGGGTGCCTCTGGTCTTAGGCCTCTGTTGGGTGCCTCTGATCTCAGGCCTCTGGTGGATGCCTCCAGTTTTGGGCCTCTGGTGGGTGCCTCCGTTCTTGGGAGAAGTAGATGCCTCCTGCATCGGGCCCCTGGTGGGCACCTCCTGCCTTGGGCCTCTGGTGGGCGCCTTGGGCCTCTGGTGGGCGCCTTGGGCCTCTGTTGGGCACCTCCTGCCTCAGGCCTCTGGTAGGTGCCTCCTGCCTCGTGCCTCTGTTGGGCGCCTTCGATTTCGGGCCTCTGGTGGGCACCTCCGGTCTCTGGCCTTTGATGGGCGTCTCCGTTGTGTGACACACATTCATCCACAAATAATTCTTCAAACTATCTACCACTTTATATAACTACTTCATACTGTTCACTACTATGTTCATACTATCACTATAATTCAGTATTGATGTAAACACCTCAACTTTAAATACAAACACTTTTGTATGGCCATAATATAAGATATACATTCAGTGCCAGTTTGCATTTAAGGGCACGTTCATGGAACCTACTTTTCAGTACTCTGCCTCTCTTTTTTTATCCCAAATTTAGGCTCCCAATATGCTGAACTAGATTATGGGCTTTCTACCTGACGCCTCTATAAAAGTGAGGTCGGGCAGAAAGCCCCTTCACCTCCTCCTCCTTCCATCCACATTCTCCATTAAACAAGGCAGATTACCAAAAGTAGGGCCGGAAAAGAAATATGAAGTGGGCTCAAGATGAAAGACCGTTACATTGTCCACTCATCATACCATAACTATAATTCAATACTCATGTAAACACCTCAACTTTAAATACAAACACTTCTGTATGGTCATAATATAAGATACACATTTTGTGTCAGGTTGCATTTAAGGGCACTCTCACGGAAACTACTTTTCAGTACCCTGCCTCTTTTTTGATCCCAAATTTGGCTCCCAATTTGGCTCCCAATATGCCGAATTAGATTATGGGCTTTCTACCTGACTCCACTCTAAAAGTGAAGTCGGGCAGAAAGCCCCTTCACCTCCTCCTCCTTCCATCCACATTCTCCGTTAAACAAGGCAGATTACCAAAAGTAGGGCCAGAAAATAAATATGAAATGAGCTCAAGATGAAAAACTGTTCCATTGTCTACTCATCATACCATAACTATAATTCAATACTCATGTAAACACCTCAACTTTAAATACAAACAAATACAAATACAAACAAATGTAGTTTTCAATATGACAAATTAGATTATGAGCTTTCCTCTGGTCTCGGGCTTCTGGTATGTACCTCATGCCTCTGGTGGGCGCCTCCTGCCTCGGGCATCTGGTGGGCACCTCCAATTTTGGGCCTCTGGTGGGCACCTACATTCTTGGGCCTCTGGTGGGTGCCTCTGGCCTCTGGTCGGCACATCTTGGCGTGGGCCTCTGGTGGGAACCTCCTGCCTCAGGTATCCGGTGGGCACCTCGGGCCTCTGGTTGGTGCCTCCTGCCTTGGGCCTCTGTTGGGCACCTCTGACCTCTGGTGGGCACCTCTGGTCTTGGGTCTCTGGTGGGCGCCTCTGGTTATTGGCCTCTGGTGGGCACCTTAGGCATCTGGTGGGCACCTCCTGCATAGAGCCTCTGGTGGGCACCTCCTGTCCCGGGCCTCTGGTGGGAGCCTCCGGTCTTGGGCCTCTGGTGGGCACCTCGGGCCTCTGGTGGTCACCTCCTGACTCGAGCCTCTGGTGGGTTCCTCTGGTCTCTGGCCTCTGGTAGGCACCTCCAGTCACGGGCCTCTGTCGGGCACCTCTGGGCTTGGGCCTCTAGTGGGTGTCTCCTCCAATTTTGGGCCTCTGGTGGGCACCTACATTCTCGAGCCTCTGGTGGGTGCCTCTGGTCTCTGGTCGGCACATCTTGGCGTGGGCCTCTGGTGGGAACCTCCTGCCTCAGGGATCCGGGGGGCACCTTGGGCCTCTGGTTGGTGCCTCCTGCCTTGGGCTTCTGTTGGGCACCTCTGACCTCTGGTGGGCACCTCTGGTCTTGGGTCTCTGATGGGCGCCTCTGATTATTGGCCTCTGGTTGACACCTTAGGCCTCTGGTGGGAACCTCCTGCATAGGGCCTCTGGTGGGCACCTCCTGTCCCGGGCCTCTGGTGGGAGCCTCCGGTTTTGGGCCTCTGGTGGGCACCTCGGGCCTCTGGTGGTCACCTCCTGACTCGAGCCTCTGGTGGGTGCCTCTGGTCTCTGGCCTCTGGTAGGCACCTCCAGTCACGGGCCTATGTCGGGCACCTCTGGTGGGCGCCTCCAGCCTCTGGTGGGCACCTCCTGCCTTGGACATTTGTGGACGCCTCGGGCCTCTGTTGGACACCTTCTGCCTCGGGTCTCTTTTGGGTGCCTCAAGCCTCGGGCCTCTGGTGGGCACTTCGAGTCTCAGGCCTCTTGTGGGCGCCTTGGGTCTCTGGTGGGCACCTCCTGCCTCGGGCCTTTGTCAGACACCACCGGACTCGGGTCTTTGGCGGGTGCCTCTGGTCTTGGGCTTCTGGTGGGCACCTCAGGGCCCGGGCTTCTGGTGGGCACCTCCGGGCCCAGGCCTCTGGTGGGCACTTTGGGCCTCTGGTGGTCACCTTCGGTCTTTGGTGGGTGCCTCGGACCTCTGGTGGTCACCTTCGGTCTTTGGTGGGTGCCTCGGATGTCTGGTGGGTGCCTCCGGTCTCGGGCCTCTGGTGGGCAACGCCGGTCTCGGGCCTCTGGTGGGCGCCTTGGATTCGGGCCTCTGGTGGAGGCCTCCGGTTTGCGACCTATGGTGGGCACCTCCTAGTCTCGGGCCTCTGGTGGGCGCCTCTTGCCTCAGATATCTGTGGTCACCTTGCGCCGCTATTGGGCACCTCCTGCCTCGGGCCTCTGGTGGGCGCCTCGAGTCTCAGGCATCTGGTGGGCACCTCGAGTCTCGGGCATCTGGTGGGCACCTCGAGTCTCGGGCCTCTTGTGGGCACCTCAGGTTTTGGGCCTCTGGTGGGCACCTCTGGCCTCTGGTGGGTGCCTCCATGCTCGAGCCTCTGGTAGGAGCCTCCTGCCTTCGGTCTCTGGTTTGAACCTCCTGCCTCGGGCCTACGGCAGGCACCTCTGGTTATGGGCCTCTGTTGGACACCTCCGGGCTTGGGCCTCTGTTGTGCGCCTCCGGTCTTAGACCTCTGGTGCCTTGGACCTCTGTTTGGCGAGTTCGTTCTCGGGGATCTGGTGGGTGCCTCCAGCCTCAGAACTATTGTGGGCACCTTGGGCCTCTGTTGGGCACCTCCAGCCTTGGGCCTCTGGTGGGCGCCTCGAGTCTCGGGCCTCGGGCCTCTGGTGGGTGCCTCGAGTCTCGTGCCTCTTGTGGGCGCCTCAAGTCTAGGGCCTCTGGTGGGCACCTCTAGCTTCGGGCCAATGGTTGTCTCCTCCAGCCTTTTGCCTCTGGTGGGCACCTCTGGGGGGCGCATCCGGCCTTCGGCCTCTGGTGGGGACTTCTGTCCTTTGGCCTCTTGTGAGCGCCTCCAGTCTCAACTACTTCATACTGTTCGCTACCATCTTCATACTATTACTATAATTCAGTACTCATGTAAACACCTCAACTTTAAATACAAACAATTTGTATGGCCATAATGTAAGATATACATTCAGTGCCAGTTTGTATTTAAGGGCACATTCATGGAACCTACTTTTTAGTACTCTGCCTCTCTTTTTTATCCCAAATTTAGGCACCCAATATGCCGAATTAGATTATGGGCTTTCTACCTGACGCTCTATAAAAGTGAGGTCGGGCAGAAAGCCCCTTCACCTCCTCCTCCTTCCATCCACATTCTCCGTTAGAACTTACTGTAACACCTGCGATGTGTGTCAACGAGTAGGAAGGCGAGACGATCACCCTAAAGCCCAGCTAGTAAATATGCCCATTGTAGAGGAACCCTTCAGCCGGGTTGCTATTGACCTAGTGGGACCACTGGCTACCCCTAGTCCCTCCGGTAAGCGATACATTCTTACCGTAGTGGACTACGCTACCAGGTACCCAGAGGCTGTCGCCCTATCCAACATACAAGCGGATACGGTAGCGAATGCACTAGTACAGGTGTTCTCCCGGGTAGGATTTCCAAAAGAAATCCTATCCGACCGAGGCACCCAATTTATGGCTGAATTGACCAAACAACTCTGGCAGGTTTGCAAAATTAAGTCCCTCCTGAGCTCCCCATACCACCCCCAGACGAACGGGCTGTGTGAGAGGTTCAATGGGACCCTCAAGCAAATGCTCAAGACGTTCACTCAGGAATACCGAGACTGGGAACGCTTCCTGCCGCACCTCCTATTTGCTTATCGGGAGGTGCCCCAGGAAACGACAGGGTTCTCTCCCTTCGAGTTGCTCTACGGAAGAAAGGTATGGGGACCCCTAAACCTGATCCGGGAGCACTGGGAGGGAGAGATGGAGGCTGACGGTGTCCCCATTGTGCCATACGTGCTGGAACTCAGGGACCGAATGGAGCAATTAGCCAAATCCGTGCGGGCTAATCTCCAGTTGGCCCAGAGAAGACAGAAAGTATGGTACGATCGGGGGGCCCGAAAGAGAATCTTCACCATAGGACAAAAGGTGTTAGTACTTAAGCCGGTGAAGACAGACAAATTGCAGGCGTCCTGGCAGGGTCCCTACCAGATCGTAGAGAAAAGGGGAGACACCACTTATGTGATAGCTAGCTGCCACGACAACAATCTTAGAAAGACATTCCATGTAAACATGCTCAAGGAATATTTTGAGCGACCAGAGAACGTGACGGCCGTATGTTGTTCCCCTCAGGAAGACCCCGACAGTTTACCCATTCCAGACCTATTAGAAAAGAGCCTCCCCACAGGTATAGTGGCGCAGGTTCAGATAGGGGACCGACTTAGCCCCACTGAAAGGGAGCAGCTCAACCAACTCCTCCAGTCCAAACACCTCACCTTCTCCCCGAAGCCAGGGTACACTACTTTAACCACCCACCAGGTAGATACTCCGGGACAAGCTCCCTTGCGCCAGGCTCCGTACCGAATCCCCGAAGCAGTTAGGACAGGAATGAAGAAGGAGATCGATGAGATGCTCCAGCTCAGGGTAATTGAGCCCTCCGATAGTCCCTGGGCCTCCCCAGTTGTCTTGGTGCCCAAGAAAGATGGGACCACCCGGTTCTGCGTAGACTATCGGAGGCTCAATGAAAATACCGTGACGGACGCTTACCCTATGCCCAGGGTAGACGAGCTACTCGATCGTTTAGCCAGGGGAAATTACCTGACCACTATTGACCTCTGCAAAGGTTACTGGCAGATTCCCCTGGCCCCGGAGGCTATCCCCAAGTTGGCATTCGTCACCCCATTCGGCTTATATCAGTTTAGGGTAATGCCGTTTGGGATGAAGAATGCCCCAGCTACATTCCAGCGCTTGGTGGATAGGCTCCTGGATGGCTTCCAGAGTTTTGCTTGCGCCTACCTGGACGACATAGCGATCCACAGTGAGTCCTGGGAGGACCACTTAGCTCATGTGGGAATGGTTCTGGATCAGATCCGGGCTGCTGGCCTGACTCTGAAGCCAGAAAAATGCCACTTTGGGATGGCCGAGGTACAGTACCTGGGTCACCGGGTGGGGTGTGGAAAGCAGCGACCAGAGCCGGCCAAAATAGAAGCTGTCGCCAATTGGCCCACCCCCATCACTAAGACTCAGGTCCTAGCCTTCCTGGGCACGGCAGGGTACTATAGACGGTTCGTACCAGACTACAGCACACTTGCCAAACCCCTGACTGACTTGACCAAGAAGAACTTACCTCGACAGGTCCTGTGGTCTCCCCACTGTGAAACGGCTTTCCAGGCTCTCAAAAATGCTCTAATTAACGCTCCTGTCTTGGCGGCCCCAGCCCTTAACAAACGTTTTATCGTCCATACAGATGCTTCCATGTTCGGGCTGGGAGCCGTCCTCAGCCAAGTAGGCGAAGATGGAGGGGAGCATCCAGTTGCCTACATCAGCCGGAAGCTCCTGCCCCGCGAAGTCAGCTATGCAGCGGTCGAAAAGGAGTGTTTGGCTTTGGTGTGGGCATTAAAGAAATTGACTCCCTATTTATATGGTCAGGAGTTCACTCTGGTCACCGACCATAACCCTTTGGTGTGGCTGAACCGGGTCTCTGGAGATAACGGCAGGCTATTACGTTGGAGCTTATCGTTGCAACCCTTCAATTTCACCATTACTTACAGACCTGGGAAACAGAATGGCAACGCCGACGGGTTGTCCAGACAAACGGACCTCAGCCCCGCATAACCAGCGGTCTGGACAGCCTTAGTCTGCCCCGAAAAGGGGTCAGACCGTGTCTGCCAGAGTGTTCCACAGAAAGGGAGCACTGTTACAGAAGCATTAGTTATTTTGTTGTGAAGAGCTTATTTCCCAGCAGCAATGCCTGAACCAGCAAGCCAGCGCCTAAGAAGGGCTCCAAGAAAACCGTAACAAGTATCATTTCATAAAGAGTTAACTCTTTTTTTTCAGCTTTTAGAAACTATTGCCTAATTACACGTTTGCTGGCCTCAGCTCTAAGTTTAGTGATAACAAATCCCATTGTCTAATCACCTCTGGAGCCAGACTGCTAATTGATAAGATGAACTTGTAAACTTGTTATCTTAAGTACTGTAATCCTATTGTGGCCTGTCAAAGGACAGTGCTCTCTATCTAAATGTGTGATGGGGGATTTTGTGCTTCCCCCCCTCTCCCCCTGGGAGTGCCCTGTGTGCATGTAACCTTAATAAAAAGCAGGCTGGGCATCCCAGTCCTGAGTTCTTGTTTGACCCTCAATCGCAGCGTTGACTCGTTTTTGTGGGCAGAAGGGTATCCTAGCTGTACTGCAGCTAAGGGAGATTATTCTATATTTGCGAGACTCATATAGAATACTATGGAAAGCAGCTTCTCCCCTCTTTAGCAATAGGGATCCAGGCTACTAAGCGGTCCATCTCTCAGCGAAACTAAGGGTAACCGTAACAGTGGGCTCCTCCAGTCTTTTGCCTCTGGGGGGCACCTCTGGGGGGCGCATCCGGCCTTCGGCCTCTGGTGGGTGCCTCCGGCTTTCGGCCTCTAGTGGGTGCCTCCTGTCATGGGCCTCTTGTGAGCGCCTCCGGTCTCAAGCCTCTTGTGGGCATCCCAGTCTCAGGCCTCCGGTGGGAGCTTATGGCCCCGGGCCTCCGGTGGGTGTCACCTGTCTTCAGTCTAAGTTTGCACTCCTATTCCTATACCTACTGTGGGCCTCTGGTGGGTGCCTCGATCCTGGACCTCTGGTGGGCGCCTCCTGCTTCTGGCCTTTGGTGGGCGCCTCAGGCCTCTATTGGGCACCTCCTGCCTCGGACCTCTGTTGGGCACCTCCTGCCTTGGGCCTCTTGGTGGGCACCCCCTGCCTCGGGTCTCTGGTAGGCGCCTCCGGTCTTAGGCCTCTGGTTGGCTCCTCCTGCCTCATTGTTTTATTGTGTGTAATGTTATCTGCTGAAGTAAATGTTGTGGCCTGTCAAAGGGAGTGTCTCTCTATCTAATATCAAATGTGTGATGGGGGATTTTATGCCTCCCCCTGAGAGTGTCCTGTTTGCATGTAACCTCAATAAAAAGGAGGCTGTGTGCTCCAGCACATCAGACCTATGTTGACCCTCTAACTTGAAGCTTTGACTCATGTTTGTAGGATACAGCTTATATCACTACAGGGATTGCTATGTTTTTCATACTCCCTTAGCTACAGGGATTGCTGACTATGGTGCTGATGATTCTTTGGTGAGCGCTAGGAGCATCCTTTTCTACGGTCCAACTTCCAGCCAGCCTGGAGGCAACCGTAACACTCCGGTCTTGGGCCTCCGGTTGACACCTCCTGCTTTCAGCCTAAGTTTGCACTCCTGTTCCTGGTCCTACCGTGGGCATTACCTCAGTCTCCTGTTCCAGTGTAATAAACTAACTTGCTTGTCTGTTACTTAAGCATGCCTAATAGGGGTAATTCCAGAAAGCAGCACATACCGCTTGCCCCTTTCAGTATTCCAGACAGTCCTTAGCCTGCCACCACCTTGCATAAGCTCCATACCACTGAAACCGCTCATCCGAGTGTGACACACATTCTACCACTTTATATAACTACTTCATACTGTTCGCTACCATCTTCATACTATTACTATAATTCAGTACTCATGTAAACACCTCAACTTTAAATACAAACAATTTGTATGGCCATAATGTAAGATATACATTCAGTGCCAGTTTGTATTTAAGGGCACGTTCATGAAACCTACTTCTCAGTACTCTGCCTCTCTTTTTTTATACCAAATTTAGGCACCCAATATGCCAAATTAGATTATGGGCTTTCTACCTGACGCTCTATAAAACTGAGGTCGGGCAGAAAGCCCCTTCACCTCCTCCTCCTTCCATCCACATTCTCCGTTAAACAAGGCAGATTACCAAAAGTAGGGCCGGGAAAGAAATATGAAGTGGGCTCAAGATGAAAGACCGTTACATTGTCCACTCATCATACCATAACTATAATTCAATACTCATGTAAACACCTCAACTTTAAATACAAACACTTCTGTATGGTCATAATATAAGATACACATTTTGTGCCAGGTTGCATTTAAGGGCACTGTCACGGACCCTACTTTTCAGTACCCTGCCTCTTTTTTTATCCCAAATTTGGCTCCCAATTTCGCTCCCATTATGCCGAATTAGATTATGGGCTTTCTACCTGACTCCACTTTAAAAGTGAAGTTGGGCAGAAAATCCCTTCACTTCCTCCTCCTTCCATCCACATTCTCCGTTAAACAGGGCAGATTACCAAAAGTAGGGCCAGAAAATAAATATGAAATGGGCTCAAGATGAAAAACTGTTCTATTGTCCACTCATCATACCATGACTATAATTTAATACTCATGTAAACATCTCAACTTTAAATACAAACAAATACAAATTCAAACAAAATGTAGATTTCAATATATGACGAATTAGATTATGAGCTTTCCTCTGGTCTTGGGCTTCTGGTACGTACCTCGTGCCTCTGGTGGGAGCCTCCTGCCTCGGGCATCTGGTGGGCACCTCCAATTTTGGGCCTCTGGTGGGCACCTACGTTCTCGGGGCCTCTGGTGGGTGCCTTGGGCCTCTGGTCGGCACATCTTGGCGTTGGTGGGAACCTCCTGCCTCAGGGATCTGGTGGGCACCTTGGGCCTCTGGTTGGTGCCTCCTGCCTTGGGCCTCTGTTGGGCACCTCTGACCTCTGGTGGGCACCTCTGTTCTTGAGCCTCTGGTGGGCACCTTCAGTCATTGGCCTCTGGTGGGGCACTTTAGGCCTCTGGTGGGCACCTCCTGCATTGAGCCTCTGGTGGGCACCTCCGGTCTCGGGCCTCTGGTGGGAGCCTCCGGTCTCGGGCCTCTGGTGGGCACCTCTGGGCTTGGGCCTCTGGTCGGCACATCTTGGCCTGGGCCTCTGGTGGGAACCTCCTGCCTCAGGGGTCTGGTGGGCACCTTGGGCCTCTGGTTTGTGCCTCCTGCCTTGGGCCTCTGTTGGGCGCCTCTCACCTCTGGTAGACACCTCTGTTCTTGAGCCTCTGGTGGGCGCCTCCGGTCATTGGCCTCTGGTGGGCACTTTAGGCCTATGGTGGGCACCTCCTGCATTGAGCCTCTGGTGGGCATCTCCGGTCCTGGGCCTCTGGTGGGAGCCTCCGGTCTTGGGCCTCTGGTGGGCACCTCCGGGTTCGGGCCTCTGTTCTGGTGGGTACCTCAGGCCTCTGGTGGGCACCTCCGGGCTCGGGCCTCTGGTGGGTACCTCTGGTTTCTGGCCTGTGGCAGGCACCTCTGGTCTCAGGCCTCTGGTGGGCACCTCCAGTCACGGGCCTCTGTCAGGCAACTCTGGGCTTAGGCCTCTAGTTGGTGCCTCCTTCCTCAAGCCTCTGGTGCGCACCTTCAGTCTCGGGCTTCTGGTGGGCGCCTCTGGTCTCCGACCTCTGGTGGGCTCCTCCTGCCTTTGGTGGGCAGCTTGGGCCTCTGTTGGCTGCCTCCTGCCTCGGACCTCTGGTGGGCACCTTGGGCCTCTGTTGGGCACCTCCTGCCTCAGGCCTCTGGTAGGTGCCTCCTGCCTTGTGCCTCTGTTGGGCGCCTTCGATTTTGGGCCTCTGGTGGGCACCTCCAGTCTCTGGCCTTTGGTGGGCGCCTCCGGTCTCAGGTCTCAGGTATGCACCTCTGGTCACGGGCCTCTGTCAGGCACCTCCGGGCTTTGGTGGGCACCTCGGGCCTCTGTTGGATGCCTCCTGCCTTGGACCTCTGATGGGCGCCTTGGGCCTCTGGTGGTCACCTCCTGACTCGAGCCTCTGGTGGGTGCCTCTGGTCTCTGGCCTGTGGCAGGCACCTCTGGTTTCAGGCCACTGGTAGGCACCTCTAGTCACAGGCCTCTGTCGGGCACCTCTGGGCTTGGGCCTCTAGTGGGTGCCTCAAGCCTCTGGTGAGCATCTTCAGTCTCGGGCCTCTGGTGGGCGCCTCTGGGTGCGGGCCTCTGGTGGGTGCCTCCGGTCTCCAACCTCTGGTGGGCGCCTCCAACCTTTGGTGGGCGGCTTGGGCCTCTGTTGGGCACCTCCTGCCTCAGGCCTCTGGTGGGTGCCTTGGGCCTCCTGCCTCAAGCCTCTGGTGGGTGCCTCCTGCCTCTGTTGGGTGCCTGCGATCTCAGGCCTCTGGTGGGCACCTCTGGCCTCTGGCCTTTGGTGGGCGCCTCCGTTCTCGGGCCTCTAGTAGAAACTTCCTGCCTCGGGCCTCTGGTAGGCACCTACTGCCTCGGGCCTCTGGTAGGCACCTCTGGTCACGGGCCTGTGGTGGGCACCTCCGGTCATGGGCCTCTGTCATGCACCTCTGGCCTTAGGCCTCTGGTGGGTGCCTCCCATCTTAGGCCTCTGGTGGGCGCCTCCAGTTTGAGCCTTTGGTGGGTGCCTCCAGTTTTGTGCCTCTGTTGGGCACCTTCGATCTCGGGCCTCTGGTGGGCACCTCCATTCTCGGGTCTCTAGTAGATGCCTCCTGTCTTGGGCCTCTGGTGGGCACCTCCTGCCTTGGGCCTCTGGTGGGCACCTCCGGTCTCAGGCCTATGTTGGGCACCTCCTGTCTTGGGTCCCTGGTGGGTGCCTTGAGTCTCAGGTCTCTGGTGGGCACCTACGTTCTCGGGGCCTCTTGTGGGTGCCTTGGGCCTCTGGTCAGCACATCTTGGCGTTGGTGGGAACCTCCTGCCTCAGGGATCTGGTGGGCACCTTGGGCCTCTGGTTGGTGCCTCCTGCCTTGGGCCTCTGTTGGGCGCCTCTGACCTCTGGTGGGCACCTCTGTTCTTGAGCCTCTGGTGGGCACCTCTGATCTTGAGCCTCTGGTGGGCGCCTCCAGTCATTGGCCTCTGGTGGGCACTTTAGGCCTCTGGTGGGCACCTCCTGCATTGTGCCTCTGGTGGGCACCCCGATCCTGGGCCTCTGGTGGGAGCCTCCGGTCTTGGGCCTCTGGTGGGCACCTCTGGGCTCGGACCTCTGGTGGGTGCCTTGGGCTTCTGGTCGGCACATCTTGGCCTGGACCTCTGGTGGGAACCTCCTGCCTCAGGGATCTGGTGGGCACCTTGGGCCTCCGGTTGGTGCCTCCTGACTTGGGCCTCTGTTGGGCGCCTCTGAACTCTGGTGGACACCTCTGTTCTTGAGCCTCTGGTGGGCGCCTCCGGTCATTGGCCTCTGGTGGGCACTTTAGGCCTCTGTTGGGCACCTCCTGCATTGAGCCTCTGGTGGGCACCTCTGGTCCCGGGCCTCTGGTGGGAGCCACAGGTCTTGGGCCTCTGGTGGGCACCTCCAGGTTCGGGCCTCTGCTCTGGTGGGTACCTCAGGCCTCTGGTGGGCACCTCCGGGCTCGGGCCTCTGGTGGGTACCTCTGGTTTCTGGCCTGTGGCAGGCACCTCTGCCTCCTGTCTCGGGCCTCTGTTGGGTGCCTCCGATCTCGGGCCTCTGGTGGGTGCCTCCGGTCTCAGGCCTCTGGTGGGCACCTCTGGTCTTGGGCCTCTGGTGGGTGCCTCCGTTCTCGGGCCTCTAGTAGAAGCCTCATAGGAAAAGAATTTAGTTAAACTGTATCAACTCTATACCAGATTAAAAGCCTCCCTTACTGGTGGAATCTCTCAGAAATAATTCCACAGTGTACAATGCGTTGATGTGTGGGTTCGTAGGGGGCGCCTACGGCAATCTGGTTATAGACAATTAATTGTATTGATAGATAAAAAATTAAATTTCTAAGTTGTTGAATTAATGGGTAATGTATAATGGTTAATATATATATACAAGAATATCTGAATTGATAATGGGATAAACTAAATCAATTACTCTAAAAAAATTAAACCAATTGAAAAAACACTCTAATGTGCACTATTCAATTGTGTATGTGAAACCTTCAAAAACTTCCAATAATACCTCCTTATACTTATAAAGTTTAAACCAAAAAGTCAAAATTAATTGAATATGGGTTTTATAACCACAAATGCAGACAAAATATATATAAGTGAAAAAAATATAATAATAATAAAATGTTAAAAAGAATCAAAAGTGTTCAAAGTTGGTCAGTGTGGTGTGTATTCCTATAAACTGATCCGATATCAAGCTATAAATATCAAGCTAAAGATAAATATACTGGCCAATAAATAAATAAATTAAATAAAATGAAATCAGGGTACTTAGAAATGCAGATAATAATATTTAATAAAATGAATGTGCAATGCGATAATATAAAAAACAACAACAATTAAAAATAATGACACTGGTGTCAATTGATAAAAAAAAAATCAAACTTCTAAATATAATTTAATAACAAATTACCTCTATATACCACTTATACAAAATAAAAATGAGCACTCTATATTATATGCACTAGATAATATCACTATTAAGTCAATCTCTGACCAAAAATTCAATAGTCTGATGGGATGCTGACGCTTTGAAACCAGACATCAAAGTGTAAGACTAGTCCTGATTCTGTCGGCCAAATGAGCTCACTTTTAAAGACAATATTTAGTTACCGATAGGAAAGATAGTTATGTTGCCAATCTTAATGTTGTAATTGTAGCCGATGTTTAGGCAATAGTGATGTGGCAAACCGCCATTGACTTCAATAGGCAGGCGAACTTTAAAACCCACAGGGACTCTTTCTGGCCATAATAGTGATGGAAAAGTTGTTTCAAGGGGACTAACACCTGGACTGTGGCATGCCGGAGAGGGATCCATGGCAAAACTCCCATGGAAAATTACATAGTTGATGCAGAGTCTGGTTTTAAGCCATAAAGGGCATAAATCACCTAACATTCCTAAATTGTTTGGAATAACGTGCTTTAAAACATCAGGTATGATGTTGTATCGATCAGGTAGTGTAAGGGTTACGCCCGCTTCACAGTGACAGACCAAACTCCCTGTGTAACGCACCGCAAACAACCGCAAACAGTCCATTTGCACAACCACGAGATAGATAGATTTGATAGATAGATACATAGATTACATCAATAGATGCAATATACATTTGATAGATACAAATTACATAGATCAATAGATGCAATATACAATTGATAGATACGAATTACATAGATCAATAGATACAATATACATTTGATAGATATGAATTACATAGATCAATAGATGCAATATACATTTGATAGATACAAATTACATAGATCAATAGATGCAATATACATTTGATAGATACGAATTACATAGATCAATAGATGCAATATACATTTGATAGATACGATTGATAGTTAGATAGATTTGATAGATATATAATTTCCCAGACAGAGAATTACAAGACGTGCGGTCTGGGACCCATGGTAAGGTTACTTCCTTTTGCACAATCGAGTACAGGTTGGGGTCCGGGATTGCCTTTTGTGCAAAGAAATTGTGGCCGGGTACCTTCCACTGCGGTGTCCCCTATCAGGGGACGTGTACAGTATATGGCATGGATTTTAGGAACCGGGAGATGGAAAAAGATGCTTGGACACCCAGTACAGGTCGTTCTCCTTCAGCCTTTTTATACGAGGGTCCCCGACCCTCAACAGGCACGACAGCATGAAAGACCCCATATGCCATGACTTCCTTTTGCACAATCGAGTACAGGTATGGCATCGATTTTAGGAACCCGGAGATAATTGTTAGGAACCGGGAGATGGAAAAAGATGCTTGGACACCCAGTACAGGTCGTTCTCCTTCAGCCTTTTTATACGAGGGTCCCCGACCCTCAACAGGCACAACAGCATGAAAGACCCCATATGCCATGACTTCCTTTTGCACAATCGAGTACAGGTATGGCATCGATTTTAGGAACCCGGAGATAATTGTTAGGAACCGGGAGATGGAAAAAGATGCTTGGACACCCAGTATAGGTCGTTCTCCTTCAGCCTTTTTATACGAGGGTCCCCGACCCTCAACAGGCATGACAGCATGAAAGACCCCATATGCCATGACTTCCTTTTGCACAATCGAGTACAGGTATGGCATCGATTCTAGGAACCCGGAGATAATTGTTAGGAACCGGGAGATGGAAAAAGATGCTTGGACACCCAGTACAGGTCGTTCTCCTTCAGCCTTTTTATACGAGGGTCCCCGACCCTCAACAGGCACAACAGCATGAAAGACCCCATATGCCATGACTTCCTTTTGCACAATCGAGTACAGGTACAGGCGTTTTTAGGAACCCGGATGTTACGGTTACCCTTAGTCTCGCTGAGAGATGGACCGCTTAGTAGCCTGGATTCCTATTGCTGAAGAGGGGAGAAACTGCTTTCCATAGTATTCTATATGAGTCTCGCAAATGTAGAATAATCCCCCTTAGCTGTAGTACAGCTAGGATACCCTTCTGCCCACAAAAACGAGTCAACGCTGCGATTGAGGGACAACCAAGAACTGAGGACTGGGATGCCCAGCCTGCTTTTTATTTAGGTTACATGCACACAGGGCACTCCCAGGGGGGGAAGCATAAAATCCCCCATCACACATTTAGACAAAGCCCTTGGACAGGCCACCGCAGATAACAAGTACACACAAGAAAACAATTGAGTCCTTCTTATCACCTAGCAGTGAATGCTTATCACAAACTTAATTACAGTACACAATATGCTAGGAAACCTGCCTCAGAAAATAGTTTTCTCAAAACTGAACAGAGTTAACCCTTTATGAAATGATACTTGTTACAGTTTTCTTGGAGCCCTTCTTAGGCGCTGGCTTGGCTGGTTCAGGCATTGCTGCTGGGAAATAAGTTTCTTCACAACAAAATAACTAATGCTTCTGTAACAGTGCTCCCTTTCTGTGGAACACTCTGGCAGACACGGTCTGACCCCTTTTCGGGGCAGACTAAGGCTGTCCAGACCGCTGGTTATGCGGGGCTGAGGTCGGTTTGTCTGGACAACCCGTCGGCGTTGCCATTCTGTTTCCCAGGTCTGTAAGTAATGGTGAAATTGAAGGGTTGCAACGATAAACTCCAACGTAATAGCCTGCCATTATCTCCAGAGACCCGGTTCAGCCACACCAACGGGTTATGGTCGGTGACCAGAGTGAACTCCTGCCCATATAAATAGGGAGTCAATTTCTTTAATGCCCACACCAAAGCCAAACACTCCTTTTCGACCGCTGCATAGCTGACTTCGCGGGGCAGGAGCTTCCGGCTGATGTAGGCAACTGGATGCTCCCCTCCATCTTCGCCTACTTGGCTGAGGACGGCTCCCAGCCCGAACATGGAAGCATCTGTGTGGACGATAAAACGTTTGTTAAGGGCTGGAGCCGCCAAGACAGGAGCGTTAATTAGAGCATTTTTGAGAGCCTGGAAAGCCGTTTCACAGTGGGGAGACCACAGGACCTGTCGAGGTAAGTTCTTCTTGGTCAAGTCAGTCAGGGGTTTGGCAAGTGTGCTGTAGTCTGGTACGAACCGTCTATAGTACCCTGCCGTGCCCAGGAAGGCTAGGACCTGAGTCTTAGTGATGGGGGTGGGCCAATTGGCGACAGCTTCTATCTTGGCCGGCTCTGGTCGCTGCTTTCCACACCCCACCCGGTGACCCAGGTACTGTACCTCGGCCATCCCAAAGTGGCATTTTTCTGGCTTCAGAGTCAGGCCAGCAGCCCGGATCTGATCCAGAACCATTCCTATGTGAGCTAAGTGGTCCTCCCATGACTCACTGTGGATCGCTATGTCGTCCAGGTAGGCGCAAGCAAAACTCTGGAAGCCATCCAGGAGCCTATCCACCAAGCGCTGGAATGTAGCTGGGGCATTCTTCATCCCAAACGGCATTACCCTAAACTGATATAAGCCGAATGGGGTGACGAATGCCGACTTGGGGATAGCCTCCGGGGCCAGGGGAATCTGCCAGTAACCTTTGCAGAGGTCAATAGTGGTCAGGTAATTTCCCCTGGCTATACGATCGAGTAGCTCGTCTACCCTGGGCATAGGGTAAGCGTCCGTCACGGTCTTTTCATTGAGCCTCCGATAGTCTACGCAGAACCGGGTGGTCCCATCTTTCTTGGGCACCAAGACAACTGGGGAGGCCCAGGGACTATCGGAGGGCTCAATTACCCCGAGTTGGAGCATCTCATCGATCTCCTTCTTCATTCCTATCCTAACTGCTTCGGGGATTCGGTACGGAGCCTGGCGCAAGGGAGCTTGTCCCGGAGTATCTACCTGGTGGGTGGTTAAAGTAGTGTACCCTGGCTTCGGGGAGAAGGTGAGGTGTTTGGACTGTAGGAGTTGGTTGAGCTGCTCCCTTTCAGTGGGGCTAAGTCGGTCTCCTATCTGAACCTGAGCCACTATACCTGTGGGGAGACTCTTTTCTAATAGGTCTGGAATGGGTAGACTGTCGGGGCCTTCCTGAGGGGAACAACATACGGCCGTCACGTTCTCTGGTCGCTCAAAATATTCCTTGAGCATGTTTACATGGAATGTCTTTCTAAGATTGTTGTCGTGGCAGCTAGCTATCACATAAGTGGTGTCTCCCCTTTTCTCTACGATCTGGTAGGGGCCCTGCCAGGACGCCTGCAATTTGTCTGTCTTCACCGGCTTAAGTACTAACACCTTTTGTCCTATGGTAAAGATTCTCTTTCGGGCCCCCCGATCGTACCATACTTTCTGTCTTCTCTGGGCCGACTGGAGATTAGCCCGCACGGATTTGGCTAATTGCTCCATTCGGTCCCTGAGTTCCAGCACGTATGGCACAATGGGGACACCGTCAGTCTCCATCTCTCCCTCCCAGTGCTCCCGGATCAGGTTTAGGGGTCCCCGTACCTTTCTTCCGTAGAGCAACTCGAAGGGAGAGAACCCTGTCGTTTCCTGGGGCACCTCCCGATAAGCAAAAAGGAGGTGCGGCAGGAAGCGTTCCCAGTCTCGGTATTCCTGAGTGAACGTCTTGAGCATTTGCTTGAGGGTCCCATTGAACCTCTCACACAGCCCGTTCGTCTGGGGGTGGTATGGGGAGCTCAGGAGGGACTTAATTTTGCAAACCTGCCAGAGTTGTTGGGTCAATTCAGCCGTAAATTGGGTGCCTCGGTCGGATAGGATTTCTTTTGGAAATCCTACCCGGGAGAACACCTGTACTAGTGCATTCGCTACCGTATCCGCTTGTATGTTGGATAGGGCGACAGCCTCTGGGTACCTGGTAGCGTAGTCCACTACGGTAAGAATGTAGCGCTTACCGGAGGGACTAGGGGTAGCCAGTGGTCCCACTAGGTCAATAGCAACCCGGCTGAAGGGTTCCTCTACAATGGGCATATTTACTAGATGGGCTTTAGGGTGATCGCCTCGCCTTCCTACTCGTTGACACACATCGCAGGTGTTACAGTAAGTTCTAACGTCGGCGTGTACCCCTGGCCAAAAGAACGTGTGAGTAATGCGGTGTAGGGTACGGGTTACAGCTAGGTGGCCTGCTAAGGGGATGTCATGGCCTATCTTGAGGATTTCTTGACGGTATTTGTGGGGCACTACCAGCTGTCGCCTACGCTGTCCCCTTTTCTCTGTCCAGCGGTATAGTTTCCCTTTTTCCCATAAGAATGTTTCATTATCTGCCCCGCCCCCTCCGGTCTCTGCTCGTTCCCGGTACTTTTGTAAGGTCGGGTCAGTCTTAGACTCTGTCTCGAAAGCATCTGGGGTGTCCCAGGGTATGGGGCCTAACATGTCAGGCAATGTCGGGGTAGGTCTTACCTGTGTCTCCCGCACTGGTGAGAGTTCTCGCTCCGTCCGGGCTTGGGCCCGTGTAGTCACTGGGTCCGCCTCGTTGTTGCATACTGGAGCATAGGCAGAAGTCATGGGGCCCAAATCATTGCCCAGTAGTACTTCGGCAGGTAAATTATCCATTATGCCCACGTTCACAGCCCCCTTTCCCGCTCCCCAATCAAGATGCACTTTAGCTGTTGGAATTTTGTACACACCCCCCCCCGCCACTCTAACGGCCACAGTCTGTCCAGATCGCTTGTGCTCCGGCACCAAATGACTCTGTACCAGCGTGATAGTAGCCCCTGTGTCTCTCAATCCCTCGGTAGATCGCCCCTCGAGCCATACCTTCTGCCGATGGTGCTGGCGGTTATCTGAGGCAGCATATACAGGGTCCGCCTCGTGAAGCGGCCCCAAATATTCCTCCATAGGGGCCTCTTGGTTAACACAGAGGGTCCGGGCCGGACGATATGCCCCAGAGGGGTAATTGTAATTCCTGGGTGTCTGGTGCGTATTAAGGGGGCAGCTAGCCATGAAATGCCCTGGTTGCTTGCATCGGTGGCAAGTCGGTCTGGGACGCTCAGAGCTGTTATTGGGTGGTCCTGAGCGTCGGGCGGGCCCTGCGGGCACCGGGGCTCGGAATTCAGCACGAGGGGGTGCACGGTAAACCTCTCTGGGTTCGTGAAGACGGGAGTCATAATGTTCATCGGCCAATTTGGCTGCTTCTTCTAAGGTAGAAGGTCGCCTGTCTCGCAGCCATTCCTTCCCTTGCTGTTCCATGCCATTATAAAAATGTTCTAAGAGAAACAATTGTAAAATTTCCTCACCAGTCACCGCTTTACTTCCGCTCATCCAGTGATTTGCCGCTCTCCGCATTCAGTGCGCCCATTCCATATGGGTATCGTTAGGCTTCTTTTTCGTGCCCCGAAACTGTCGGCGATACGCGTCCGGAGTTACTGCGTACCGTCGCAACAGTGTCTCCTTAACTAGCTCATACTGTGTCACTTCCTCAGCACCCAGAGTACGAAAGGCTTCCAGGGCTCGCCCGGATAGTTTCCCAGACAATATCGTGGGCCACTCCCTGTTGGGAATCTGGTGCAGGGCACATTGCCTTTCGAAGTCCGCCAAATATTCATCAATCCCTGTCTCGCTCTCTAGGAAGGGTCGAAATGCCGCATAGGGTATCTTGGGCCTCCCAGCATTTTCGACAGGGATGATTACCTGCGGGGCTTCAGCATTGCGGTGTGCGTTCGCTAGGTTGAGTTCGTGGGCTCGAGTCTCTCGTATATCCTTGTCCGCTTCCGCCATCAACTGCTGTACCAATTCCATGGAGGGGTTCGGCCCGTACAGTGAGAGCCTCTCCCGAACAATCCTGGTTTTTTCGTCACTAATCGTGGTCGGTGTTTCCGCCATTGTGAAGCTCTGATCCAGTTCGGTCAATTCTGCGATCAGCTCTCTCCTCGGCCGGTTGCTGGCGTACCCCCCTCTGCTTTCAAGTAAATCCTTTAGGGTTGTACGCTTCAATTTTTCGTAAGCGCTCTCCATCCGTTCTGTACCTCTCCTAGGAAATCCAGGAAAAATCCCACCGCTGCCGCCAAATGTTACGGTTACCCTTAGTCTCGCTGAGAGATGGACCGCTTAGTAGCCTGGATTCCTATTGCTGAAGAGGGGAGAAACTGCTTTCCATAGTATTCTATATGAGTCTCGCAAATGTAGAATAATCCCCCTTAGCTGTAGTACAGCTAGGATACCCTTCTGCCCACAAAAACGAGTCAACGCTGCGATTGAGGGACAACCAAGAACTGAGGACTGGGATGCCCAGCCTGCTTTTTATTTAGGTTACATGCACACAGGGCACTCCCAGGGGGGGAAGCATAAAATCCCCCATCACACATTTAGACAAAGCCCTTGGACAGGCCACCGCAGATAACAAGTACACACAAGAAAACAATTGAGTCCTTCTTATCACCTAGCAGTGAATGCTTATCACAAACTTAATTACAGTACACAATATGCTAGGAAACCTGCCTCAGAAAATAGTTTTCTCAAAACTGAACAGAGTTAACCCTTTATGAAATGATACTTGTTACAGTTTTCTTGGAGCCCTTCTTAGGCGCTGGCTTGGCTGGTTCAGGCATTGCTGCTGGGAAATAAGTTTCTTCACAACAAAATAACTAATGCTTCTGTAACACCGGAGATAATTGTTAGGAACCGGGAGATGGAAAAAGATGCTTGGTCGGTCCTCCTACTTCAAATTTGGGGCACTGCGCGTGCAATCTACTGTGCCACCAGATATGAGTGGTGTGTTAAGTAGTACTATTCTTAGCAGTTTAATGTTATGTGCCTTTTTTTTTGTTTGGGTTTTTAAGCCACAGTGCAGCACCAGAGGCCAGACAAAATTAGGCATGTACACATGCCTGAAAAATTAGGTATTGTTGCAGCCGTTGCTGTAGCAGCGGCCAGAAAAATTGATATTTGTTTGACAGTTAGAAAGTGCCCTAAAACATTGCGGCTTGAACCCTAGTTGTTGGTGGATAAGTCACGCAAGTCATCCGGCATTCGAAGATAAAATACATCTCATCAGGCCTTTTTTACTCAAATGTATAGCCCAATGTCAGTCCCTTCGGGATCCATCCCTCATTCATCTTAATAAAGGTGAGATAATCAAGACTTTTTTGACCTAGGCGACTTCTCTTCTCAGTGACAATACCTCCTGCTGCACTGAAGGTCCTTTCTGACAGGACACTTGAAGAGGGGCAGGCCAGAAGTTCGATTGCCAATTGGGATAGCTCAGGCCACAGGTCAAGCCTGCACACCCAGTAGTCAAGTGGTCTGCTACCTGTCGGTTGAGTCGTTCTCTGAGGCTGGATCCCGAAGGGCTGTGGCGATGCATAGGAGTTAAAAAGGTCCGCATGTCCTCCATCAACAACACGTCTGGAAAGCGTCCTGTCCTTGCCGGCGTGGTCGTGGGAGGAGGAGTATTACTTTCATCTCTTCCCCTGTTAGATTCCCGTTGTGCTGTGACATCACCCTTATACGCTGTGTAAAGCATTCTTTTTAATTTATTTTTTAACTGCTCTATCCTTTCCGACTTGCGGGAATTCGTTAACATTTCAGTCACTTTATGCTTATACCGGGGGTCTAGTAGCATGGACATCCAGTACAGTTCGTTCTCCTTCAGCTTTTTTATACGAGTGTCCCTCAACAGGCACGACAGCATGAAAGACCCCATTTGCACAAGGTTGGATGCCGAGCTACTCATGTCCCGTTCCTCGTCCTCACTGATCTCACTGAAGGTATCTTCTTCCCCCCAGCCACATACAACACCACGGGTACCAGATAGGTGACAACAACGAGCACCCTGGGATGCCTGTTGTTCTTGGTCTTCCTCCTCCTCCTCAAAGCCACATTCCTCCTCTGACTCCTCTTCCTCACAATCCTCTTCCTGCGTTGCCGCTGGTCCAGCAAGCGATGCTGATAAGGCTGTTTCTAGTGGTGATGGAGACCACAACTCTTCCACTTCACGCTCATCTATGGCCTGATCCAGCACTCTTCGCAGGGCATGCTCCAGGAAGAAAACAAATGGTATGATGTCACTGATGGTGCCTTCGGTGCGACTGACTAGGTTTGTCACCTCCTCAAAAGGACGCATGAGCCTACAGGCATTGCGCATGAGCGTCCAGTAACGTGGTGTTACAAACTGCTATTTGTAACTGGCCCTTTAAATGGAAAATTGCCCTGCTTCCCTGGATTTTGGAGAAGCCTATTTGCCAGCCTCCTTCCTCATGACTATGGCCCCTGGAAGATTGTGCCCCTGAGAACATATTAACTTTTATTGGGTGTGTATGGCCCTTTAAGAACCGTCTGGGGACATATTGTGACTTTGGTGAACAATGCCCCTTTAAGACTATGTCCCCAGACCTGTAAAATAGCTTGTCCCTGGCTTTCTCCCACTTGGTTCAGTGAATAGGACTTGCTGAGCCAGGTGCCACACAGGCAGAGTGTTCCACAGAGGGGGAGCACTGTTACAGAGGCATTGGTTTTCATTGTGTGCCATTAAGAGATAACTTTGTTCAGCTTCAAGAAGCATTCTAAATACAAGTTTGCTGGGATCAGCTCTAATTAAGTTTAGTGATAAAACATTCCCATTGTCTAATCAGACTGCTAGTGATAAGGTGGACTGCATTGTTTTATTGTGTGTAATGTTATCTGCTGAAGTAATGTTGTGGCCTGTCAAAGGGCGTTGCCTCTCTATCTAAAAGTATCAAATTTGCGATTGGGGATTTTATGCCTCCCCCTGAGAGTGTCCTGTTTGCATGTAACCTCAATAAAAACCAGGCTGTGTGTTCCAGCACATCAGACCTATTCTGACCCTCTAACTTGCAGCTTTGACTCATGTTTGTAGGGGACAGCTGTAATCACTACAGGGATTGCTATGCTTTTCATACTCCCTTAGCTACAGGGATTGCTAAAGAAGGAAGAGGTTCACCTACTGGAGCCTGGTCGTAGGTCCAGGGCGCAGAGCAAACGGCGAGATACCAGCCCAGCAGCGGTGGTTCAAAGAGTCTGCATTACGTATGGTGGCTACGCAGTAGTTATAGTGTCTACGGTGCTGCTGCTCCTTTGGGGAGCGCTAGGAGCATCCTTTTCTACGGTGCAACTTCCAGCCAGCCTGGAGGCAACCGTAACACGTGGCAAAAAAATCCCCAGCTCCCCAGAGGCTGTCCTAGTACCCCGGTCATACAAATACTCGTTAACAGCTTTCCCTTGTTGGAGCAGGTGGTCGAACATTAGGAGTGTTGAATTCCAACGTGTCGGGCTGTCGCAAATCAAGCGCCTCACTGGCAGGTTGTTTCGCCGCTGGATATCTGACAAGTGCGCCATGGCCGTGTAGGAACACCTGAAATGGCCACACACCTTCCTGGCCTGCTTCAGGATGTCCTGTAAGTCTGGGTACTTATGCACAAAGCGTTGTACAATCAGATTACACACATGTGCCATGCACGGCACATGTGTCAACTTGCCCAATTTCAATGCCGCCACCAAATTACTTCCATTGTCAGAAACAACTTTGCCAATCTCCAGTTGGTGCGGAGTCAGCCACTGATCCACCTGTGCGTTCAGGGCGGACAGGAGTGCTGGTGCGGTGTGACTCTCTGCTTTCAGGCAAGTCAACCCCAAGATGGCGTGACACTGCCGTATCCGGGATGTTGAATAGTACCTGGGGAGCTGGGGGGGTGCCGTTGATGTGGAGCAAGACGCAGCAGCAGAAGAGGACTCAGCCGAGGAAGAGGTTATGGAAGAGGATGGAGTAGGAGGAGTAGAGGAGGTAGCAGCAGGCCTGCCTGCAAGTCGTGGCGGTGTCACCAACCCCTCTGCAGAGCCACGCATTCCATGCTTGGCAGCCGTCAGCAGGTTTATCCAATGCGCAGTGTAGGTGATATACCTGCCCTGACCATGCTTTGCCGACCAGCTATCAGTAGTCAGATGGACCCTTGCCCCAACGCTGTGTGCCAGACATGCCATTACTTCCTTTCGCACAATCGAGTACAGGTTGGGGATTGCCTTTTGTGAAAAGAAATTTCGGCTGGGTACCTTCCACTGCGGTGTCCCAATAGATACAAATTTTTTGAACGCCTCAGACTCCACCAGCTTGTATGGTAAAAGCTGGCGGGCTAAGAGTTCAGACAAGCCAGCTGTCAGACGCTGGGCAAGGGGGTGACTTTGGGACATTGGCTTCTTACGCTCAAACATGTCCTTGACAGACACCTGACTGTGGGCAGATGACCAGGAACTGCTACGGAAGAGAGACTGAGTGGCGGATGGTTGAGAGGGGGCAAGGAGTACAGCAGTGGTTGACGTGGCTGAAGATGCTGGACCAGGAGGAGGATGGTGGCTTTGAGTTTGTGTGCTGCTTCTACTCATGTGTTCATCCCATCGTCATTTGTGATGTGAAATCATGTGCCTTCGCAAAGCAGTTGTACCTAGGTGGGTGTTGGACTTCCCATGACTCTGTCTGGCTGACTCCGGGTGTCGATGCATGCTGTCTGACTGTGCCACTATCTCCTTGCGACGACCTCTCCCTGCTTCCAACTCGTCTCCTCCTCCTCCTCTCTGTCTCCCCATCTGAACTTTCCCCCTCTTCTTCTTCTCTTCTAGCGGGCACCCACGTGACATCCACGGATGCATCATCATCAACCGCTTCACTTGTATCTGACAAATCAACAAAGGAGGCAGCAGCGGGTACAACATCATCATCATCACACCGTACGTCCATGTCTGTAATGCTGCCTGACTGAGACATATCACTGTTATCTACATCCTCTGTCAATGATGGTTGCGCATCACTCATTTCTTCCAACTGATGTGTCAATAACTCCTCTGACAGATCAAGTGAAGCGGCTGTGGTGCTAGTGTTGGTGGTGGCGGCAGGCGGGCGAGTGGCACTGGTCACTTGAGAGGTGCCCGAAGCTAAGCTGGAGGTGGATGGTGCGTCAAGGTTATGAGCAGAAGCTGTAGAAGATTGGGTGTCCTGTGTTATAAAGTCAACTATTTCATCAGAACTTTTCGTGTTCATGGTACGTGGCCTAACACTGGGCATTATTCTATGGCCAAAGGGAATCACAGCACCATGAACACGACGGCACCTGCGGGGTGGCCTGCCTCTGTCTGTCATTTTTTTTTTAAATGTAGACTTACACTACTATTAAACAAAATATGAGTGGTGCCACTGGGCAAGTGGGCACAGTGACAGTATAAGCTGTGAGCCTGACACAAAAAAGCAGACTGATGTTTCACAATCCAAAAAGTTTATTTTTTTTTTAAATGTACACTTACACTACTATTAAACAAGATATGAGTGGTGGCACTGGGCAAGTGGGCACAGTATATGCTGTGAGCCTGACACAAAAAAGCAGACTGATGTTTCACAGTCAAAAAAGTTTTTTTTTAAAATATTTACACTACTGTTATAACAAATATGATTGGTGGCACTAGTTGGCAAGTGGGCCTGGCACACACGCTGGCAGACAGGCAACTGCAATTAGATTACACTAGCAGACTGATGTTTCACAGTCAAAAAAGTTTTTTTTTTTAATATTTACACTACTGTTACACCAGATATGAGTGGTGGCACTGAGGAAGTAGGCACAGTATATGCTGTGAGCCTGACACACAGGCTGGCAGTGGCAGGCTGGCCTGGCAACTGAAATTAGATTACACTAGCAGACTGATGTTTCACAGTCAAAAAAGTTTTTTTTTTTAAATATTTACACTACTGTTATAACAAATATGATTGGTGGCACTAGTTGGCAAGTGGGCCTGGCACACACGCTGGCAGGCAACTGCAATTAGATTACACTAGCAGACTGATGTTTCACAGTCAAAAAAGTTTTTTTAAAAAATATTTACACTACTGTTACAACAAATATGAGTGGTGCCACTAACTTGGCAAGTGGGCCTGTCACACACGCTGGCAGACAGGCAACTGCAATTAGATTACACTAGCAGACTGATGTTTCACAGTCAAAAAAGTTTTTTTTAAAAAATATTTACACTACTGTTATAACAAATATGATTGGTGGCACTTAGCAAGTGGGCCTGGCACACACGCTTGCAGGCAGGCAGCTGCAATTAGATTACACTAGCAGACTGATGTTTCACAGTCAAGAAAGTTTTTTTAAAAAATATTTACACTACTGTTACAACAAATATGAGTGGTGCCACTAACTTGGAAGTGGGCCTGGCACACACGCTGGCAGGCAGGCAACTGCAATAAGATTACACTAGCAGACCGATGTTTCACAGTCAAAAAAGTTTTTTTTTTAAATATTTACACTACTGTTACAACAAATATGAGTGGTGCCACTAACTTGGCAAGTGGGCCTGGCACACACGCTGGCAGGCAGGCAACTGCAATTAGATTACACTAGCAGACTGATGTTTCACAGTCAAAAAAGTTTTTTTTTTAAATATTTACACTACTGTTATAACAAATATGATTGGTGGCACTAGTTGGCAAGTGGGCCTGGCACACACGCTGGCAGGCAACTGCAATTAGATTACACTAGCAGACTGATGTTTCACAGTCAAAAAAGTTTTTTTAAAAAATATTTACACTACTGTTACAACAAATATGAGTGGTGCCACTAACTTGGAAGTGGGCCTGGCACACACGCTGGCAGGCAGGCAACTGCAATAAGATAACACTAGCAGACCGATGTTTCACAGTCAAAAAAGTTTTTTTTTAAAAACATAATTTATGTAAGAACTTACCTGATAAATTCATTTCTTTCATATTAGCAAGAGTCCATGAGCTAGTGACGTATGGGATATACATTCCTACCAGGAGGGGCAAAGTTTCCCAAACCTTAAAATGCCTATAAATACACCCCTCACCACACCCACAATTCAGTTTAACGAATAGCCAAGAAGTGGGGTGATAAGAAAAAAGTGCGAAAGCATATAAAATAAGGAATTGGAATAATTGTGCTTTATACAAAAAAATCAAAACCACCACAAAAAAGGGCGGGCCTCATGGACTCTTGCTAATATGAAAGAAATGAATTTATCAGGTAAGTTCTTACATAAATTATGTTTTCTTTCATGTAATTAGCAAGAGTCCATGAGCTAGTGACGTATGGGATAATGATTACCCAAGATGTGGATCTTTCCACACAAGAGTCACTAGAGAGGGAGGGATAAAATAAAGACAGCCAATTCCTGCTGAAAATAATCCACACCCAGAATAAAATTTTTAATGAAAAAACATAAGCAGAAGATTCAAACTGAAACCACTGCCTGAAGTACGTTTCTACCAAAAACTGCTTCAGAAGAAGAAAACACATCAAAATGGTAGAATTTAGTAAAAGTATGCAAAGAGGACCAATTTGCTGTTTTGCAAATCTGATCAACCGAAGCTTCATTCTTAAACGCCCAGGAAGTAGAAACTAACCTAGTAGAATGAGCTGTAATCCTTTGAGGCGGAGTGTTACCCGACTCAACATAGGCATGATGAAATAAAGATTTCAACCAAGATGCCAAAGAAATGGCAGAAGCTTTCTGATCTTTTCTAGAACCGGAAAAGATGACAAATAGACTAGAAGTCTTTCAGAAAGACTTAATAGCTTCAACATAATATTACAAAGCTCTAACAGCATCCAAAGAATGCAATGATTTCTCCTTAGAATTCATAGGATTAGGACATAATGAAGGAACCACAATTTCTCTACTAATGTTGTTAGAATTCACAACCTAAGGTAAAAAATTCAAAAGAAGTTCGCAGCACCGCCTTATCCTGATGCAAAATCAGAAAAGGAGACTCACAAAAAAGAGTAGATAATTCAGAGACTCTTCTGGCAGAAGAGATGGCCAAAAGAAACAAAACTTTCCAAGAAAGTAATATAATGACCAAAGAATGCATGGGTTCAAAAGGAGGAGCTTGAAGAGCCCCCAGAACCAAATTCAAACTCCAAGGAGGAGAAATTGACTTAATGACAGGTTTTATACGAACCAAAGCTTGTACAAAACAATGAATATCAGGAAGATTAGCAATCCTTCTGTGAAAAAGAACAGAAAGAGCAGAGATTTGTCTTTCAAGAAACTTGCGGACAAACCTTTATCTAAACCATCCTGAAGAAATATAAGTCTTCCAGACTCTATAATATATCTCTCTAGATACAGATTTACGAGCCTGTCACATAGTATCAATCACAGAGTCAGAGAAACCTCTTTGACCAAGAATCAAGCGTTCAAACTCCACACCTTAAAATTAAGGTTTTGAGATCCTGATGGAAAAAAGAACCTTGAGACAGAAGACTGGTCTTAACGGAAGAGTCCACAGCTGGCAAGAGGTCATCCGGACAAGATCCGCATACCAAAACCTGTGAGGCCATGCTGGAGCTACCAGCAGGACAAACGAGCATTCCTTAGAATATTGGAGAATACCCTTGGAAGAAGAACTAGAGGCGGAAAGATATAGGCAGGATGACACTTTTAAGGAAGAGATAATGCCTCCACTGCCGCCGCCCGAGGATCCCTGGATCCGGACAGATACCAGGGAAGTTTCTTGTTTAGATGAGAAGCCATCAGATCTATTTCTGGGAGTTCCCACATTTGAACAATCTGAGGAAATACCTCTGGGTGAAGACCATTCGCCCAGGTGCAACGTTTGGCGACTGAGATAATCCGCTTTCCAATTGTCCATACCTGGGATATGAACCGCAGAGATTAGACAGGAGCTGGATTCCGCCCAAACCAAAATTCGAGATACTTCTTTCATAGCCAGAGGACTGTGAGTCCCTCCTTGATGATTGATGTATGCCACAGTTGTGACATTGTCTATCTGAAAACAAATGAACAACTCTCTCTTCAGAAGAGGCCAAGACTGAAGAGCTCTGAAATTGCACGGAGTTCCAAAATATTGATCGGAAATCTCACCTCCTGAGATTCCCAAACCCCTTGTGCCGTCAGATACCCCCACACAGCTCCCCAACCTGTAAGACTTGCATCTGTTGAGATTATAGTCCAGGTCGGAAGAACAAAGAAGCCCCCTGAACTAAACGATGGTGATCTGTCCACCATGTCAGAGAGTGTCGTATAATCGGTTTAAAGATATTAAGTGAGATATCTTTGAGTAATCCCTGCACCATTGGTTCAGCATACAGAGCTGAAGAGGTCGCATGTGAAAACGAGCAAAGGAGATCGCATCTGATGCGGCAGTCCTAAGACCTAAAATTTCCATGCATAAGGCTACCAAAGGGAATGATTGTGACTGAAGGTTTTGACAAGCTGAAATCAATGTTAAACTTCTCTTGTCTGACAAGGACAGAGTCATAGACACTGAATCTATTCTAGAAACCTAAAAAGGTTACCCTTGTCTGAGGAATCAATGAACTGATTGGTAAATTGATCCTCCAACCATGAACTTGAAGAAACAACACAAGTCGATTCATATGAGATTCTTCGAAAATGAGAAGACTGAGCAAGTACCCAGATATCGTCCAATAAGGAAATACCAAAACCCTGTTCTCTGATTACAGAAAGAAGGGCACCGAGAATCTTTGAAAAAAATTCTTGGAACTGAGGCTAGGCCAAACGGTAGAGCCACAAAACTGGTAATGCTTGTCTAAAAAGAGAATCTCAGACACTAAAAGTGATCTGGATGAATCGGAATATGCAGATACACATCCTGTAAATCTATTGTAGACATATAATGCCCTTGCTAAACAAAAGGCAGGACAGTCCTACAGAAACTGAATGTTGGTATCCTTACATAATGATTCAATATTGATAGATCCGGAACTGGTCTGAAGGAATTGACCTTCTTTGGTACAATGAAGAGATAAAATAAAACCCCAGCCCCTGTTCCAGAACTGGAACTGGCATAATTACTCCAGCCAACTCTAGATCTGAAACACATTTCAGAAATGCTGAGCCTTTGCTGTGTTAACTGGGACATGGGAAAGAAAAAAATCTCTTAGCAGGAGGCCTTAACTGAAGCCAATGCTGTACCTTTCTGAAACAATGTTCTAAAACCAGAAATTGAGAACGGAATTGATCAAAATTTCTTTGAAGAAAACGTAATCTGCCCCATACCAGCTGAGCTGGAATAAGGTCCGCACCTTCATGGGTACTTAGGAGCTGGCTATAGGTTTTCTATAAGGCTTGGATATATTCCAAACTGGAAATAGTTTCCAAACTGATACCGCTCCTGAGGATGAAGGATCAGGCTTTTGTTCCTTATTGTGAGGAAAGGAACGAAAAAATGATTATTAGATCTAAATTTACCTTAGATTTTTTATCCTTTGGTAAAAAAGTTCCCTTCCTTCCAGAAACAGTTGAAATAATAATTTATTACCCTGGAAAGAAAAGGAAAGCAAAGTTGACTTAGAAGACATATCAGCATTCCAAGTTTAATCCATAAAACTTTTCTAGCTAAAATAGCTAGAGACATATACCTGACATCAACTCTAATGATATCAAAAGATGGTATCACCAATAAAATTATTAGCATGTTATAGAATAATAATAATGCTATAAAATTATGATCTGTTACTTGTTGCGCTAAAGCTTCTAACCAAAAAGTTGAAGCTGCAGCAACCTCCGCTAAAAATATAGCAGGTCTAAGAAGATTACCTGAACATAAGTAAGCTTTTCTTAGAAAGGATTCAATTTTCCTATCTAAAGGATCCTTAAAATGAATTACTATCTACCGTAGGAATAGTAGCACATTTAGCAGGAGTAGAGACAGCCCCATAACCTTAGGGATTTTGTCCCAAAAAAACTCTAATCTGTCAGATGGCACAGGATATAATTGCTTAAACGTTTAGAAGGAGTAAAAGAATTACCCAAATTATTCCATTCCCTGGAAATTACTTCAGAAATAGCATCAGGGAGATTAATCACTTCTGGAATAACTACAGGAGATTTAAAAACCTTAATTAAACGTTTAGATTTAGTATCAAGAGGACCAGAATCCTCTATTTCTAATGCAATTAATACTTCTTTAAATAAAGAACGAATAAATTCCATCTTGAACAAATACAAAGATTTATCAGCATCAACCTCTGAGACAGAAACCTCTGAACCAGAAGAACCATTATCAGTATCAGAATGATGATGTTCATTTAAAAATTCATCTGAAAAAAGCGACAGACATAACCTTCTTAATGGATTTAAAAAATAAAATCTCTTATGTTTATCAGGAACACTCTGAAAATTAGATGTTGACGGAACAGCAACAGGTAATGTAACAGTACTAAAGGAAATTTTATCTGCATTAATAAGTTTGTCATGACATGCAATACAAACAACAGCTGGAGAAACAGATACCAAAAATTATAGCAGATACACTTAGCTTGATAGCTCCAGCACTAGACAGCGATTTTCCTGTAGTATCTTCTGACTCAGATGCAACGTGAGACATCTTGCAATATGTAAGAGAAAAAACAACATATAAAGCAAAATTGATCAAATTCCTTAAATGACAGTTTCAGGAATGGGAAAAAAATGCCAAAGAACAAGCTTCTAGCAACCAGAAGCAATGAAAAAATAAGACTTAAATAATGTGGAGACAAAAGCGACGCCCTTATTTTTTAGCGCCAAATAAGACGCCCACATTATTTGGCGCCTAAATGCTTTTGGCGCCAAAAATGACGCCACATCCGGAACGCTGACATTTTTGGCGCAAAATAACGTCAAAAAATGACGCAACTTCCGGCGACACGTATGACGCCGGAAACGGAAAATAATTTTTGCGCCAAAAAAGTCCGCGCCAAGAATGACGCAATAAAATGAAGCATTTTCAGCCCCCACGAGCCTAACAGCCCACAGGAAAAAAAGAGTCAAATTTTTGAAGGTAAGAAAAAATGATTAATTCAAATGCATTATCCCAAATATGAAACTGACTGTCTGAAAAATAAGGAAAGTTGAACATTCTGAGTCAAGGCAAATAAATGTTTGAATACATATATTTAAAACTTTTTAAACAAAGTGCCCAACCATAGCTTAGAGTGTCACAGAAAATAAGATTTACTTACCCCAGGACACTCATCTACATGTTTGTAGAAAGCCAAACCAGTACTGAAACGAGAATCAGCAGAGGTAATGGTATATATAAGAGTATATCGTCGATCTGAAAAGGGAGGTAAGAGATGAATCTCTACGACCGATAACAGAGAACCTATGAAATAGACCCCGTAGAAGGAGATCACTGCATTCAAATAGGCAATACTCTCCTCACATCCCTCTGACATTCACTGCACGCTGAGAGGAAAACCGGGCTCCAACTTGCTGCGGAGCGCATATCAACGTAGAATCTAGCACAAACTTACTTCACCACCTCCATCGGAGGCAAAGTTTGTAAAACTGAATTGTGGGTGTGGTGAGGGGTGTATTTATAGGCATTTTAAGGTTTGGGAAACTTTGCCCCTCCTGGTAGGAATGTATATCCCATACGTCACTAGCTCATGGACTCTTGCTAATTACATGAAAGAAATATTTACACTACTGTTACAACAAATATGAGTGGTGCCACTAACTTGGCAAGTGGGCCTGGCACACACGCTGGCAGGCAGGCAACTGCAATTAGATTACACTAGCAGACTGATGTTTCACAGTCAAAAAAGTTTTTTTTTTAAATATTTACACTACTTTTATAACAAATATGATTGGTGGCACTTGTTGGCAAGTGGGCCTGGCACACACGCTGGCAGGCAGGCAACTGAAATTAGATTACACTAGCAGACTGATGTTTCACAGTCAAAAAAGTTTTTTTTTAAAATATTTACACTACTGTTACAACAAATATGAGTGGTGCCACTAACTTGGCAAGTGGGCCTGGCACACACGCTGGCAGGCAGGCAACTGCAATTAGATTACACTAGCAGACTGATGTTTCACAGTCAAAAAAGTTTTTTTTAAAAAATATTTACACTAATGTTATAACAAATATGATTGGTGGCACTAGTTGGCAAGTGGGCCTGGCACACACGCTGGCAGGCAGGCAACTGCAAATAGATTACACTAGCAGACTGATGTTTCACAGTCAAAAAAGTTTTTTTTTTAAATATTTACACTACTGTTACAACAAATATGAGTGGTGCCACTAACTTGGCAAGGGGGCCTGGCACACACGCTGGCAGGCAGGCAGGCAGGCAACTGCAATAAGATTACACTAGCAGACTGATGTTTCACAGTCAAAAAAGTTTTTTTTTTAAATATTTACACTACTGTTATAACAAATATGATTGGTGGCACTTGTTGGCAAGTGGGCCTGGCACACACGCTGGCAGGCAGGCAACTGCAATTAGATTACACTAGCAGACTGATGTAAAAGTTTTTTTTTTTTTAAATTTACACTAATGTTACACCAGATATGACTGGTGGCACTGAGGAAGTAGGCACAGTATATGCTGTGAGCCTGACACACAGGCTGGCTGGCAGTGGCAGGCTGGCCTGGCAACTGAAATTAGATTACATAAGCAGACTGATGTAAAAGTTTTTTTTTTTTAAATTTACACTAATGTTACACCAGATATGACTGGTGGCACTGAGCAAGTAGGCACAGTATATGCTGTGAGCCTGACACACAGGCTGGCAGTGCCAGGCAGGCAACTTCTATTAGATTACAAAGAAAAAAAAAAACGACTGATGTAGCCCTAAAAAGGGCTTTTTGGGGTGCTGTCCTTACAGCAGAGATCAGATGAGTCCTTCAGGACTGTAGTGGACACTGAATACACTAGCCTAGCTATCAATTTCCCTATAAAATCATCATCAGCAGCAGCAGCACTATCCCTCCTCTCACTAAGAATGCAGGATCAGAATAAATCTAAAATGGCTGCTGCCCAGGTGCTGGGAGGGTCTGGGAGGAAGTGTCTGCTGCTGATTGGCTGAAATGTGTCTGCAGACTGTGAGATACAGGGTCAAAGTTTACTCAATGATGACGAATAGGGGGCGGATCGAACATCGCATATGTTCGCCCGCCGCGGCGAACGCGAACAAGCTATGATCGCCGGGAAATGTTCTCCGGCGAACTGTTCGCGACATCACTATTAGGCAATTGTATTCACTTCACCTTAAGCATATCCTTCGGCAATATGTATTGATTTTCTGTCCTCTCTCGCTGCGGCGTCCTTTAGCCGTTACTTTGTTTCCAAACTGGATGTTTGATCACATGGGTACCAGTGACCAACCGGTGGTGTCCAAATGTCCGTGAGTGCGCGCACTTTTGAATTAGACTCTGACAGTTTGTTTATCGCTTCCTCTTGTTCATACACCAAAGTCCCTCTGTAAATGCTATATATTACGGCAGGTGTTATGATGATAACGTTCCTGGGAGCTGGTTCAAACTTTCTCTGAATTGAGTAATCTTCTGTGTTGAACTATGGGGCAGTATCCACGCAACTTATCAATCGGGTCTTGATAAAGGCTTGCAAGAGCTGATACGCGTGGATACTACACCATAGCTTGATATCGGATCAGTTTATAGGAATACACACCACACAGACCCACTTTGAACACTTTTGATTCTTTTTAACATTTTATTATTATTATATTTTTTTCACTTATATATATTTTGTCTGCACTTGTGGTTATAAAACCCATATTCAATTAATTTTTATTTTTGGTTTAAACTTTATAAGTATAAGTTTTTGAAGGTTTCACATACACAATTGAATAGTGCGCATTAGAGTGTTTTTTCAATTGGTTTAATTTTTTTCGAGTAGTTGATTTAGTTTGTTATCCCTTTATCAATTCAGATATTCTTGTATATATATTAACCATTATACATTACCGATTAATTCAACAACTTAGAAATTTAAAATTTTATCTATCAATATAATGAATTGTCTATAACCAGATTGCCTTAGGCGCCCCCTACGAACCCACACATCAACGTATTTGTTACAGAAGCATTAGTTATTTTGTTGTGAAGAGCTTATTTCCCAGCAGCAATGCCTGAACCAGCAAGCCAGCGCCTAAGAAGGGCTCCAAGAAAACCGTAACAAGTTTCATTTCATAAAGAGTTAACTCTTTTTTTTTCAGCTTTTAGAAACTATTGTCTAATCACCTCTGGAGCCAGACTGCTAATTGATAAGATGAACTTGTAAACTTGTTATCTTAAGTACTGTAATCCTATTGTGGCCTGTCAAAGGACAGTGCTCTCTATCTAAATGTGTGATGGGGGATTTTGTGCTTCCCCCCCTCTCCCCCTGGGAGTGCCCTGTGTGCATGTAACCTTAATAAAAAGCAGGCTGGGCATCCCAGTCCTGAGTTCTTGTTTTGACCCTCAATCGCAGCGTTGACTCGTTTTTGTGGGCAGAAGGGTATCCTAGCTGTACTGCAGCTAAGGGAGATTATTCTATATTTGCGAGACTCATATAGAATACTATGGAAAGCAGCTTCTCCCCTCTTTAGCAATAGGGATCCAGGCTACTAAGCGGTCCATCTCTCAGCGAGACTAAGGGTAACCGTAACATTTGGCGGCAGCGGCGGGATTTTCCTGGATTTCCTAGGAGAGGTACAGAACGGATGGAGAGCGCTTACGAAAAATTGAAGCGTACAACCCTAAAGGATTTACTTGAAAGCAGAGGGGGGTACGCCAGCAACCGGCCGAGGAGAGAGCTGATCGCAGAATTGACCGAACTGGATCAGAGCTTCACAATGGCGGAAACACCGACCACGATTAGTGACGAAAAAAACAGGATTGTTCGGGAAAGGCTCTCATTATACGGGCCGAACCCCTCCATGGAATTGGTACAGCAGTTGATGGCGGAGGCGGACGAGGATATACGAGAGACTCGAGCCCACGAACTCAACCTAGCGAACGCACACCGCAATGCTGAAGCCCCGCAGGTAATCATCCCTGTCGAAAATGCTGGGAGGCCCAAGATACCCTATGCGGCATTTCGACCCTTCCTAGAGAGCGAGACAGGGATTGATGAATATTTGGCGGACTTCGAAAGGCAATGTGCCCTGCACCAGATTCCCAACAGAGAGTGGCCCACGATATTGTCTGGGAAACTATCCGGGCGAGCCCTGGAAGCCTTTCGTACTCTGGGTGCTGAGGAAGTGACACAGTATGAGCTAGTTAAGGAGACACTGTTGCGACGGTACGCTGTAACTCCGGACACGTATCGCCGACAGTTTCGGGGCACGGAAAAGAAGCCTAACGATACCCATATGGAATGGGCGCACCGAATGCGGAGAGCGGCAAATCACTGGCTGAGCGGAAGTAAAGCGGTGACTGGGGAGGAAATTTTACAATTGTTTCTCTTAGAACATTTTTATAATGGCATGGAACAGCAAGGGAAGGAATGGCTGCGAGACAGGCGGCCTTCTACCTTAGAAGAAGCAGCCAAATTGGCCGATGAACATTATGACTCCCGTCTTCACGAACCCATGAACTACCGAGCTCCAGCACGGGTCGAACCCAGAGAGGTTTACCGTGCACCCCCTCGTGCTGAATTCCGAGCCCCGGTGCCCACAGGGCCCGTCCGACACTCAGGACCACCCAATAACAGCTCTGAGCGTCCCAGACCGACTTGCCACCGATGCAAGCAACCAGGGCATTTCATGGCTAGCTGCCCCCTTAATACGCACCAGACACCCAGGAATTACAATTACCCCTCTGGGTCCTATCGTCCGGCCCGGGCCCTCTGTGTTAACCAAGAGGCCCCTATGGAGGGATATGTGGGGCCGCTTCACGAGGCAGACCCTGTATATGCTGCCTCAGATAACCGCCAGCACCATCGGCAGAGGGTATGGCTCGAGGGGCGATCTACCGAGGGATTGCGAGACACAGGGGCTACTATCACGCTGGTACAGAGTCATTTGGTGCCAGAGCACAAGCGATCTGGACAGACTGTGGCCGTTAGAGTGGCGGGGGGGGATGTGTACAAAATTCCAACAGCTAAAGTGCATCTTGATTGGGGAGCGGGAAAGGGGGCTGTGAACGTGGGCCTAATGGATAATTTACCTGCCGAAGTACTACTGGGCAACGATTTGGGCCCCATGACTTCTGCCTATGCTCCAGTATGCAACAACGAGGCGGACCCAGTGACTACAAGGGCCCAAGCCCGGACGGAGCGAGAGCTTTCACCAGTGCGGGAGACACAGGTAAGACCTACCCCGACCTTGCCTGACAGGTTAGGCCCCATACCCTGGGACACCCCAGATGCTTTCGAGGCAGAGTCTAAGACTGACCCGACCTTACAAAAGTACCGGGAACGAGCAGAGACCGGAGGGGGCGGGGCAGATAACGAAACATTCTTATGGGAAAAAAGGAAACTATACCGCTGGACAGAGAAAAGGGGACAGCGTAGGCGACAGCTGGTAGTGCCCCACAAATACCATCAAGAAATCCTCAAAATAGGCCACGACATCCCCTTAGCAGGCCACCTAGCCGTTACCCGTACCCTACACCGCATTACTCACACGTTCTTTTGGCCAGGGGTGCACGCTGACGTTAGAACTTACTGTAACACCTGCGATGTGTGTCAACGAGTAGGAAGGCGAGGCGATCACCCTAAAGCCCAGCTAGTAAATATGCCCATTGTAGAGGAACCCTTCAGCCGGGTTGCTATTGACCTAGTGGGACCACTGGCTACCCCTAGTCCCTCCGGTAAGCGATACATTCTTACCGTAGTGGACTACGCTACCAGGTACCCAGAGGCTGTCGCCCTATCCAACATACAAGCGGATACGGTAGCGAATGCACTAGTACAGGTGTTCTCCCGGGTAGGATTTCCAAAAGAAATCCTATCCGACCGAGGCACCCAATTTACGGCTGAATTGACCCAACAACTCTGGCAGGTTTGCAAAATTAAGTCCCTCCTAAGCTCCCCATACCACCCCCAGACGAACGGGCTGTGTGAGAGGTTCAATGGGACCCTCAAGCAAATGCTCAAGACGTTCACTCAGGAATACCGAGACTGGGAATGCTTCCTGCCGCACCTCCTATTTGCTTATCGGGAGGTGCCCCAGGAAACGACAGGGTTCTCTCCCTTCGAGTTGCTCTACGGAAGAAAGGTACGGGGACCCCTAAACCTGATCCGGGAGCACTGGGAGGGAGAGATGGAGGCTGACGGTGTCCCAATTGTGCCATACGTGCTGGAACTCAGGGACCGAATGGAGCAATTAGCCAAATCCGTGCGGGCTAATCTCCAGTTGGCCCAGAGAAGACAGAAAGTATGGTACGATCGGGGGGCCCGAAAGAGAATCTTCACCATAGGACAAAAGGTGTTAGTACTTAAGCCGGTGAAGACAGACAAATTGCAGGCGTCCTGGCAGGGTCCCTACCAGATCGTAGAGAAAAGGGGAGACACCACTTATGTGATAGCTAGCTGCCACGACAACAATCTTAGAAAGACATTCCATGTAAACATGCTCAAGGAATATTTTGAGCGACCAGAGAACGTGACGGCCGTATGTTGTTCCCCTCAGGAAGACCCCGACAGTTTACCTATTCCAGACCTATTAGAAAAGAGCCTCCCCACAGGTATAGTGGCGCAGGTTCAGATAGGGGACCGACTTAGCCCCACTGAAAGGGAGCAGCTCAACCAACTCCTCCAGTCCAAACACCTCACCTTCTCCCCGAAGCCAGGGTACACTACTTTAACCACCCACCAGGTAGATACTCCGGGACAAGCTCCCTTGCGCCAGGCTCCGTACCGAATCCCCGAAGCAGTTAGGACAGGAATGAAGAAGGAGATCGATGAGATGCTCCAGCTCAGGGTAATTGAGCCCTCCGATAGTCCCTGGGCCTCCCCAGTTGTCTTGGTGCCCAAGAAAGATGGGACCACCCGGTTCTGCGTAGACTATCGGAGGCTCAATGAAAATACCGTGACGGACGCTTACCCTATGCCCAGGGTAGACGAGCTACTCGATCGTATAGCCAGGGGAAATTACCTGACCACTATTGACCTCTGCAAAGGTTACTGGCAGATTCCCCTGGCCCCGGAGGCTATCCCCAAGTCGGCATTCGTCACCCCATTCGGCTTATATCAGTTTAGGGTAATGCCGTTTGGGATGAAGAATGCCCCAGCTACATTCCAGCGCTTGGTGGATAGGCTCCTGGATGGCTTCCAGAGTTTTGCTTGCGCCTACCTGGACGACATAGCGATCCACAGTGAGTCCTGGGAGGACCACTTAGCTCATGTGGGAATGGTTCTGGATCAGATCCGGGCTGCTGGCCTGACTCTGAAGCCAGAAAAATGCCACTTTGGGATGGCCGAGGTACAGTACCTGGGTCACCGGGTGGGGTGTGGAAAGCAGCGACCAGAGCCGGCCAAAATAGAAGCTGTCGCCAATTGGCCCACCCCCATCACTAAGACTCAGGTCCTAGCCTTCCTGGGCACGGCAGGGTACTATAGACGGTTCGTACCAGACTACAGCACACTTGCCAAACCCCTGACTGACTTGACCAAGAAGAACTTACCTCGACAGGTCCTGTGGTCTCCCCACTGTGAAACGGCTTTCCAGGCTCTCAAAAATGCTCTAATTAACGCTCCTGTCTTGGCGGCCCCAGCCCTTAACAAACGTTTTATCGTCCATATAGATGCTTCCATGTTCGGGCTGGGAGCCGTCCTCAGCCAAGTAGGTGAAGATGGAGGGGAGCATCCAGTTGCCTACATCAGCCGGAAGCTCCTGCCCCGCGAAGTCAGCTATGCAGCGGTCGAAAAGGAGTGTTTGGCTTTGGTGTGGGCATTAAAGAAATTGACTCCCTATTTATATGGTCAGGAGTTCACTCTGGTCACCGACCATAACCCGTTGGTGTGGCTGAACCGGGTCTCTGGAGATAACGGCAGGCTATTACGTTGGAGCTTATCGTTGCAAACCTTCAATTTCACCATTACTTACAGACCTGGGAAACAGAATGGCAACGCCGACGGGTTGTCCAGACAAACCGACCTCAGCCCTGCATAACCAGCGGTCTGGACAGCCTTAGTCTGCCCCGAAAAGGGGTCAGACCGTGTCTGCCAGAGTGTTCCACAGAAAGGGAGCAATGTTACAGAAGCATTAGTTATTTTGTTGTGAAGAGCTTATTTCCCAGCAGCAATGCCTGAACCAGCAAGCCAGCGCCTAAGAAGGGCTCCAAGAAAACCGTAACAAGTTTCATTTCATAAAGAGTTAACTCTTTTTTTTTCAGCTTTTAGAAACTATTGTCTAATCACCTCTGGAGCCAGACTGCTAATTGATAAGATGAACTTGTAAACTTGTTATCTTAAGTACTGTAATCCTATTGTGGCCTGTCAAAGGACAGTGCTCTCTATCTAAATGTGTGATGGGGGATTTTGTGCTTCCCCCCCTCTCCCCCTGGGAGTGCCCTGTGTGCATGTAACCTTAATAAAAAGCAGGCTGGGCATCCCAGTCCTGAGTTCTTGTTTTGACCCTCAATCGCAGCGTTGACTCGTTTTTGTGGGCAGAAGGGTATCCTAGCTGTACTGCAGCTAAGGGAGATTATTCTATATTTGCGAGACTCATATAGAATACTATGGAAAGCAGCTTCTCCCCTCTTTAGCAATAGGGATCCAGGCTACTAAGCGGTCCATCTCTCAGCGAGACTAAGGGTAACCGTAACAGTATTGTACACTGTGGAATTATTTGTGAGAGATTCCACCAGTAAGGGAGGCTTTTAATCTGGTATAGAGTTGATACAGTTTAACTAAATTCTTTTCCTATGAGGCTTCTACTAGAGGCCCGAGAACGGAGGCACCCACCAGAGGCCTGAGACCGGAGGCACCCACCAGAGGCCCGAGATCGGAGGCGCCCAACAGAGGCCCGAGACCTGAGGCACCCACCAGAGGCCCGAGCCCAGAGGTGCTAGGCAATGTGACGTGCAAGTACAGAGATGGATCCGGGAGCCGCTGCAACACCGCAATGATCGGATCATGACATAACTATTTCTATCTATCTCTATCTATCTGTCGCTATCTTTATCTATCTATCTATCTATCTATCACTAGCTATCACTATCTCTATCTATCTCTATGTCTATCTATCTCTATTTCTATCTATCTCTATTGCTATCTCTATCTATCTGTTGCTATCTTTATCCATCATTATCTCTATCTATCTCTGTCTATCTCTTTCTAACTCTATTTATCTTTATAGATCTCTATAATAGATCTTTATCTATTTCGATCTATCTTTATCTATTAATATCGCTATCTCTATATCTTTAAATATCTATCTCTATTTCTATCCAATTATTTCTTTCTCTGTCTATCTCTATCTCAATCTATCTCTTTCTATCTCTATCTATCTCTATCTATCTCTATGTATCTCTATCTAACTCTATCAATCTCTATCCCTATTTAACTCAATCTATCCCTATGTATTCCTATCTCTATTTGTATCTATTTCTATCTCTATCTATCTGTATCTCTATCTATTTCAATCTATCTCTTTATATCTCTCTCTCTCTCTGCATCTATCTCCATCTATCTCTATCTATCTCTATTTATCACTATCTATCTCTTTTTCTATCTATCTCTTTATAGATCTATCTCTATCTATCGCTATCTCTATCTCTTTCTATCTATATCTATCTATATCTACATCTATCTCTATCTATTATATATATATATATATATATATATATTTTAATCTCTATTTTTATCTTTCTCCATCTATCTCTATTTCTATCTATCTCTATCCATCTCTATCAATTTCTATCTATTTCTATCTATCTATCTCTATCTATCAATCTCTACCTATCTCTATTTATCAATCTCTACCTATCTCTAGCTCTCTCTATCTATCTTTATCTTTCTCTGTCTATCTCTATATATCTCTATCTGTCTCTCTATTTATATCTGTATCTCTATCTATCTCTATCTATCGCTATCTATCTCTTTCTTTCCCTATCTACAGTATCTATCAATTTCTTTCTATCTCTATATATATATATCTCTATCTATCTCAATCTCTATCGCTCTATTTTTATCTATCTCTATCTATCACTATCTTTCTCATTCTCTATCTATCTCTATCGATCTGTATCTCTGTATATCGCTACCTCCATCTATATATTGCTATCTCTATCTATCACTATCTCTATCTATCTCTGACTATCTCTATCTATCTCTATCGTTATCTATCTATCTCTATTTCTATCTAACTCTTTCTCTCTCTATCTCTATTAATCTCTATCCATCTATCTCTATCTCTTTATATCCCTATCTTTCTCTATCTATCTCTATCTATATATTTCTCTATATCTGTCTCTATCCATCTCTATCTGCATCTCTATCTATCTGTATCTATATCTATCTGTATATGTTTCAATATCTCTATCTGTCTCTATCTCTATATATTTCTATCTCTTTCTATTTTTATACATATATTTTTATCTTCTCTCTCTTTCTCTATCAATCTCTTTCTATCTCTATCTTTCTCTGTATCTATCTATCTCTATCTATCACTATCTGTCTCTTTCACTATCTATTTTATCTCTATCAATCTGTATCTCTATATTTTGCTACCTCCATCTATCTATCGCTATCTATATCTATCGCTATCTATCGCTGTCTCTGGCTATCTCTATTTATCAATATCGCTATCTCTATCTATCTCTATTGCTATCGATCTCTATCTATCTCTATTTCTATCTAAATCTCTATCACTGTCTATCTCTACCTATCTCTTTATCTATCTCTATCCCTATCTATCTATATATCTATCTATCATCTATCTATCTCTATCTATTTTAGCGCTATATCTATCTCTACCTCTATCTATCGCCATCTCTATCTCCGACTAACTCTATTTCTATCTATCAATATTGCTATCTCTATCTATCTCTATTTCTATCTAAATCTTTCTCTCTCTTTCTATCACTGTCTATCTCTACCTATCTAATTATCTATCTCTATCTATCTATCTCTATCTCTATCTATCGCTATATCTATCTATCTATCTCTACCTCTATATATCGCAACCTCTATCTATCGCTATCTCTATCTATCACTATCTCTATCTATCTCTGACTATCTCTATCTATCTATATTTCTATCTAAAACTTTCTCTCTTTTTCTATCACTGTCTATCTCTACCTATCTCTTTATCTTTATCCCTATCTATCCATCTCTATCTATCTCTAGCGCTATATTTATCGCTATCTCTATCTATCACTATCTCTATCTATCTCGATCTCTGACTATCTCTATCTATCTCTATCGATCTCTATCTATCTCTATTTCTATCTAAATCTCTATCACTGTCGATCTCTACCTATCTCTTTATCTATCTCTATCCCTATCTATCTATCTATTTTTATCGCTATATCTATATCTCTCTACCTCTATCTATCGCTTTCTCTATCTCTGCCTAGCTCTATTTCTATCAATATCGCTATATATCTCTATCTATCTCTATTTTTATCTAAATCTTTCTCTTTCTATCACTGTCTATCTCTACCTATCTCTTTATCTTTATCCCTATATATCCATATCTATCTATCTCTAACGCTATATCTATCGCTATCGCTATCTCTATCTATCACTATCTTAATCTATATCTATATCTGACTATCTCTATCTCTAGCTATCAATATTGCAATATCTATCTCTATCTATCTCTTTCTATCTCTATTGTTCACTATTTATCTCTGTCTATCTCTATCTATCTCTACCTTTCTCTATCTCTATCTATCTCTGTTACGGTTGCCTCCAGGCTGGCTGGAAGTTGGACCGTAGAAAAGGATGCTCCTAGCGCTCCCCAAAGGATCATCAGCACCGTAGACACTATAACTGCTGCGTAGCCACCATAAGTAATGCAGACTCTATGAACCACAGCTGCTGGGCTGGTATCTCGCCGTCTGCTCTGCGCCCTGGACCTACGACCAGGCTCCAGTAGGTGAACCTCTTCCTTCTGTAGCAATCCCTGTAGCTAAGGGAGTATGAAGAGCATAGCAATCCCTGTAGGGATACAGCTGTCCCCTACAAACATGAGTCAAAGCTGCAAGTTAGAGGGTCAAAATAGATCTGAATGTGCTGGACACACAGCCTGCTTTTTATTGAGGTTACATGCAAAAAAGACACTCTCAGGGGGAGGCATAAAATCCCCAATCACACATTTAGATACATTTAGATAGAGAGGCAACGCCCTTTGACAGGCCACAACATTACTTCAGCAGATAACATTACACACAATAAAACAATGCAGTCCACCTTATCACTAGCAGTCTGATTAGACAATGGGAAAGTTTATCACTAAACTTAATTAGAGCTGATCTCAGCAAACTTGTATTTAGAATTGAACAACATTAACTCTTAATGGCACACAATGAAAACCAATGCCTTTGTAATAGTGCTCCCTTTCTGTGGAACACTCTGCCTGTGTGGTACTGGGTTCAGCAAGCCCTATCCACTGAACCAAGTGGGAGAAAGCCAGGGACAAGTCATTTCACAGGTCTGGGGACATAGTCTTAAAGGGGCATTGTTCATCAAAGTCACAATATGTCCCCAGACGGTTCTTAAAGGGCCATACACACCCAATAAAAGTTAATATGTTCTCAGGGGCACAATCTTCCAGGGGCCATAGTCATGAGGAAGGAGGCTGGCAAATAGGCTTCTCCACGATCCATGGAAGCAGGGCAATTTTTCATTTAAAGCGCCAGTTACAAATAGCAGTTTGTAACATATCTCCCCTTTTGGAGGGAGACTAACCAGGCACCTGACCTTCTGTCGGTCAGTGCCTAAGTTAGTCTCGCAACCCACCCACAAATAAACATTAGAAGCAAAGTAGCCCCCCCACAATACGTAGTACTGGCCTGTAGGTTCCAGGTTGTAGGATGAAAGTGTAGCATCCTCGGCCTTCCTGGCGCAGCTGGGCAAATAGCTGATGGTACTTGGGGGGCAGAGGCCAGCTGCACTCTGCCCTGGTGCCAGCGCTTCTGCTGGTGTGAGGGGTTTGCAGGCCAGTCCTGTAACAAGGGGGTCTGTAGGGCAGAGGCCAGCAGCGCTCTGTCCTGATGCCAGCTCTTCTGCTGGGGTGAGGGGTTTGCAGGCCAGCCCTGTAACAAGGGGGTCTGTAGGGCAGAGGCCAGCAGCGCTCTGTCCTAATGCCAGCTCTTCTGCTGGGGGCATTGGGGCATAGTCCTGCCCAGTGGCAAAGAGAACGTGGGGGTCAGTGGGGGTTAACATCTCCACTGTTAACCCTGGGCCCAAGTTAGGAGTTAGCTGGAGAATGGAGACTGGGCTCCCAATCCACTGCATCTCACTCTGCTGATGGGGGACAGGAGTGTTACGGTTGCCTCCAGGCTGGCTGGAAGTTGGACCGTAGAAAAGGATGCTCCTAGCGCTCCCCAAAGGAGCAGCAGCACCGTAGACACTCTAACTGCTGCGTAGCCACCATCAGTAATGCAGACTCTATGAACCACCGCTGCTGGGCTGGTATCTTGCCGTCTGCTCTGCACCCTGGACCTACTCCTAAGGAAGTATATAGAGCATAGCAATCCCTGTAGTGATTATAGCTGAAGCTGTCCCCTACAAACATGAGTCAAAGCTTCAAGTTAGAGGGACAGAAATAGGTCTGAAGTGCTGGAGCACACAGCCTGCTTTTTATTGAGGTTACATGCAAACAGGACACTCTCAGGGGAGGCATAAAATCCCCCATCACACATTTGATATTAGATAGAGAGACACTCCCTTTGACAGGCCACAACATTTACTTCAGCAGATAACATTACACACAATAAAACAATGCAGTCCACCTTATCAATACTAGTCTGATTAGACAATGGGAAAGTTGATCACTAAACCTAATTAGAGCTAATCCCAGCAGACTTGTATTTAGAATAGGTTTCTTGAAGCTGAACAAAATTTAACTCTTAATGGCACACAATGAAACTGAACCAAGTGGGAGAAAGCCAGGGACAAGTCATTTCACAGGTCTGGGGACATAGTCTTAAAGGGGGCATTGTTCACCAAAGTCACAATATGTCCCCAGACGGTTCCCAAAGGGCCACACACACCCAACAAAAGTCAATATACTCTCAGGGGCACAATCTTCCAGGGGCCATAGTCATGAGGAAGGAGGCTGGCAAATAGGCTTCTCCAAAATCCAGGGAAGCAGGGCAACCTTCCATTTAAAGGGCCAGTCACAAATAGCAGTTTGTAACATATCTCCCCTTTTGGAGGGAGACTAACAAGGCACCTGACCTTCTGTCGGTCAGTGCCTAAGTTAGTCTCGCAACCCACCCACAAATAAACACTAGCAGCAAAGCAGCCCCCCCACAACAAGTAGCACTGGCCTGTAGGTTCCAGGTTATAGGATGAAAGTGTAGCATCCTCTGCCTTCCTGGCGCAGCTGGGCAAATATCTGATGGTACTTGGGGGGCAGAGGCCAGCGGCACTCTGCCCTGGTGCCAGCGCTTCTGCTGGGGTGAGGGGTTTGCAGGCCAGTCCTGTAACAAGGGGGTCTGTAGGGCAGAGGCCAGCAGCACTCTGTCCTGATGCCAGCTCTTCTGCTGGGGGAATTGGGGCATAGTCCTGCCCGGTGGCAAAGGGAATGTGGGAGTCAGTGGGGGTTAACATCTCCACTGTTAACCCTGGGCCCAAGTTAGGAGTTAGCTGGGGAGGGGGAGATTGGCTTACCTCCTCCTCCTGATACTCCGGCGGCCGTTGGGAAGGGAGGTCGATGCTCTCCTCTTCCTGTGGAACATGCTGCGGCTGGGGAGAGAGACCGGTTGTCTCCTCTCCCTGGAAGGCACACTCCGGCTGGGGAGGGAGGTCGATGCTCTCCCCTCCCTGTAGCTGGGTCTGTCGCTGGGGATCTGGGCCGCCTGCCCAGCATCCCTGTAGGGCCGGTAGAGAGACTGCGGTCCCATCTCCACCTGCCTGCTGGGGGTCCTCCCAGGACCAGTCTATGAGGCCTGCTGCCTCTGGTATCTCTGGTTGGGGTTGGGGAAGGAGACCGGTTGTCTCTTCCCTCTGCACAGTATACTGCCGCTGGGGAGGGAGGTCGCTGCTCTCCTCTCCCTGTGGAACATGCTGCGGCTGGGGAGAGAGACCAGGTGTCCATACCCTCAAACTCCACAGTTGGCGCTCAAAGGCTCGTGCCGCTTTGTTCTCCGTATCCAATTCCCAGATGATGCGACTGACTACCTCCTGCGCAGGGTCTGGACCATATCGGACTAGCCGCCTCTTTACCTCTGGAACGAAATCCGCGCCCTCATAGCGACGGATCCGGTTGAGGTGCTCTTCACATGGTTCTGACCAGTATCTTGTCAGCTCCATGCTGCTGTAGGCAGGGACGCTGCGCAGTGGCTAGCGTTGCCCTCAATTACTCTCCTACGATACCAGTGCTGTTGTGGTGCTGCTCCTTGCGCTAGGACGCCAATCCCACTGCTGCCGCCAAATGTTACGGTTGCCTCCAGGCTGGCTGGAAGTTGGACCGTAGAAAAGGATGCTCCTAGCGCTCCCCAAAGGAGCAGCAGCACCGTAGACACTCTAACTGCTGCGTAGCCACCATCAGTAATGCAGACTCTATGAACCACCGCTGCTGGGCTGGTATCTTGCCGTCTGCTCTGCACCCTGGACCTACTCCTAAGGAAGTATATAGAGCATAGCAATCCCTGTAGTGATTATAGCTGAAGCTGTCCCCTACAAACATGAGTCAAGGCTTCAAGTTAGAGGGACAGAAATAGGTCTGAAGTGCTGGAGCACACAGCCTGCTTTTTATTGAGGTTACATGCAAACAGGACACTCTCAGGGGGAGGCATAAAATCCCCCATCACACATTTGATATTAGATAGAGAGACACTCCCTTTGACAGGCCACAACATTTACTTCAGCAGATAACATTACACACAATAAAACAATGCAGTCCACCTTATCAATACTAGTCTGATTAGACAATGGGAAAGTTGATCACTAAACCTAATTAGAGCTAATCCCAGCAGACTTGTATTTAGAATAGGTTTCTTGAAGCTGAACAAAATTTAACTCTTAATGGCACACAATGAAACTGAACCAAGTGGGAGAAAGCCAGGGACAAGTCATTTCACAGGTCTGGGGACATAGTCTTAAAGGGGGCATTGTTCACCAAAGTCACAATATGTCCCCAGACGGTTCCCAAAGGGCCACACACACCCAACAAAAGTCAATATACTCTCAGGGGCACAATCTTCCAGGGGCCATAGTCATGAGGAAGGAGGCTGGCAAATAGGCTTCTCCAAAATCCAGGGAAGCAGGGCAACCTTCCATTTAAAGGGCCAGTCACAAATAGCAGTTTGTAACAAGGAGCAACTGTCTCTGCCCCCTGTGCTGTAAGTGCAGAGACCACGGTCCCATCTGCACGGTTGTGGGGCTTACTGTCTCCCCCTGGTGCGTTAAGCTGCCGCTGGGGAGAGGGGGTTACAAGCTCCTCTCCCATACATACTTCCAGCCGCTGGGGAATGGAGTCTGGGCTCCCAATTCCCTGCATATTCCTCTGCTGCTGGGGGACAGGACCAACTGTCTCTGCCCCCTGTAACTCAGCCTGCCGCTGGGGAATGGAGTCTGGGCTCCCAATTCCCTGCATATTCCTCTGCTGCTGGGGGACAGGACCAACTGTCTCTGCCCCCTGTAACTCAGCCTGCCACTGGGGAATGGAGTCTGGGCTCCCAATTCCCTACAATTCACTCTGCTGCTGGGGGACAGGACCAACTGTCTCTGCCCCCTGTAACTCAGCCTGCCGCTGGGGAATGCAGTCTGGGCTCCCAATTCCCTGCAATTCACTCTACTGCTGGGAGACAGGAGCAACTGTCTCTGCCCCCTGTGCTGTAAGTGCAGAGACCACGGTCCCATCTGCATGGTTGTGGGGCTTACTGTCTCCCCCTGGTGCGTTAAGCTGCCGCTGGGGAGAGGGGGGTAACAAGCTCCTCTCCCATACATACTTCCAGCCGCTGGGGAATGGAGTCTGGGCTCACAATTCCCTGCATATTCTTCTAATGCTGGGGGACAGGACCAACTGTCTCTGCCCCCTGTAACTCAGCCTGCTGCTGGGGAATGGAGTCTGGGCTCCCAATTCCCTGCATATTCCTCTGCTGCTGGGGGACAGGACCAACTGTCTCTGCCCCCTGTAACTCAGCCTGCCGCTGGGGAATGGAGTCTGGGCTCCCAATTCCCTGCAATTCACTCTGCTGCTGGGGGACAGGACCAACTGTCTCTGCCCCCTGTAACTTGGCCTGCCGCTGGGGAATGGAGTCTGGGCTCCCAATTCCCTGCATATTCCTCTGCTGCTGGGGGACAGGACCAACTGTCTCTGCCCCCTGTAACTCATTTTCTCGCTGGAGAGCAGGTGTCCATACCCCCAAACTCCACAGTTGGCGCTCAAAGGCTCGTGCCGCTTCGTTCTCAGTAGCCAATTTTCGGATGATTCGACTGACTACCTCCTGTGCAGGGTCTGGACCATATCGGACTAGCCGCCTCTTTACCTCTGGAACGAAATCAGCGCCCTCATAGCGACGGATCAGGTTGAGGTGCTTTTCACAGGGTTCTGACCAATGTCTTGTCAGCTCCATGCTGCTGTAGGTAGGGACGCTGTGCAGTGGCTAGCGTTGCCCTCAATAACTCTCCTACGATACCAGTGCTGTTGTGGTGCTGCTCCTTGCGCTAGGACGCTATCCCACCGCTGCCGCCAAATGTTACGGTTGCCTCCAGGCTGGCTGGAAGTTGGACCGTAGAAAAGGATGCTCCTAGCGCTCCCCAAAGGATCATCAGCACCGTAGACACTATAACTGCTGCGTAGCCACCATAAGTAATGCAGACTCTATGAACCACAGCTGCTGGGCTGGTATCTCGCCGTCTGCTCTGCGCCCTGGACCTACGACCAGGCTCCAGTAGGTGAACCTCTTCCTTCTGTAGCAATCCCTGTAGCTAAGGGAGTATGAAGAGCATAGCAATCCCTGTAGTGATATAGCTGTCCCCTACAAACATGAGTCAAAGCTGCAAGTTAGAGGGTCAAAATAGGTCTGAATGTGCTGGACACACAGCCTGCTTTTTATTGAGGTTACATGCAAAAAAGACACTCTCAGGGGGAGGCATAAAATCCCCAATCACACATTTAGATACATTTAGATAGAGAGGCAACGCCCTTTGACAGGCCACAACATTACTTCAGCAGATAACATTACACACAATAAAACAATGCAGTCCACCTTATCACTAGCAGTCTGATTAGACAATGGGAAAGTTTATCACTAAACTTAATTAGAGCTGATCCCAGCAAACTTGTATTTAGAATTGAACAACATTAACTCTTAATGGCACACAATGAAAACCAATGCCTTTGTAATAGTGCTCCCTTTCTGTGGAACACTCTGCCTGTGTGGTACTGGGTTCAGCAAGCCCTATCCACTGAACCAAGTGGGAGAAAGCCAGGGACAAGTCATTTCACAGGTCTGAAGACATAGTCTTAAAGGGGCATTGTTCATCAAAGTCACGATATGTCCCCAGACGGTTCTTAAAGGGCCATACACACCCAATAAAAGTTAATATGTTCTCAGGGGCACAATCTTCCAGGGGCCATAGTCATGAGGAAGGAGGCTGGCAAATAAGCTTCTGTTACGGTTGCCTCCAGGCTGGCTGGAAGTTGGACCGTAGAAAAGGATGCTCCTAGCGCTCCCCAAAGGACCAGCAGCACCGTAGACACTATAACTACTGCGTAGCCACCATCAGTAATGCAGACTCTATGAACCACCGCTGCTGGGCTGGTATCTCGCCGTCTGCTCTGCACCCTGGACCTACGACCAGGCTCCAGTAGGTGAACCTCTTCCTTCTGTAGCAATCCCTGTAGCTAAGGGAGTATGAAGAGCATAGCAATCCCTGTAGTGATTATAGCTGGCCCCTACAAACATGAGTCAAAGCTGCAAGTTAGAGGGTCAAAATAGGTCTCATGTGCTGGAACACACAGCCTGCTTTTTATTGAGGTTACATGCAAACAGGACACTCTCAGGGGGAGGCATAAAATCCCCCATCACACATTTGATATTAGATAGAGAGACACTCCCTTTGACAGGCCACAACATTACTTCAGCAGATAACATTACACACAATAAAACAATGCAGTCCACCTTATCACTAGCAGTCTGATTAGACAATGGGAAAGTTTATCACTAAACTTAATTAGAGCTGATCCCAGCAAACTTGTATTTAGAATTGAACAACATTAACTCTTAATGGCACACAATGAAAACCAATGCCTTTGTAATAGTGCTCCCTTTCTGTGGAACACTCTGCCTGTGTGGTACTGGGCTCAGCAAGCCCTATCCACTGAACCAAGTGGGAGAAAGCCAGGGACAAGTCATTTCACAGGTCTGGGGACATAGTCTTAAAGGGGCATTGTTCATCAAAGTCACAATATGTCCCCAGACGGTTCTTAAAGGGCCATACACACCCAATAAAAGTTCATATGTTCTCAGGGGCACAATCTTCCAGGGGCCATAGTCATGAGGAAGGAGGCTGGCAAATAGGCTTCTCCACGATCCATGGAAGCAGGGCAATTTTTCATTTAAAGGGCCAGTTACAAATAGCAGTTTGTAACATATCTCCCCTTTTGGAGGGAGACTAACCAGGCACCTGACCTTCTGTCGGTCAGTGCCTAAGTTAGTCTCGCAACCCACCCACAAATAAACGTTAGCAGCAAAGTAGCCCCCCCCACAATACGTAGTACTGGCCTGTAGGTTCCAGGTTGTAGGATGAAAGTGTAGCATCCTCGGCCTTCCTGGCGCAGCTGGGCAAATAGCTGATGGTACTTGGGGGGCAGAGGCCAGCGGCACTCTGCCCTGGTGCCAGCGCTTCTGCTGGGGTGAGGGGTTTGCAGGCCAGTCCTGTAACAAGGGGGTCTGTAGGGCAGAGGCCAGCAGCGCTCTGTCCTGATGCCAGCTCTTCTGCTGGGGGAATTGGGGCATAGTCCTGCCCGGTGGCAAAGGGAACGTGGGGGTCAGTGGGGGTTAACATCTCCACTGTTAACCCTGGGCCCAAGTTAGGAGTTAGCTGGGGAGGGGGAGATTGGCTTACCTCCTCCTCCTGATACTCCGGCGGCCATTGGGAAGGGAGGTCGATGCTCTCTGCTTCCTGTGGAACATGCTGCGGCTGGGGAGAGAGACCAGTTGTCTCCTCTCCCTGGAAGGCACACTCCGGCTGGGGAGGGAGGTCGATGCTCTCCCCTCCCTGTAGCTGGGTCTGTCGCTGGGGATCTGGGCCGCCTGCCCAGCATCCCTGTAGGGCTGGTAGAGAGACTGCGGTCCCATCTCCACCTGCCTGCTGGGGGTCCTCCCAGGACCAGTCTATGAGGCCTGCTGCCTCTGGTATCTCTGGTTGGGGAAGGAGACTGGTTGTCTCTTCCCTCTGCACGGTATACTGCCGCTGGGGAGGGAGGTCGCTGATATCCTCTCCCTGTAACTCCGGCTGCCGCTGGGGAGGTCATTGCTCTCCGCTCCCTGTAACTCACTTTCTCGCTGGAGACTAGGTGTCCATACCCTCAAACTCCACAGTTGGCGCTCAAAGGCTCGTGCCGCTTTGTTCTCCGTATCCAATTCCCGGATGATGCGACTGACTACCTCCTGCGCAGGGTCTGGACCATATCGGACTAGCCGCCTCTTTACCTCTGAAACGAAATCCGCGCCCTCATAGCGACGAATCCGATTGAGGTGCTCTTCACAGGGTTCTGACCAGTATCTTGTCAGCTCCATGCTGCTGTAGGTAGGGACGCTGCGCAGTGGCTAGCGTTGCCCTCAATAACTCTCCTACGATACCAGTGCTGTTGGGGTGCTGCTCCTTGCGCTAGGACGCCATCCCACCGCTGCCGCCAAATGTTACGGTTGCCTCCAGGCTGGCTGGAAGTTGGACCGTAGAAAAGGATGCTCCTAGCGCTCCCCAAAGGAGCAGCAGCACCGTAGACACTATAACTACTGCGTAGCCACCATCAGTAATGCAGACTCTATGAACCACCGCTGCTGGGCTGGTATCTCGCAGTCTGCTCTGCGCCCTGGACCTACGACCAGGCTCCAGTAGGTGAACCTCTTCCTTCTGTAGCAATCCCTGTAGCTAAGGGAGTATGTGAAGAGCATAGCAAGTGATTATAGCTGGCCCCTACAAACATGAGTCAAAGCTGCAAGTTAGAGGGTCAAAATAGGTCTCATGTGCTGGAACACACAGCCTGCTTTTTATTGAGGTTACATGCAAACAGGACACTCTCAGGGGGAGGCATAAAATCCCCCATCACACATTTGATATTAGATAGAGAGAAACTCCCTTTGACAGGCCACAACATTACTTCAGCAGATAACATTACACACAATAAAACAATGCAGTCCACCTTATCACTAGCAGTCTGATTAGACAATGGGAAAGTTTATCACTAAACTTAATTAGAGCTGATCCCAGCAAACTTGTATTTAGAATTGAACAACATTAACTCTTAATGGCACACAATGAAAACCAATGCCTTTGTAATAGTGCTCCCTTTCTGTGGAACACTCTGCCTGTGTGGTACTGGGTTCAGCAAGCCCTATCCACTGAACCAAGTGGGAGAAAGCCAGGGACAAGTCATTTCACAGGTCTGGGGACATAGTCTTAAAGGGGCATTGTTCATCAAAGTCACAATATGTCCCCAGACGGTTCCTAAAGGGCCATACACACCCAATAAAAGTTAATATGTTCTCAGGGGCACAATCTTCCAGGGGCCATAGTCATGAGGAAGGAGGCTGGCAAATAGGCTTCTCCACGATCCATGGAAGCAGGGCAATTTTTCATTTAAAGGGCCAGTTACAAATAGCAGTTTGTAACAGCTTCTCCACGATCCATTGAAGCAGGGCAATTTTTCATTTAAAGGGCCAGTTACAAATAATAGCAGTTTGTAACAATCTCTATCTCTTTTTATCTCTATCTATCTCTATCTACCTCTACCTATTATACCTATCTCTATATATTTCTATCCATCTCTACCTATCTCTATCTCTGTATATCTCTATCTTTCTCTACTTATCTCTCTATTTCTATCTGTATCTATCTTTCTCTATCTTTCTCTAGCTCTATTTATGTATTTTTTTCTATTTCAATCTATCTCTATTTATCTCTATCTATCTCTATCTATTTGTTATCTATATCGATCTATCTCTAGCTCTATTGATCTCTAGCTATCTCTATCACTATCTGTATCTATCTCCATCTCTATCTATCTCTATCTTTCTATATCGATCTAGCTTTCTCTATATATCTCTCTCTATCTCTATTTATCTCTATCTCTATCTTTCTTACTCTCTATCTATCTATATCCCAATCTATCTATATCTATATATTTCAATCTCTATTTTTATCAATCTCTATCCATTTCTATAGCTATCTCTATCTCCATATATCTCTATCTCTATGTGTATCTATATCTCTTTATATTTCTATCTCTATCTATCCCCATTTATCTTTCTCTATCTCAATCTCTCTCTATCTACCTCTATCTATCTCTAGCTATTTTTATCTATCTATCTCCAACTATCGCTATCTATCTCAATCTATCTCTATCTATTTTTATCTATCTATCTCCAACTATCTCTATCTATCTCAATCTCTATCTATCTATCTATCTATCTATCTATCTATCCCTAGACCTATTGTAAGAAATCACTTGTTTATGTGACAATTCTTTACTTATCTTTAGTACTTTAGAAGTAGAACTGTGGTAATATGTTAATGTAACAAACTGGGAAATATGCTTGCTAGTAAGGAAGCATATAATCCTAATCTGTATTTATATTGCCTCAATAAGCTTCCAATATCAAAGAGTAATGAATACAGGAATGCTTTAGAGGCAGAACAAAGGATATATATTTCTCAAGACAGGAGCAGTAACTAGTTAAGGAAAATACCCTGATTAGTACTCATAGCATGTTTAATATGGCACACTGCAGGTGAGGAGTTAATATAACCATTTAGTAATGGTAGTGCTAGTAGCTTGCTGGCAGATTTATACAGTGTAACACATAGAGGAATGTCAATATTATGGCAAGCTTAAATATGGAAGTAGTGAGAGTAGCAGACTTAGAACACTACAAGTAAAAGCTTATACGGAACCTGATAACCTCATGTGTCGCTATACTTGTTGCAAGCTGAAGGCACTGTGAGTGCTTGAGATCCGGAAGGCTGTGTCAGAGCAGCTGGAAGTCTGTGCACGCTGTGAAGTTGGAACGCTGCCAGGCCTGAGCAGCGTGTGAGGAGTGAATGGCTTGCAGTGACGTCAGAGGAAGCCAGGTAGGAAGACAACAAGCAGCGCTTTTGCCAAGGTGTGCAAGTGAAGTAGTTTAAATGCAGCCGAGTACTTTCTTTCACCAGGATACAAGCTGGAGTTGTGAGTTAATCACTTCAATAAACCAGCAAAGAGTAATTAGACAGTGCAGGCTTTATAGGCAGGAGGAGACAATGTTAAGGTGGTATAGGCTTGATATGGCAAAGTATATATTAAGGTGGAATGTGTAAGATAGGACCATGACATACTCCCCCCCCAAGGAAACATCAAAGAGGTTTCAGGGAGAAGGACGATCCGGATGCCTCCGATGAAACAAAGAGACCAACCTATCTGCAGAGAGATTTGAAGCGGGTTCCCAAGAGTCCTCCGAAGAGTCGTACCCGGACCAATGAACCAGATACTGCAGTTCACCATGCCAACGTCTAGAGTCCAGAATGGCCTGGACCTCGTACTCAGGATCCGGGGTAGGAGAACCCAGGGAAGTGGCTGATAGAGGGGTAGAAGAGTAGCAAGGCTTGATGAGGGACACATGAAATGTCGGGTGAATGCGGTAAGTGGGAGGAAGCTGTAGAGTCACCGTAACCGGGTTTGGAAGAGCAATGATAGAAAAAGGACCAACAAAAAGTTTGTTAAACTTCTTGCAAGGAGTTGGAATCCTCAGATTCTTTGCCGATAACCAGACTTTTTGTCCTACAGCGTAGGTAGGATGAGGGCGATGGCGTAGGTCATAGAACCTCTTTTGGGTGGCCTGTGCTTGCTTGATGTTATCCTGTATGGCGACGTAAGTCTGCTTGATGGAATTGACGAGATCATTCACCTGAGGACAAGGTGAGTGTGTCATAGGCAATGGATGAAATCGGGGATGGTAGCCTGAATTGATATAAAAGGGAGAAAACCCCGTAGAAGTATTGGTGGTATTATTATATGCAAACTCAGCATGTGGGAGGTACGTGGCCCAAGATTCTTGTTTGTGGGAACAGTAGCAACGTAAAAATTGCTCCAGCCACTGGTTGGTTCTCTCACACTGTCCATTGGTCTGTGGGTGGTACGATGTGGTCAAACACTGATGTATGTCTAGTGAGCTACAAAGATGTCTCCAAAATTTTGAGGTGAATTGTGAGCCTCTGTCGCTGAGTACTGTAGTGGGTATTCCATGTAAACGAATAATCTCTCTAAGAAATAACTGAGCTGATTTTTGTGCAGTGGGTAGAGTTTCGGTTGGAATGAAATGTGCCATCTTTGACATGAGATCCACAACAACAAAAATGACGGTGTAACCTTCAGATTTAGGCAAATCAACTACAAAGTCCATGGAGACAGAAGTCCACGGAAATTCGAGAATAGGGAGGTTCTGTAGTAAACCCAGAGGTGGTTGGTGTGAGGGCTTACAGGTTTGACAGGTAACGCAGAGTTTGATGTATTCTTTAACAGTGGTTCTCATAGAAGGCCACCAAAAATACCTCTGTAGAAGGTCAAGTGTCTTATGTATACCCATATGACCTGCTAATAATGAATCATGGGCAATGGACACTGCCTGATCTCGCAGCGAGGGTGGAACATATAGCCTTGAATCCTTGTAGAGGATTCCAGCATTATCAGGGGTAAGCGTGTAAGCGGTCTTAGTAATGTCTTGTTGTTGATGTGTTTTTAGATCTGTGAGATCATTTGATAGAAGACCTACAAAAGAAGATTTTGGAATGATGGTGGATGGAAATTGAGTAGACTCAGGCTTTTTATCCCTTCTAGATAAAGCATCTGCCTTTCCATTCCGTATGCCAGGACGGTAGGCAATGTGGAAGGAGAAACGAGAGAAGTAGAGGCTCCAGCGGAGCTGTCGAGCGGAAAGAGTTCTGTTTGTCTGGAGATACTGTAGATTCTTATGATCAGTAAATATCACTATAGGTTGCTCCGTACCCTCCAATAAATGCCTCCATTGGTCAAAGGATGACTTAATAGCCAACAACTCCTTTTCACCAACTGGATAATTCAGCTCAGCTGGTGTCAGGAGCCTAGAGAAATAAGACACAGGATGTAATGAGTCCTTAGGAGTGGATCTCTGGGATAACACGGAGCCAATGGCATATTCTGATGCGTCAACCTCTAATACGAATTGACACTTTGTGTTTGGTAGATGGAGTATCGGAGAGGTGGTAAAGAGATGCTTTAATTGGTCAAAGGCGGTTTGAGCCTCAGGTGTCCAACAAAATGGAGTCTTTCCCTTAGTCAGATTTGTCAGGGGTTTTGTGATGGCAGCAAAGTTTTGAATAAAGCGTCTATAAAAATTTGCGAAGCCCAAGAACCTTTGAACTTCTTTCACAGAAGAGGGTATAGGCCATGATGATATGGCTGAAATTTTGTTATCCTCCATCTTTATCTGACCCTTACTGATGTGATAACCCAAGAAAGACACCTCTGTGACGTGAAACAAACATTTTTCTAATTTAACATAGAGTCTATGTGTTTGTAGTCTAGACAACACAAGCCTGACATGTTGTATATGTTCTGTCAAAGAGGGTGAGTAAATAAGAATGTCGTCTAAGTAGACAACCAAAAACGTGTCAAGGACATCTCTAAAAATATCATTAATGAAGTTCTGGAATGTCGCCGGGGCATTGCACAGACCGAATGGCATAACCGTATACTCATAGAGACCATACCTAGTCCTAAATGCGGTCAGCCACTCGTCCCCGGCTCTTATTCTGACAAGGTTATAGGCACCCCTCAGATCTAGTTTAGTGAACACTGTGGCGCCACGTAACCTCTCAATCAGTTCTGGGATGAGAGGTAGTGGGTATCTGTTTTTTATTGTTATTTTGTTCAGCTCGCGATAATCTATTATCGGGCGTAAAGACCCATCCTTGTTCTTTACAAAAAACATAGCTGCTGCTGCAGGTGAGGTGGAGGGACGGATGAACCCTTTTTTTAAATTCTCAGTAATATAAGTTTTAAGGTGTTGTAACTCAGGTCTTGAGAGGGGATAAATATGACCATGAGGTATGGTTGCACCAGGCAGCAGATCTATGGGGCAATCATAGGCCCTATGGGGAGGCAATACCTCTGCCTCTTTTTTATCGAAAACGTTTGAAAAATCAGAATATTCAACTGGTATGACAGGAGTGGATGTGATCAAAATATGTTTCCTAGGGAAGCAAGTGTTAGAACAGTAAGAGGAGGGGAAGGAGAGAGAAAGAGTGGACCAATGCAGAGTGGGTTGGTGTAAACGAAGCCAAGAGATTCCCAGTACAATAGGGTAAATAGGAGAGGATATGATATCGAAAGTAATTGTTTCAGTGTGACCAGAGGGAGTTGTGACTAACAGAGGGACAGTTTGATGTGACACCGGACCAGAAGCTAAATGTGACCCGTCAATGACTTTGAGAGGCAGTGGAATGCTTTTTAACTGAAAAGGAATTTTATTAGAATGAACCAAACGAACATCAATGAAATTGGTACAAGCGCCTGTATCAACGATGGCGTTACTGCTGATCCTGTGCTGATCCCACTGTAATTGTAAAGGTAAGGTAAAGTAAGTTGATGTAGCTGACTTTGTGTGAAGACAGTTACTATTTGATTTTGTCTTACCTCGCTTTTGCTTCAGAAGCAGGGGACAATCCTTAACCACATGCTGCGTACCAGCACAATACATACACAGATTGAGATTACGGCGTCTGGTCTTTTCTTGCATAGTGAGAGGTCCTCTCAGAAAGCTAATGTCCATAGGCTGGTCAGGGGGAGCAGTAGCAGTAGGCGGAGTCGGGAGCAAGCGGGGTGTGGGGTGGCTAGAACTACCTTTTTCCTGCCTTCGCTCTCGGAGCCTGCGATCTATAGTAGTTGTTAAAGTATAGAAATCCTCTAGGCGATCTGGTATGGCAGTTCTGGAGAGTTCGTCCTTTACTTCCTCTGACAACCCCATTCGATACTGATTCTTGAGAGAGACCTCATTCCAGAGCGAATCTCTGGCCCAAATCTTGAAACGAGTAATATACTCCTCCACTGGAGCTTTTAACTGTTTGAGTCCTCTGAGTTTAGTCTCAGCAGTAATCTGACGATAAGGATCATCATAAAGGTTGGATAAAGCCTTTAAGAAGGCATCAAAAGAATTCAGAATTGGGTCCTGGGACTCATAAAATGAGTCAGCCCAGGCCCGAGGTTCCCCTCGCAGGTATGAGAGAACAGTTAATACTTTGGATCTGTCTGTAGGATAAGTTCTCGGTTTTAAATCGAATAACAACAGGCAGGCGTTTCTGAACTGGCGAAAAGTGGATCTATCACCAGTAAATTTCTCAGGGTAAGAAACCTGGGGCTCAGCCTGGTGGTCATTTCCAGCATTCCTATTGGCCAACACTTCTCTAAGACAGGCTTTGAGACTTTGGTTTTCCACCTGTATATCTCTAAATGCCTGAGTTAAGTTGTCCAGGCGCTGGTTTAAATTATGTAGCTGGGGGGCCACATCTGATGGCTCCATAGTTACAAATTTTTTTTTTTTTTTTTTTTTTTTTTTTAAGGCTGGTTTATTATGTAAGAAATCACTTGTTTATGTGACAATTCTTTACTTATCTTTAGTACTTTAGAAGTAGAACTGTGGTAATATGTTAATGTAACAAACTGGGAAATATGCTTGCTAGTAAGGAAGCATATAATCCTAATCTGTATTTATATTGCCTCAATAAGCTTCCAATATCAAAGAGTAATGAATACAGGAATGCTTTAGAGGCAGAACAAAGGATATATATTTCTCAAGACAGGAGCAGTAACTAGTTAAGGAAAATACCCTGATTAGTACTCATAGCATGTTTAATATGGCACACTGCAGGTGAGGAGTTAATATAACCATTTAGTAATGGTAGTGCTAGTAGCTTGCTGGCAGATTTATACAGTGTAACACATAGAGGAATGTCAATATTATGGCAAGCTTAAATATGGAAGTAGTGAGAGTAGCAGACTTAGAACACTACAAGTAAAAGCTTATACGGAACCTGATAACCTCATGTGTCGCTATACTTGTTGCAAGCTGAAGGCACTGTGAGTGCTTGAGATCCGGAAGGCTGTGTCAGAGCAGCTGGAAGTCTGTGCACGCTGTGAAGTTGGAACGCTGCCAGGCCTGAGCAGCGTGTGAGGAGTGAATGGCTTGCAGTGACGTCAGAGGAAGCCAGGTAGGAAGACAACAAGCAGCGCTTTTGCCAAGGTGTGCAAGTGAAGTAGTTTAAATGCAGCCGAGTACTTTCTTTCACCAGGATACAAGCTGGAGTTGTGAGTTAATCACTTCAATAAACCAGCAAAGAGTAATTAGACAGTGCAGGCTTTATAGGCAGGAGGAGACAATGTTAAGGTGGTATAGGCTTGATATGGCAAAGTATATATTAAGGTGGAATGTGTAAGATAGGACCATGACACCTATCTATCTCTATCACTATTTATCTATATCTCTATCTATCTCTATCTTTCTCTCTCTCTCTATCTATCTCTATCAATCTCTGTCTCCATCTATCTCCATCTTTATGAATCTCTATAGAGAAAATAGTGAAGAAAATATATAGAGATAGACAGAAGAGATAGATATAGAATTATCTATCTATCGATCTATATCTTCTATCTATATCTATCTATCTCTATCCATCTCTATCTCTTTTTTCCCTATCTTTCTCTATCTATCTCTATATCTCTATGTATATCTATCTGTTACGGTTACCCTTAGTCTCGCTGAGAGATGGACCGCTTAGTAGCCTGGATCCCTATTGCTAAAGAGGGGAGAAGCTGCTTTCCATAGTATTCTATATGAGTCTTGCAAATATAGAATAATCTCCCTTAGCTGCAGTACCGCTAGGATACCCTTCTGCCCACAAAAACGAGTCAACGCTGCGATTGAGGGTCAAACAAGAACTCAGGACTGGGATGCCCAGCCTGCTTTTTATTAAGGTTACATGCACACAGGGCACTCCCAGGGGGAGAGGGGGGGAAGCACAAAATCCCCCATCACACATTTAGATAGAGAGCACTGTCCTTTGACAGGCCACAATAGGATTACAGTACTTAAGATAACAAGTTTACAAGTTCATCTTATCAATTAGCAGTCTGGCTCCAGAGGTGATTAGACAATAGTTTCTAAAAGCTGAAAAAAAAGAGTTAACTCTTTATGAAATGATACTTGTTACGGTTTTCTTGGAGCCCTTCTTAGGCGCTGGCTTGCTGGTTCAGGCATTGCTGCTGGGAAATAAGCTCTTCACAACAAAATAACTAATGCTTCTGTAACAGTGCTCCCTTTCTGTGGAACACTCTGGCAGACACGGTCTGACCCCTTTTCGGGGCAGACTAAGGCTGTCCAGACCGCTGATTATGCGGGGCTGAGGTCGGTTTGTCTGGACAACCCGTCGGCGTTGCCATTCTGTTTCCCAGGTCTGTAAGTAATGGTGAAATTGAAGGGTTGCAACGATAAGCTCCAACGTAATAGCCTGCCGTTATCTCCAGAGACCCGGTTCAGCCACACCAACGGGTTATGGTCGGTGACCAGAGTGAACTCCTGACCATATAAATAGGGAGTCAATTTCTTTAATGCCCACACCAAAGCCAAACACTCCTTTTCGACCGCTGCATAGCTGACTTCGCGGGGCAGGAGCTTCCGGCTGATGTAGGCAACTGGATGCTCCCCTCCATCTTCGCCTACTTGGCTGAGGACGGCTCCCAGCCCGAACATGGAAGCATCTGTATGGACGATAAAACGTTTGTTAAGGGCTGGGGCCGCCAAGACAGGAGCGTTAATTAGAGCATTTTTGAGAGCCTGGAAAGCCGTTTCACAGTGGGGAGACCACAGGACCTGTCGAGGTAAGTTCTTCTTGGTCAAGTCAGTCAGGGGTTTGGCAAGTGTGCTGTAGTCTGGTACGAACCGTCTATAGTACCCTGCCGTGCCCAGGAAGGCTAGGACCTGAGTCTTAGTGATGGGGGTGGGCCAATTGGCGACAGCTTCTATTTTGGCCGGCTCTGGTCGCTGCTTTCCACACCCCACCCGGTGACCCAGGTACTGTACCTCGGCCATCCCAAAGTGGCATTTTTCTGGCTTCAGAGTCAGGCCAGCAGCCCGGATCTGATCCAGAACCATTCCCACATGAGCTAAGTGGTCCTCCCAGGACTCACTGTGGATCGCTATGTCGTCCAGGTAGGCGCAAGCAAAACTCTGGAAGCCATCCAGGAGCCTATCCACCAAGCGCTGGAATGTAGCTGGGGCATTCTTCATCCCAAACGGCATTACCCTAAACTGATATAAGCCGAATGGGGTGACGAATGCCGACTTGGGGATAGCCTCCGGGGCCAGGGGAATCTGCCAGTAACCTTTGCAGAGGTCAATAGTGGTCAGGTAATTTCCCCTGGCTATACGATCGAGTAGCTCGTCTACCCTGGGCATAGGGTAAGCGTCCGTCACGGTATTTTCATTGAGCCTCCGATAGTCTACGCAGAACCGGGTGGTCCCATCTTTCTTGGGCACCAAGACAACTGGGGAGGCCCAGGGACTATCGGAGGGCTCAATTACCCTGAGCTGGAGCATCTCATCGATCTCCTTCTTCATTCCTGTCCTAACTGCTTCGGGGATTCGGTACGGAGCCTGGCGCAAGGGAGCTTGTCCCGGAGTATCTACCTGGTGGGTGGTTAAAGTAGTGTACCCTGGCTTCGGGGAGAAGGTGAGGTGTTTAGACTGGAGGAGTTGGTTGAGCTGCTCCCTTTCAGTGGGGCTAAGTCGGTCCCCTATCTGAACCTGCGCCACTATACCTGTGGGGAGGCTCTTTTCTAATAGGTCTGGAATGGGTAAACTGTCGGGGTCTTCCTGAGGGGAACAACATACGGCCGTCACGTTCTCTGGCCGCTCAAAATATTCCTTGAGCATGTTTACATGGAATGTCTTTCTAAGATTGTTGTCGTGGCAGCTAGCTATCACATAAGTGGTGTCTCCCCTTTTCTCTACGATCTGGTAGGGACCCTGCCAGGACGCCTGCAATTTGTCTGTCTTCACCGGCTTAAGTACTAACACCTTTTGTCCTATGGTGAAGATTCTCTTTCGGGCCCCCCGATCGTACCATACTTTCTGTCTTCTCTGGGCCAACTGGAGATTAGCCCGCACGGATTTGGCTAATTGCTCCATTCGGTCCCTGAGTTCCAGCACGTATGGCACAATGGGGACACCGTCAGCCTCCATCTCTCCCTCCCAGTGCTCCCGGATCAGGTTTAGGGGTCCCCGTACCTTTCTTCCGTAGAGCAACTCGAAGGGAGAGAACCCTGTCGTTTCCTGGGGCACCTCCCGATAAGCAAATAGGAGGTGCGGCAGGAAGCGTTCCCAGTCTCGGTATTCCTGAGTGAACGTCTTGAGCATTTGCTTGAGGGTCCCATTGAACCTCTCACACAGCCCGTTCGTCTGGGGGTGGTATGGGGAGCTCAGGAGGGACTTAATTTTGCAAACCTGCCAGAGTTGTTGGGTCAATTCAGCCGTAAATTGGGTGCCTCGGTCGGATAGGATTTCTTTTGGAAATCCTACCCGGGAGAACACCTGTACTAGTGCATTCGCTACCGTATCCGCTTGTATGTTGGATAGGGCGACAGCCTCTGGGTACCTGGTAGCGTAGTCCACTACGGTAAGAATGTAGCGCTTACCGGAGGGACTAGGGGTAGCCAGTGGTCCCACTAGGTCAATAGCAACCCGGCTGAAGGGTTCCTCTACAATGGGCATATTTACTAGCTGGGCTTTAGGGTGATCGCCTCGCCTTCCTACTCGTTGACACACATCGCAGGTGTTACAGTAAGTTCTAACGTCAGCGTGCACCCCTGGCCAAAAGAACGTGTGAGTAATGCGGTGTAGGGTACGGGTAACGGCTAGGTGGCCTGCTAAGGGGATGTCGTGGCCTATTTTGAGGATTTCTTGACGGTATTTGTGGGGCACTACCAGCTGTCGCCTACGCTGTCCCCTTTTCTCTGTCCAGCGGTATAGTTTCCCTTTTTCCCATAAGAATGTTTCGTTATCTGCCCCGCCCCCTCCGGTCTCTGCTCGTTCCCGGTACTTTTGTAAGGTCGGGTCAGTCTTAGACTCTGCCTCGAAAGCATCTGGGGTGTCCCAGGGTATGGGGCCTAACCTGTCAGGCAAGGTCGGGGTAGGTCTTACCTGTGTCTCCCGCACTGGTGAGAGCTCTCGCTCCGTCCGGGCTTGGGCCCGTGTAGTCACTGGGTCCGCCTCGTTGTTGCATACTGGAGCATAGGCAGAAGTCATGGGGCCCAAATCGTTGCCCAGTAGTACTTCGGCAGGTAAATTATCCATTAGGCCCACGTTCACAGCCCCCTTTCCCGCTCCCCAATCAAGATGCACTTTAGCTGTTGGAATTTTGTACACATCCCCCCCCGCCACTCTAACGGCCACAGTCTGTCCGGATCGCTTGTGCTCTGGCACCAAATGACTCTGTACCAGCGTGATAGTAGCCCCTGTGTCTCGCAATCCCTCGGTAGATCGCCCCTCGAGCCATACCCTCTGCCGATGGTGCTGGCGGTTATCTGAGGCAGCATATACAGGGTCTGCCTCGTGAAGCGGCCCCACATATCCCTCCATAGGGGCCTCTTGGTTAACACAGAGGGCCCGGGCCGGACGATAGGACCCAGAGGGGTAATTGTAATTCCTGGGTGTCTGGTGCGTATTAAGGGGGCAGCTAGCCATGAAATGCCCTGGTTGCTTGCATCGGTGGCAAGTCGGTCTGGGACGCTCAGAGCTGTTATTGGGTGGTCCTGAGTGTCGGACGGGCCTTGTGGGCACCGGGGCTCGGAATTCAGTACGAGGGGGTGCACGGTAAACCTCTCTGGGTTCGACCCGTGCTGGAGCTCGGTAGTTCATGGGTTCGTGAAGACGGGAGTCATAATGTTCATCGGCCAATTTGGCTGCTTCTTCTAAGGTAGAAGGCCGCCTGTCTCGCAGCCATTCCTTCCCTTGCTGTTCCATGCCATTATAAAAATGTTCTAAGAGAAACAATTGTAAAATTTCCTCCCCAGTCACCGCTTTACTTCCGCTCAGCCAGTGATTTGCCGCTCTCCGCATTCGGTGCGCCCATTCCATATGGGTATCGTTAGGCTTCTTTTCCGTGCCCCGAAACTGTCGGCGATACGTGTCCGGAGTTACAGCGTACCGTCGCAACAGTGTCTCCTTAACTAGCTCATACTGTGTCACTTCCTCAGCACCCAGAGTACGAAAGGCTTCCAGGGCTCGCCCGGATAGTTTCCCAGACAATATCGTGGGCCACTCTCTGTTGGGAATCTGGTGCAGGGCACATTGCCTTTCGAAGTCCGCCAAATATTCATCAATCCCTGTCTCGCTCTCTAGGAAGGGTCGAAATGCCGCATAGGGTATCTTGGGCCTCCCAGCATTTTCGACAGGGATGATTACCTGCGGGGCTTCAGCATTGCGGTGTGCATTCGCTAGGTTGAGTTCGTGGGCTCGAGTCTCTCGTATATCCTCGTCCGCCTCTGCCATCAACTGCTGTACCAATTCCATGGAGGGGTTCGGCCCGTATAATGAGAGCCTTTCCCGAACAATCCTGGTTTTTTCGTCACTAATCGTGGTCGGTGTTTCCGCCATTGTGAAGCTCTGATCCAGTTCGGTCAATTCTGCGATCAGCTCTCTCCTCGGCCGGTTGCTGGCGTACCCCCCTCTGCTTTCAAGTAAATCCTTTTGGGTTGTACGCTTCAATTTTTCGTAAGCGCTCTCCATCCGTTCTGTACCTCTCCTAGGAAATCCAGGAAAATCCCGCCGCTGCCGCCAAATGTTACGGTTACCCTTAGTCTCGCTGAGAGATGGACCGCTTAGTAGCCTGGATCCCTATTGCTAAAGAGGGGAGAAGCTGCTTTCCATAGTATTCTATATGAGTCTCGCAAATATAGAATAATCTCCCTTAGCTGCAGTACCGCTAGGATACCCTTCTGCCCACAAAAACGAGTCAACGCTGCGATTGAGGGTCAAACAAGAACTCAGGACTGGGATGCCCAGCCTGCTTTTTATTAAGGTTACATGCACACAGGGCACTCCCAGGGGGAGAGGGGGGGAAGCACAAAATCCCCCATCACACATTTAGATAGAGAGCACTGTCCTTTGACAGGCCACAATAGGATTACAGTACTTAAGATAACAAGTTTACAAGTTCATCTTATCAATTAGCAGTCTGGCTCCAGAGGTGATTAGACAATAGTTTCTAAAAGCTGAAAAAAAAGAGTTAACTCTTTATGAAATGATACTTGTTACGGTTTTCTTGGAGCCCTTCTTAGGCGCTGGCTTGCTGGTTCAGGCATTGCTGCTGGGAAATAAGCTCTTCACAACAAAATAACTAATGCTTCTGTAACACTATCTTTATCTCTATCTCTGTTTCTATCTCCATATATTTTTATCTCCATCTACCTCTCTCCATCTCTATCTATCTCTATGTCTATTTATCTCTATCGCTATCTATCTTTATCTATCTCTACCTATCTCTATCTATATCTATTTTTCACTATCTGTCTCTATCTATCCCTATATCTCTATTTCTATCTATCTCTATCTGTATCTCTATATGTATCTGTATCTATCTATCTTCCGATCTATCTCTATTTTTCCTTTTATCTGTATCTCTATCTCTATCAATTGCTAGCTCTATTTCTATCTCCAACTATCTCTATCGCAATCTATCTCTCTCTATCTCTATCTATCTCTATGTCTATCTATCTATCTCTATCTATCTTTATCTATCTCTACATATCTCTATCTATCTATCTCTATATATATCCATCCTTATCTATCTCTATCTATCTCTATTGTTCACTATCTATCTATCTATGTATATCTTTTATCTAAATATATATATATAAATCTATATCTATCTATCTCTATATCTCTATTTCTATCTGTATATTTATCTCTATCTGTATCTATCTATCTATCTATCTATCTATCTGTAACTCTATCTATCTATCTCTATTGTTATTTCTATATATCTCTGTTACAGAAGCATTAGTTATTTTGTTGTGAAGAAACTTATTTCCCAGCAGCAATGCCTGAACCAGCCAAGCCAGCGCCTAAGAAGGGCTCCAAGAAAACTGTAACAAGTATCATTTCATAAAGGGTTAACTCTGTTCAGTTTTGAGAAAACTATTTTCTGAGGCAGGTTTCCTAGCATATTGTGTACTGTAATTAAGTTTGTGATAAGCATTCACTGCTAGGTGATAAGAAGGACTCAATTGTTTTCTTGTGTGTACTTGTTATCTGCGGTGGCCTGTCCAAGGGCTTTGTCTAAATGTGTGAGTGCCCTGTGTGCATGTAACCTAAATAAAAAGCAGGCTGGGCATCCCAGTCCTCAGTTCTTGGTTGTCCCTCAATCGCAGCGTTGACTCATTTTTGTGGGCAGAAGGGTATCCTAGCTGTACTACAGCTAAGGGGGATTATTCTACATTTGCGAGACTCATATAGAATACTATGGAAAGCAGTTTCTCCCCTCTTCAGCAATAGGAATCCAGGCTACTAAGCGGTCCATCTCTCAGCGAGACTAAGGGTAACCGTAACATTTGGCGGCAGCGGTGGGATTTTTCCTGGATTTCCTAGGAGAGGTACAGAACGGATGGAGAGCGCTTACGAAAAATTGAAGCGTACAACCCTAAAGGATTTACTTGAAAGCAGAGGGGGGTACGCCAGCAACCGGCCGAGGAGAGAGCTGATCGCAGAATTGACCGAACTGGATCAGAGCTTCACAATGGCGGAAACACCGACCACAATTAGTGACGAAAAAACCAGGATTGTTCGGGAGAGGCTCTCACTGTACGGGCCGAACCCCTCCATGGAATTGGTACAGCAGTTGATGGCGGAAGCGGACAAGGATATACGAGAGACTCGAGCCCACGAACTCAACCTAGCGAACGCACACCGCAATGCTGAAGCCCCGCAGGTAATCATCCCTGTCGAAAATGCTGGGAGGCCCAAGATACCCTATGCGGCATTTCGACCCTTCCTAGAGAGCGAGACAGGGATTGATGAATATTTGGCGGACTTCGAAAGGCAATGTGCCCTGCACCAGATTCCCAACAGGGAGTGGCCCACGATATTGTCTGGGAAACTATCCGGGCGAGCCCTGGAAGCCTTTCGTACTCTGGGTGCTGAGGAAGTGACACAGTATGAGCTAGTTAAGGAGACACTGTTGCGACGGTACGCAGTAACTCCGGGCGCGTATCGCCGACAGTTTCGGGGCACGAAAAAGAAGCCTAACGATACCCATATGGAATGGGCGCACCGAATGCGGAGAGCGGCAAATCACTGGATGAGCGGAAGTAAAGCGGTGACTGGTGAGGAAATTTTACAATTGTTTCTCTTAGAACATTTTTATAATGGCATGGAACAGCAAGGGAAGGAATGGCTGCGAGACAGGCGACCTTCTACCTTAGAAGAAGCAGCCAAATTGGCCGATGAACATTATGACTCCCGTCTTCACGAACCCAGAGAGGTTTACTGTGCACCCCCTTGTGCTGAATTCCGAGCCCCGGTGCCCGCAGGGCCCGCCCGACACTCAGGACCACCCAATAACAGCTCTGAGCGTCCCAGACCGACTTGCCACCGATGCAAGCAACCAGGGCATTTCATGGCTAGCTGCCCCCTTAATACGCACCAGACACCCAGGAATTACAATTACCCCTCTGGGGCATATCGTCCGGCCCGGACCCTCTGTGTTAACCAAGAGGCCCCTATGGAGGAATATTTGGGGCCGCTTCACGAGGCGGACCCTGTATATGCTGCCTCAGATAACCGCCAGCACCATCGGCAGAAGGTATGGCTCGAGGGGCGATCTACCGAGGGATTGAGAGACACAGGGGCTACTATCACGCTGGTACAGAGTCATTTGGTGCCGGAGCAGAAGCGATCTGGACAGACTGTGGCCGTTAGAGTGGCGGGGGGGGATGTGTACAAAATTCCAACAGCTAAAGTGCATCTTGATTGGGGAGCGGGAAAGGGGGCTGTGAACGTGAGCATAATGGATAATTTACCTGCCGAAGTACTACTGGGCAATGATTTGGGCCCCATGACTTCTGCCTATGCTCCAGTATGCAACAACGAGGCGGACCCAGTGACTACACGGGCCCAAGCCCGGACGGAGCGAGAACTCTCACCAGTGCGGGAGACACAGGTAAGACCTACCCCGACATTGCCTGACATGTTAGGCCCCATACCCTGGGACACCCCAGATGCTTTCGAGACAGGGTCTAAGACTGACCCGACCTTACAAAAGTACCGGGAACGAGCAGAGACCGGAGGGGGCGGGGCAGATAATGAAACATTCTTATGGGAAAAAGGGAAACTATACCGCTGGACAGAGAAAAGGGGACAGCGTAGGCGACAGCTGGTAGTGCCCCACAAATACCGTCAAGAAATCCTCAAGATAGGCCATGACATCCCCTTAGCAGGCCACCTAGCTGTAACCCGTACCCTACACCGCATTACTCACACGTTCTTTTGGCCAGGGGTACACGCTGACGTTAGAACTTACTGTAACACCTGCGATGTGTGTCAACGAGTAGGAAGGCGAGGCGATCACCCTAAAGCCCATCTAGTAAATATGCCCATTGTAGAGGAACCCTTCAGCCGGGTTGCTATTGACCTAGTGGGACCACTGGCTACCCCTAGTCCCTCCGGTAAGCGCTACATTCTTACCGTAGTGGACTACGCTACCAGGTACCCAGAGGCTGTCGCCCTATCCAACATACAAGCGGATACGGTAGCGAATGCACTAGTACAGGTGTTCTCCCGGGTAGGATTTCCAAAAGAAATCCTATCCGACCGAGGCACCCAATTTACGGCTGAATTGACCCAACAACTCTGGCAGGTTTGCAAAATTAAGTCCCTCCTGAGCTCCCCATACCACCCCCAGACGAACGGGCTGTGTGAGAGGTTCAATGGGACCCTCAAGCAAATGCTCAAGACGTTCACTCAGGAATACCGAGACTGGGAACGCTTCCTGCCGCACCTCCTTTTTGCTTATCGGGAGGTGCCCCAGGAAACGACAGGGTTCTCTCCCTTCGAGTTGCTCTACGGAAGAAAGGTACGGGGACCCCTAAACCTGATCCAGGAGCACTGGGAGGGAGAGATGGAGACTGACGGTGTCCCCATTGTGCCATACGTGCTGGAACTCAGGGACCGAATGGAGCAATTAGCCAAATCCGTGCGGGCTAATCTCCAGTCGGCCCAGAGAAGACAGAAAGTATGGTACGATCGGGGGGCCCGAAAGAGAATCTTTACCATAGGACAAAAGGTGTTAGTACTTAAGCCGGTGAAGACAGACAAATTGCAGGCGTCCTGGCAGGGCCCCTACCAGATCGTAGAGAAAAGGGGAGACACCACTTATGTGATAGCTAGCTGCCACGACAACAATCTTAGAAAGACATTCCATGTAAACATGCTCAAGGAATATTTTGAGCGACCAGAGAACGTGACGGCCGTATGTTGTTCCCCTCAGGAAGGCCCTGACAGTCTACCCATTCCAGACCTATTAGAAAAGAGTCTCCCCACAGGTATAGTGGCTCAGGTTCAGATAGGAGACCGACTTAGCCCCACTGAAAGGGAGCAGCTCAACCAACTCCTACAGTCCAAACACCTCACCTTCTCCCCGAAGCCAGGGTACACTACTTTAACCACCCACCAGGTAGATACTCCGGGACAAGCTCCCTTGCGCCAGGCTCCGTACCGAATCCCCGAAGCAGTTAGGATAGGAATGAAGAAGGAGATCGATGAGATGCTCCAACTCAGGGTAATTGAGCCCTCCGATAGTCCCTGGGCCTCCCCAGTTGTCTTGGTGCCCAAGAAAGATGGGACCACCCGGTTCTGCGTAGACTATCGGAGGCTCAATGAAAAGACCGTGACGGACGCTTACCCTATGCCCAGGGTAGACGAGCTACTCGATTGTATAGCCAGGGGAAATTACCTGACCACTATTGACCTCTGCAAAGGTTACTGGCAGATTCCCCTGGCCCCGGAGGCTATCCCCAAGTCGGCATTCGTCACCCCATTCGGCTTATATCAGTTTAGGGTAATGCCGTTTGGGATGAAGAATGCCCCAGCTACATTCCAGCGCTTGGTGGATAGGCTCCTGGATGGCTTCCAGAGTTTTGCTTGCGCCTACCTGGACGACATAGCGATCCACAGTGAGTCATGGGAGGACCACTTAGCTCACATAGGAATGGTTCTGGATCAGATCCGGGCTGCTGGCCTGACTCTGAAGCCAGAAAAATGCCACTTTGGGATGGCCGAGGTACAGTACCTGGGTCACCGGGTGGGGTGTGGAAAGCAGCGACCAGAGCTGGCCAAGATAGAAGCTGTCGCCAATTGGCCCACCCCCATCACTAAGACTCAGGTCCTAGCCTTCCTGGGCACGGCAGGGTACTATAGACGGTTCGTACCAGACTACAGCACACTTGCCAAACCCCTGACTGACTTGACCAAGAAGAACTTACCTCGACAGGTCCTGTGGTCTCTCCACTGTGAAACGGCTTTCCAGGCTCTCAAAAATGCTCTAATTAACGCTCCTGTCTTGGCGGCTCCAGCCCTTAACAAACGTTTTATCGTCCACACAGATGCTTCCATGTTCGGGCTGGGAGCCGTCCTCAGCCAAGTAGGCGAAGATGGAGGGGAGCATCCAGTTGCCTACATCAGCCGGAAGCTCCTGCCCCGCGAAGTCAGCTATGCAGCGGTCGAAAAGGAGTGTTTGGCTTTGGTGTGGGCATTAAAGAAATTGACTCCCTATTTATATGGGCAGGAGTTCACTCTGGTCACCGACCATAACCCGTTGGTGTGGCTGAACCGGGTCTCTGGAGATAATGGCAGGCTATTACGTTGGAGTTTATCGTTGCAACCCTTCAATTTCACCATTACTTACAGACCTGGGAAACAGAATGGCAACGCCGACGGGTTGTCCAGACAAACCGACCTCAGCCCCGCATAACCAGCGGTCTGGACAGCCTTAGTCTGCCCCGAAAAGGGGTCAGACCGTGTCTGCCAGAGTGTTCCACAGAAAGGGAGCACTGTTACAGAAGCATTAGTTATTTTGTTGTGAAGAAACTTATTTCCCAGCAGCAATGCCTGAACCAGCCAAGCCAGCGCCTAAGAAGGGCTCCAAGAAAACTGTAACAAGTATCATTTCATAAAGGGTTAACTCTGTTCAGTTTTGAGAAAACTATTTTCTGAGGCAGGTTTCCTAGCATATTGTGTACTGTAATTAAGTTTGTGATAAGCATTCACTGCTAGGTGATAAGAAGGACTCAATTGTTTTCTTGTGTGTACTTGTTATCTGCGGTGGCCTGTCCAAGGGCTTTGTCTAAATGTGTGATGGGGGATTTTATGCTTCCCCCCTGGGAGTGCCCTGTGTGCATGTAACCTAAATAAAAAGCAGGCTGGGCATCCCAGTCCTCAGTTCTTGGTTGTCCCTCAATCGCAGCGTTGACTCATTTTTGTGGGCAGAAGGGTATCCTAGCTGTACTACAGCTAAGGGGGATTATTCTACATTTGCGAGACTCATATAGAATACTATGGAAAGCAGTTTCTCCCCTCTTCAGCAATAGGAATCCAGGCTACTAAGCGGTCCATCTCTCAGCGAGACTAAGGGTAACCGTAACACTATCTATCTCTATTTCTATTGCCATCTATCTCTATCTCCATCTATCTCTCACTATCTGTATTTATCTTTATCTCTCTCTACCTATCTATATCTATCTCTATTGTTCACTATCTATATCTATCTATATCTATCTCTATCAATCTCTGTCTCCATCTATCTCTATCTTTCTATCTCTATCTCTTTTTATCTCTATCTCAATCTATATATCTCTACCTTTCTCTATCTCAATCTATCTCTTTCGATCTCAATCTCTAGCTATCTCTATCAATATCTATATCTATCTATCTCTATCTACATCTATTTCTATATCTATCTATCTATCTATCTATCTCTATCTTTCTCTATCTATCTCTATATCTGACTATCTCTATCTCTAGCTATCAATATTGCAATCTCTATCTCTATCTATTTCTATCTCTATCTATCTCTTTCTATCTCTATTGTTCACTATTTATCTCTGTCTATGTCTATGTATCTCTACCTTTCTCTATCTCTATCTATCTCTATCTCTTTGTATCTCTATCTCTATCTATCTCTATCTCAATATATCTGTCTCTACCTATTATACCTATCTCTATATATTTCTATTCATCTCTACCTATCTCTATCTCTGTCTATCTCTATCTTTCTCTATCTATCTCTATCTGTATCTGTATCTCTATTTCTATCTATGTCTCTATCTTGCTCTATCTTTATCTAGCTCTATCTATGTCTTTTTTTTTCTCTCTATCTCAATCTATCTCTATTTATCTCTATCTCTATCTATCTCAATATCTATCTATCAATCTCTATCTATTTTTTATCTATATCAGTCTATCTCTATCTATATCGATCTCAATCTCTAGCTATCTCTATCACTATCTTTATCTCTATCTCTATCTATCTCTATCTTTCTATATCTATCTTTCTCTATCTCTATCTATCTCTTTCTCTATCTCTATTTATCTCTATCTCTATATTTCTTACTCTCTATCTATCTATATCCCAATCTATCTATATCTATCTATCTATCTATCTCTATCTCTATATATTTCAATCTCTATTTTTATCCATCTCTATCCATTTCTATATCTATCGATCTATCTCTATCTATCTCCATATATATCTATCTCTATGTGTATCTCTATCTATCTCTATCTATCCCCATCTATCTCTCTCTATCTCAATCTCTCTCTATCTACCTACCTCTATCTATATCTATCTATTTTTATCTATCTATCTCCAACTATCACTATCTATCTCAATCTATCTCTATTTTTATCTATCTATCTATCTCCAACTATCTCTATCTATCGCAATCTCTATCTATCTCTATCTATCCCTAGACCTATCTATTTCTATCACTATCTCTGTCTATCTCTATCTATCTCTATCACTATTTATCTCCATCTATCTCTATCTTTCTCTCTATCTATCTCTATCAATCTCTGTCTCCATCTATCTCTATCTTTATGAATCTCTATAGAGAAAAATAGTGGAAAAAATAGAGAGATAGATATATAGATAGATAGATATAGATCTATCTATCTATCTATCGATCTATATCTTCTATCTATATCTATCTATCTCTATCTATCTCTATCCATCTCTATCTCTTTTTTCCCTATCTTTCTCTATCTATCTCTATATCTCTATGTATATCTATCTCTATCTGTATCTATCTTTATCTCTATCTATCTCTATATCTCTATGTATATCTGTCTATATCTGTATCTATCTTTATCTCTATCTATCTCTATATCTCTATGTATATCTATCTATATCTGTATCTATCTTTATCTCTATCTATCTCTATATCTCTATGTATATCTCTCTCTATCTGTATCTATCTGTATCTCTTTCTATCTCTATTTCTATCTCCATATATCTCTATCTCCATCTACCTCTCTCCATCGCTATCTATGTCTATGTCTATTTATTTCTACTTTTCATTTAAAGGGCCAGTTACAAATAGCAGTTTGTAACATATCTCCCCTTTTGGAGGGAGACTAACCAGGCACCTGACCTTCTGTCGGTCAGTGCCTAAGTTAGTCTCGCAACCCACCCACAAATAAACATTAGAAGCAAAGTAGCCCCCCCACAATACGTAGTACTGGCCTGTAGGTTCCAGGTTGTAGAATGAAAGTGTAGCATCCTCGGCCTTCCTGGCGCAGCTGGGCAAATAGCTGATGGTACTTGGGGGGCAGAGGCCAGCTGCACTCTGCCCTGGTGCCAGCGCTTCTGCTGGTGTGAGGGGTTTGCAGGCCAGTCCTGTAACAAGGGGGTCTGTAGGGCAGAGGCCAGCAGCGCTCTGTCCTGATGCCAGCTCTTCTGCTGGGGTGAGGGGTTTGCAGGCCAGCCCTGTAACAAGGGGGTCTGTAGGGCAGAGGCCAGCAGCGCTCTGTCCTAATGCCAGCTCTTCTGCTGGGGGCATTGGGGCATAGTCCTGCCCAGTGGCAAAGAGAACGTGGGGGTCAGTGGGGGTTAACATCTCCACTGTTAACCCTGGGCCCAAGTTAGGAGTTAGCTGGAGAATGGAGACTGGGCTCCCAATCCACTGCATCTCACTCTGCTGATGGGGGACAGGAGTGTTACGGTTGCCTCCAGGCTGGCTGGAAGTTGGACCGTAGAAAAGGATGCTCCTAGCGCTCCCCAAAGGAGCAGCAGCACCGTAGACACTCTAACTGCTGCGTAGCCACCATCAGTAATGCAGACTCTATGAATCACCGCTGCTGGGCTGGTATCTTGCCGTCTGCTCTGCACCCTGGACCTACTCCTAAGGAAGTATATAGAGCATAGCAATCCCTGTAGTGATTATAGCTGAAGCTGTCCCCTACAAACATGAGTCAAAGCTTCAAGTTAGAGGGACAGAAATAGGTCTGAAGTGCTGGAGCACACAGCCTGCTTTTTATTGAGGTTACATGCAAACAGGACACTCTCAGGGGGAGGCATAAAATCCCCCATCACACATTTGATATTAGATAGAGAGACACTCCCTTTGACAGGCCACAACATTTACTTCAGCAGATAACATTACACACAATAAAACAATGCAGTCCACCTTATCAATACTAGTCTGATTAGACAATGGGAAAGTTGATCACTAAACCTAATTAGGTTTCTTGAAGCTGAACAAAATTTAACTCTTAATGGCACACAATGAAACTGAACCAAGTGGGAGAAAGCCAGGGACAAGTCATTTCACAGGTCTGGGGACATAGTCTTAAAGGGGGCATTGTTCACCAAAGTCACAATATGTCCCCAGACGGTTCCCAAAGGGCCACACACACCCAACAAAAGTCAATATACTCTCAGGGGCACAATCTTCCAGGGGCCATAGTCATGAGGAAGGAGGCTGGCAAATAGGCTTCTCCAAAATCCAGGGAAGCAGGGCAACCTTCCATTTAAAGGGCCAGTCACAAATAGCAGTTTGTAACATATCTCCCCTTTTGGAGGGAGACTAACAAGGCACCTGACCTTCTGTCGGTCAGTGCCTAAGTTAGTCTCGCAACCCACCCACAAATAAACACTAGCAGCAAAGCAGCCCCCCCACAACAAGTAGCACTGGCCTGTAGGTTCCAGGTTATAGGATGAAAGTGTAGCATCCTCTGCCTTCCTGGCGCAGCTGGGCAAATAGCTGATGGTACTTGGGGGGCAGAGGCCAGCGGCACTCTGCCCTGGTGCCAGCGCTTCTGCTGGGGTGAGGGGTTTGCAGGCCAGTCCTGTAACAAGGGTGTTACAGAAGCATTAGTTATTTTGTTGTGAAGAGCTTATTTCCCAGCAGCAATGCCTGAACCAGCAAGCCAGCGCCTAAGAAGGGCTCCAAGAAAACCGTAACAAGTATCATTTCATAAAGAGTTAACTCTTTTTTTTCAGCTTTTAGAAACTATTGTCTAATCACCTCTGGAGCCAGACTGCTAATTGATAAGATGAACTTGTAAACTTGTTATCTTAAGTACTGTAATCCTATTGTGGCCTGTCAAAGGACAGTGCTCTCTATCTAAATGTGTGATGGGGGATTTTGTGCTTCCCCCCCTCTCCCCCTGGGAGTGCCCTGTGTGCATGTAACCTTAATAAAAAGCAGGCTGGGCATCCCAGTCCTGAGTTCTTGTTTGACCCTCAATCGCAGCGTTGACTCGTTTTTGTGGGCAGAAGGGTATCCTAGCGGTACTGCAGCTAAGGGAGATTATTCTATATTTGCGAGACTCATATAGAATACTATGGAAAGCAGCTTCTCCCCTCTTTAGCAATAGGGATCCAGGCTACTAAGCGGTCCATCTCTCAGCGAGACTAAGGGTAACCGTAACATTTGGCGGCAGCGGCGGGATTTTCCTGGATTTCCTAGGAGAGGTACAGAACGGATGGAGAGCGCTTACGAAAAATTGAAGCGTACAACCCAAAAGGATTTACTTGAAAGCAGAGGGGGGTACGCCAGCAACCGGCCGAGGAGAGAGCTGATCGCAGAATTGACCGAACTGGATCAGAGCTTCACAATGGCGGAAACACCGACCACGATTAGTGACGAAAAAACCAGGATTGTTCGGGAAAGGCTCTCATTATACGGGCCGAACCCCTCCATGGAATTGGTACAGCAGTTGATGGCAGAGGCGGACGAGGATATACGAGAGACTCGAGCCCACGAACTCAACCTAGCGAATGCACACCGCAATGCTGAAGCCCCGCAGGTAATCATCCCTGTCGAAAATGCTGGGAGGCCCAAGATACCCTATGCGGCATTTCGACCCTTCCTAGAGAGCGAGACAGGGATTGATGAATATTTGGCGGACTTCGAAAGGCAATGTGCCCTGCACCAGATTCCCAACAGAGAGTGGCCCACGATATTGTCTGGGAAACTATCCGGGCGAGCCCTGGAAGCCTTTCGTACTCTGGGTGCTGAGGAAGTGACACAGTATGAGCTAGTTAAGGAGACACTGTTGCGACGGTACGCTGTAACTCCGGACACGTATCGCCGACAGTTTCGGGGCACGGAAAAGAAGCCTAACGATACCCATATGGAATGGGCGCACCGAATGCGGAGAGCGGCAAATCACTGGCTGAGCGGAAGTAAAGCGGTGACTGGGGAGGAAATTTTACAATTGTTTCTCTTAGAACATTTTTATAATGGCATGGAACAGCAAGGGAAGGAATGGCTGCGAGACAGGCGGCCTTCTACCTTAGAAGAAGCAGCCAAATTGGCCGATGAACATTATGACTCCCGTCTTCACGAACCCATGAACTACCGAGCTCCAGCACGGGTCGAACCCAGAGAGGTTTACCGTGCACCCCCTCGTACTGAATTCCGAGCCCCGGTGCCCACAAGGCCCGTCCGACACTCAGGACCACCCAATAACAGCTCTGAGCGTCCCAGACCGACTTGCCACCGATGCAAGCAACCAGGGCATTTCATGGCTAGCTGCCCCCTTAATACGCACCAGACACCCAGGAATTACAATTACCCCTCTGGGTCCTATCGTCCGGCCCGGGCCCTCTGTGTTAACCAAGAGGCCCCTATGGAGGGATATGTGGGGCCGCTTCACGAGGCAGACCCTGTATATGCTGCCTCAGATAACCGCCAGCACCATCGGCAGAGGGTATGGCTCGAGGGGCGATCTACCGAGGGATTGCGAGACACAGGGGCTACTATCACGCTGGTACAGAGTCATTTGGTGCCAGAGCACAAGCGATCCGGACAGACTGTGGCCGTTAGAGTGGCGGGGGGGGATGTGTACAAAATTCCAACAGCTAAAGTGCATCTTGATTGGGGAGCGGGAAAGGGGGCTGTGAACGTGGGCCTAATGGATAATTTACCTGCCGAAGTACTACTGGGCAACGATTTGGGCCCCATGACTTCTGCCTATGCTCCAGTATGCAACAACGAGGCGGACCCAGTGACTACACGGGCCCAAGCCCGGACGGAGCGAGAGCTCTCACCAGTGCGGGAGACACAGGTAAGACCTACCCCGACCTTGCCTGACAGGTTAGGCCCCATACCCTGGGACACCCCAGATGCTTTCGAGGCAGAGTCTAAGACTGACCCGACCTTACAAAAGTACCGGGAACGAGCAGAGACCGGAGGGGGCGGGGCAGATAACGAAACATTCTTATGGGAAAAAGGGAAACTATACCGCTGGACAGAGAAAAGGGGACAGCGTAGGCGACAGCTGGTAGTGCCCCACAAATACCGTCAAGAAATCCTCAAAATAGGCCACGACATCCCCTTAGCAGGCCACCTAGCCGTTACCCGTACCCTACACCGCATTACTCACACGTTCTTTTGGCCAGGGGTGCACGCTGACGTTAGAACTTACTGTAACACCTGCGATGTGTGTCAACGAGTAGGAAGGCGAGGCGATCACCCTAAAGCCCAGCTAGTAAATATGCCCATTGTAGAGGAACCCTTCAGCCGGGTTGCTATTGACCTAGTGGGACCACTGGCTACCCCTAGTCCCTCCGGTAAGCGATACATTCTTACCGTAGTGGACTACGCTACCAGGTACCCAGAGGCTGTCGCCCTATCCAACATACAAGCGGATACGGTAGCGAATGCACTAGTACAGGTGTTCTCCCGGGTAGGATTTCCAAAAGAAATCCTATCCGACCGAGGCACCCAATTTACGGCTGAATTGACCCAACAACTCTGGCAGGTTTGCAAAATTAAGTCCCTCCTGAGCTCCCCATACCACCCCCAGACGAACGGGCTGTGTGAGAGGTTCAATGGGACCCTCAAGCAAATGCTCAAGACGTTCACTCAGGAATACCGAGACTGGGAACGCTTCCTGCCGCACCTCCTATTTGCTTATCGGGAGGTGCCCCAGGAAACGACAGGGTTCTCTCCCTTCGAGTTGCTCTACGGAAGAAAGGTACGGGGACCCCTAAACCTGATCCGGGAGCACTGGGAGGGAGAGATGGAGGCTGACGGTGTCCCCATTGTGCCATACGTGCTGGAACTCAGGGACCGAATGGAGCAATTAGCCAAATCCGTGCGGGCTAATCTCCAGTTGGCCCAGAGAAGACAGAAAGTATGGTACGATCGGGGGGCCCGAAAGAGAATCTTCACCATAGGACAAAAGGTGTTAGTACTTAAGCCGGTGAAGACAGACAAATTGCAGGCGTCCTGGCAGGGTCCCTACCAGATCGTAGAGAAAAGGGGAGACACCACTTATGTGATAGCTAGCTGCCACGACAACAATCTTAGAAAGACATTCCATGTAAACATGCTCAAGGAATATTTTGAGCGGCCAGAGAACGTGACGGCCATATGTTGTTCCCCTCAGGAAGACCCCGACAGTTTACCCATTCCAGACCTATTAGAAAAGAGCCTCCCCACAGGTATAGTGGCGCAGGTTCAGATAGGGGACCGACTTAGCCCCACTGAAAGGGAGCAGCTCAACCAACTCCTCCAGTCTAAACACCTCACCTTCTCCCCGAAGCCAGGGTACACTACTTTAACCACCCACCAGGTAGATACTCCGGGACAAGCTCCCTTGCGCCAGGCTCCGTACCGAATCCCCGAAGCAGTTAGGACAGGAATGAAGAAGGAGATCGATGAGATGCTCCAGCTCAGGGTAATTGAGCCCTCCGATAGTCCCTGGGCCTCCCCAGTTGTCTTGGTGCCCAAGAAAGATGGGACCACCCGGTTCTGCGTAGACTATCGGAGGCTCAATGAAAATACCGTGACGGACGCTTACCCTATGCCCAGGGTAGACGAGCTACTCGATCGTATAGCCAGGGGAAATTACCTGACCACTATTGACCTCTGCAAAGGTTACTGGCAGATTCCCCTGGCCCCGGAGGCTATCCCCAAGTCGGCATTCGTCACCCCATTCGGCTTATATCAGTTTAGGGTAATGCCGTTTGGGATGAAGAATGCCCCAGCTACATTCCAGCGCTTGGTGGATAGGCTCCTGGATGGCTTCCAGAGTTTTGCTTGCGCCTACCTGGACGACATAGCGATCCACAGTGAGTCCTGGGAGGACCACTTAGCTCATGTGGGAATGGTTCTGGATCAGATCCGGGCTGCTGGCCTGACTCTGAAGCCAGAAAAATGCCACTTTGGGATGGCCGAGGTACAGTACCTGGGTCACCGGGTGGGGTGTGGAAAGCAGCGACCAGAGCCGGCCAAAATAGAAGCTGTCGCCAATTGGCCCACCCCCATCACTAAGACTCAGGTCCTAGCCTTCCTGGGCACGGCAGGGTACTATAGACGGTTCGTACCAGACTACAGCACACTTGCCAAACCCCTGACTGACTTGACCAAGAAGAACTTACCTCGACAGGTCCTGTGGTCTCCCCACTGTGAAACGGCTTTCCAGGCTCTCAAAAATGCTCTAATTAACGCTCCTGTCTTGGCGGCCCCAGCCCTTAACAAACGTTTTATCGTCCATACAGATGCTTCCATGTTCGGGCTGGGAGCCGTCCTCAGCCAAGTAGGCGAAGATGGAGGGGAGCATCCAGTTGCCTACATCAGCCGGAAGCTCCTGCCCCGCGAAGTCAGCTATGCAGCGGTCGAAAAGGAGTGTTTGGCTTTGGTGTGGGCATTAAAGAAATTGACTCCCTATTTATATGGTCAGGAGTTCACTCTGGTCACCGACCATAACCCGTTGGTGTGGCTGAACCGGGTCTCTGGAGATAACGGCAGGCTATTACGTTGGAGCTTATCGTTGCAACCCTTCAATTTCACCATTACTTACAGACCTGGGAAACAGAATGGCAACGCCGACGGGTTGTCCAGACAAACCGACCTCAGCCCCGCATAATCAGCGGTCTGGACAGCCTTAGTCTGCCCCGAAAAGGGGTCAGACCGTGTCTGCCAGAGTGTTCCACAGAAAGGGAGCACTGTTACAGAAGCATTAGTTATTTTGTTGTGAAGAGCTTATTTCCCAGCAGCAATGCCTGAACCAGCAAGCCAGCGCCTAAGAAGGGCTCCAAGAAAACCGTAACAAGTATCATTTCATAAAGAGTTAACTCTTTTTTTTCAGCTTTTAGAAACTATTGTCTAATCACCTCTGGAGCCAGACTGCTAATTGATAAGATGAACTTGTAAACTTGTTATCTTAAGTACTGTAATCCTATTGTGGCCTGTCAAAGGACAGTGCTCTCTATCTAAATGTGTGATGGGGGATTTTGTGCTTCCCCCCCTCTCCCCCTGGGAGTGCCCTGTGTGCATGTAACCTTAATAAAAAGCAGGCTGGGCATCCCAGTCCTGAGTTCTTGTTTGACCCTCAATCGCAGCGTTGACTCGTTTTTGTGGGCAGAAGGGTATCCTAGCGGTACTGCAGCTAAGGGAGATTATTCTATATTTGCGAGACTCATATAGAATACTATGGAAAGCAGCTTCTCCCCTCTTTAGCAATAGGGATCCAGGCTACTAAGCGGTCCATCTCTCAGCGAGACTAAGGGTAACCGTAACAAAGGGGGTCTGTAGGGCAGAGGCCAGCAGCACTCTGTCCTGATGCCAGCTCTTCTGCTGGGGGAATTGGGGCATAGTCCTGCCTGGTGGCAAAGGGAATGTGGGGGTCAGTGGGGGTTAACATCTCCACTGTTAACCCTGGGCCCAAGTTAGGAGTTAGCTGGGGAGGGGGAGATTGGCTTACCTCCTCCTCCTGATACTCCGGCGGCCGTTGGGAAGGGAGGTCGATGCTCTCCTCTTCCTGTGGAACATGCTGCGGCTGGGGAGAGAGACCGGTTGTCTCCTCTCCCTGGAAGGCACACTCCGGCTGGGGAGGGAGGTCGATGCTCTCCCCTCCCTGTAGCTGGGTCTGTCGCTGGGGATCTGGGCCGCCTGCCCAGCATCCCTGTAGGGCCGGTAGAGAGACTGCGGTCCCATCTCCACCTGCCTGCTGGGGGTCCTCCCAGGACCAGTCTATGAGGCCTGCTGCCTCTGGTATCTCTGGTTGGGGTTGGGGAAGGAGACCGGTTGTCTCTTCCCTCTGCACAGTATACTGCCGCTGGGGAGGGAGGTCGCTGCTCTCCTCTCCCTGTGGAACATGCTGCGGCTGGGGAGAGAGACCAGGTGTCCATACCCTCAAACTCCACAGTTGGCGCTCAAAGGCTCGTGCCGCTTTGTTCTCCGTATCCAATTCCCGGATGATGCGACTGACTACCTCCTGCGCAGGGTCTGGACCATATCGGACTAGCCGCCTCTTTACCTCTGGAACGAAATCCGCGCCCTCATAGCGACGGATCCGGTTGAGGTGCTCTTCACATGGTTCTGACCAGTATCTTGTCAGCTCCATGCTGCTGTAGGCAGGGACGCTGCGCAGTGGCTAGCGTTGCCCTCAATTACTCTCCTACGATACCAGTGCTGTTGTGGTGCTGCTCCTTGCGCTAGGACGCCAATCCCACTGCTGCCGCCAAATGTTACGGTTGCCTCCAGGCTGGCTGGAAGTTGGACCGTAGAAAAGGATGCTCCTAGCGCTCCCCAAAGGAGCAGCAGCACCGTAGACACTCTAACTGCTGCGTAGCCACCATCAGTAATGCAGACTCTATGAACCACCGCTGCTGGGCTGGTATCTTGCCGTCTGCTCTGCACCCTGGACCTACTCCTAAGGAAGTATATAGAGCATAGCAATCCCTGTAGTGATTATAGCTGAAGCTGTCCCCTACAAACATGAGTCAAGGCTTCAAGTTAGAGGGACAGAAATAGGTCTGAAGTGCTGGAGCACACAGCCTGCTTTTTATTGAGGTTACATGCAAACAGGACACTCTCAGGGGGAGGCATAAAATCCCCCATCACACATTTGATATTAGATAGAGAGACACTCCCTTTGACAGGCCACAACATTTACTTCAGCAGATAACATTACACACAATAAAACAATGCAGTCCACCTTATCAATACTAGTCTGATTAGACAATGGGAAAGTTGATCACTAAACCTAATTAGAGCTAATCCCAGCAGACTTGTATTTAGAATAGGTTTCTTGAAGCTGAACAAAATTTAACTCTTAATGGCACACAATGAAACTGAACCAAGTGGGAGAAAGCCAGGGACAAGTCATTTCACAGGTCTGGGGACATAGTCTTAAAGGGGGCATTGTTCACCAAAGTCACAATATGTCCCCAGACGGTTCCCAAAGGGCCACACACACCCAACAAAAGTCAATATACTCTCAGGGGCACAATCTTCCAGGGGCCATAGTCATGAGGAAGGAGGCTGGCAAATAGGCTTCTCCAAAATCCAGGGAAGCAGGGCAACCTTCCATTTAAAGGGCCAGTCACAAATAGCAGTTTGTAACAAGGAGCAACTGTCTCTGCCCCCTGTGCTGTAAGTGCAGAGACCACGGTCCCATCTGCACGGTTGTGGGGCTTACTGTCTCCCCCTGGTGCGTTAAGCTGCCGCTGGGGAGAGGGGGTTACAAGCTCCTCTCCCATACATACTTCCAGCCGCTGGGGAATGGAGTCTGGGCTCCCAATTCCCTGCATATTCCTCTGCTGCTGGGGGACAGGACCAACTGTCTCTGCCCCCTGTAACTCAGCCTGCCGCTGGGGAATGGAGTCTGGGCTCCCAATTCCCTGCATATTCCTCTGCTGCTGGGGGACAGGACCAACTGTCTCTGCCCCCTGTAACTCAGCCTGCCACTGGGGAATGGAGTCTGGGCTCCCAATTCCCTACAATTCACTCTGCTGCTGGGGGACAGGACCAACTGTCTCTGCCCCCTGTAACTCAGCCTGCCGCTGGGGAATGCAGTCTGGGCTCCCAATTCCCTGCAATTCACTCTACTGCTGGGAGACAGGAGCAACTGTCTCTGCCCCTGTGCTGTAAGTGCAGAGACCACGGTCCCATCTGCACGGTTGTGGGGCTTACTGTCTCCCCCTGGTGCGTTAAGCTGCCGCTGGGGAGAGGGGGTAACAAGCTCCTCTCCCATACATACTTCCAGCCGCTGGGGAATGGAGTCTGGGCTCACAATTCCCTGCATATTCCTCTAATGCTGGGGGACAGGACCAACTGTCTCTGCCCCCTGTAACTCAGCCTGCCGCTGGGGAATGGAGTCTGGGCTCCCAATTCCCTGCATATTCCTCTGCTGCTGGGGGACAGGACCAACTGTCTCTGCCCCCTGTAACTCAGCCTGCCGCTGGGGAATGGAGTCTGGGCTCCCAATTCCCTGCAATTCACTCTGCTGCTGGGGGACAGGACCAACTGTCTCTGCCCCCTGTAACTTGGCCTGCCGCTGGGGAATGGAGTCTGGGCTCCCAATTCCCTGCATATTCCTCTGCTGCTGGGGGACAGGACCAACTGTCTCTGCCCCCTGTAACTCATTTTCTCGCTGGAGAGCAGGTGTCCATACCCCCAAACTCCACAGTTGGCGCTCAAAGGCTCGTGCCGCTTCATTCTCAGTAGCCAATTTTCGGATGATTCGACTGACTACCTCCTGTGCAGGGTCTGGACCATATCGGACTAGCCGCCTCTTTACCTCTGGAACGAAATCAGCGCCCTCATAGCGACGGATCAGGTTGAGGTGCTTTTCACAGGGTTCTGACCAATGTCTTGTCAGCTCCATGCTGCTGTAGGTAGGGACGCTGTGCAGTGGCTAGCGTTGCCCTTAATAACTCTCCTACGATACCAGTGCTGTTGTGGTGCTGCTCCTTGCGCTAGGACGCTATCCCACCGCTGCCGCCAAATGTTACGGTTGCCTCCAGGCTGGCTGGAAGTTGGACCGTAGAAAAGGATGCTCCTAGCGCTCCCCAAAGGATCATCAGCACCGTAGACACTATAACTGCTGCGTAGCCACCATAAGTAATGCAGACTCTATGAACCACAGCTGCTGGGCTGGTATCTCGCCGTCTGCTCTGCGCCCTGGACCTACGACCAGGCTCCAGTAGGTGAACCTTTTCCTTCTGTAGCAATCCCTGTAGCTAAGGGAGTATGAAGAGCATAGCAATCCCTGTAGTGATATAGCTGTCCCCTACAAACATGAGTCAAAGCTGCAAGTTAGAGGGTCAAAATAGGTCTGAATGTGCTGGACACACAGCCTGCTTTTTATTGAGGTTACATGCAAAAAAGACACTCTCAGGGGGAGGCATAAAATCCCCAATCACACATTTAGATACATTTAGATAGAGAGGCAACGCCCTTTGACAGGCCACAACATTACTTCAGCAGATAACATTACACACAATAAAACAATGCAGTACACCTTATCACTAGCAGTCTGATTAGACAATGGGAAAGTTTATCACTAAACTTAATTAGAGCTGATCCCAGCAAACTTGTATTTAGAATTGAACAACATTAACTCTTAATGGCACACAATGAAAACCAATGCCTTTGTAATAGTGCTCCCTTTCTGTGGAACACTCTGCCTGTGTGGTACTGGGTTCAGCAAGCCCTATCCACTGAACCAAGTGGGAGAAAGCCAGGGACAAGTCATTTCACAGGTCTGAAGACATAGTCTTAAAGGGGCATTGTTCATCAAAGTCACAATATGTCCCCAGACGGTTCTTAAAGGGCCATACACACCCAATAAAAGTTAATATGTTCTCAGGGGCACAATCTTCCAGGGGCCATAGTCATGAGGAAGGAGGCTGGCAAATAGGCTTCTGTTACGGTTTCCTCCAGGCTGGCTGGAAGTTGGACCGTAGAAAAGGATGCTCCTAGCGCTCCCCAAAGGACCAGCAGCACCGTAGACACTATAACTACTGCGTAGCCACCATCAGTAATGCAGACTCTATGAACCACCGCTGCTGGGCTGGTATCTCGCCGTCTGCTCTGCGCCCTGGACCTACGACCAGGCTCCAGTAGGTGAACCTCTTCCTTCTGTAGCAATCCCTGTAGCTAAGGGAGTATGAAGAGCATAGCAATCCCTGTAGTGATTATAGCTGGCCCCTACAAACATGAGTCAAAGCTGCAAGTTAGAGGGTCAAAATAGGTCTCATGTGCTGGAACACACAGCCTGCTTTTTATTGAGGTTACATGCAAACAGGACACTCTCAGGGGGAGGCATAAAATCCCCCATCACACATTTGATATTAGATAGAGAGACACTCCCTTTGACAGGCCACAACATTACTTCAGCAGATAACATTACACACAATAAAACAATGCAGTCCACCTTATCACTAGCAGTCTGATTAGACAATGGGAAAGTTTATCACTAAACTTAATTAGAGCTGATCCCAGCAAACTTGTATTTAGAATTGAACAACATTAACTCTTAATGGCACACAATGAAAACCAATGCCTTTGTAATAGTGCTCCCTTTCTGTGGAACACTCTGCCTGTGTGGTACTGGGTTCAGCAAGCCCTATCCACTGAACCAAGTGGGAGAAAGCCAGGGACAAGTCATTTCACAGGTCTGGGGGCATAGTCTTAAAGGGGCATTGTTCATCAAAGTCACAATATGTCCCCAGACAGTTCTTAAAGGGCCATACACACCCAATAAAAGTTAATATGTTCTCAGGGGCACAATCTTCCAGGGGCCATAGTCATGAGGAAGGAGGCTGGCAAATAGGCTTCTCCACGATCCATGGAAGCAGGGCAATTTTTCATTTAAAGGGCCAGTTACAAATAGCAGTTTGTAACATATCTCCCCTTTTGGAGGGAGACTAACCAGGCACCTGACCTTCTGTCGGTCAGTGCCTAAGTTAGTCTCGCAACCCACCCACAAATAAACGTTAGCAGCAAAGTAGCCCCCCCCCACAATACGTAGTACTGGCCTGTAGGTTCCAGGTTGTAGGATGAAAGTGTAGCATCCTCTGCCTTCCTGGCGCAGCTGGGCAAATAGCTGATGGTACTTGGGGGGCAGAGGCCAGCGGCACTCTGCCCTGGTGCCAGCGCTTCTGCTGGGGTGAGGGGTTTGCAGGCCAGTCCTGTAACAAGGGGGTCTGTAGGGCAGAGGCCAGCAGCGCTCTGTCCTGATGCCAGCTCTTCTGCTGGGGGAATTGGGGCATAGTCCTGCCCGGTGGCAAAGGGAACGTGGGGGTCAGTGGGGGTTAACATCTCCACTGTTAACCCTGGGCCCAAGTTAGGAGTTAGCTGGGGAGGGGGAGATTGGCTTACCTCCTCCTCCTGATACTCCGGCGGCCGTTGGGAAGGGAGGTCGATGCTCTCTGCTTCCTGTGGAACATGCTGCGGCTGGGGAGAGAGACCAGTTGTCTCCTCTCCCTGGAAGGCACACTCCGGCTGGGGAGGGAGGTCGATGCTCTCCCCTCCCTGTAGCTGGGTCTGTCGCTGGGGATCTGGGCCGCCTGCCCAGCATCCCTGTAGGGCTGGTAGAGAGACTGCGGTCCCATCTCCACCTGCCTGCTGGGGGTCCTCCCAGGACCAGTCTATGAGGCCTGCTGCCTCTGTTATCTCTGGTTGGGGAAGGAGACTGGTTGTCTCTTCCCTCTGCACGGTATACTGCCGCTGGGGAGGGAGGTCGCTGATATCCTCTCCCTGTAACTCCGGCTGCCGCTGGGGAGGTCATTGCTCTCCGCTCCCTGTAACTCACTTTCTCGCTGGAGACTAGGTGTCCATACCCTCAAACTCCACAGTTGGCGCTCAAAGGCTCGTGCCGCTTTGTTCTCCGTATCCAATTCCCGGATGATGCGACTGACTACCTCCTGCGCAGGGTCTGGACCATATCGGACTAGCCGCCTCTTTACCTCTGAAACGAAATCCGCGCCCTCATAGCGACGAATCCGATTGAGGTGCTCTTCACAGGGTTCTGACCAGTATCTTGTCAGCTCCATGCTGCTGTAGGTAGGGACGCTGCGCAGTGGCTAGCGTTGCCCTCAATAACTCTCCTACCATACCAGTGCTGTTGGGGTGCTGCTCCTTGCGCTAGGACGCCATCCCACCGCTGCCGCCAAATGTTACGGTTGCCTCCAGGCTGGCTGGAAGTTGGACCGTAGAAAAGGATGCTCCTAGCGCTCCCCAAAGGAGCAGCAGCACCGTAGACACTATAACTACTGCGTAGCCACCATCAGTAATGCAGACTCTATGAACCACCGCTGCTGGGCTGGTATCTCGCCGTCTGCTCTGCGCCCTGGACCTACGACCAGGCTCCAGTAGGTGAACCTCTTCCTTCTGTAGCAATCCCTGTAGCTAAGGGAGTATGTGAAGAGCATAGCAAGTGATTATAGCTGGCCCCTACAAACATGAGTCAAAGCTGCAAGTTAGAGGGTCAAAATAGGTCTCATGTGCTGGAACACACAGCCTGCTTTTTATTGAGGTTACATGCAAACAGGACACTCTCAGGGGGAGGCATAAAATCCCCCATCACACATTTGATATTAGATAGAGAGAAACTCCCTTTGACAGGCCACAACATTACTTCAGCAGATAACATTACACACAATAAAACAATGCAGTCCACCTTATCACTAGCAGTCTGATTAGACAATGGGAAAGTTTATCACTAAACTTAATTAGAGCTGATCCCAGCAAACTTGTATTTAGAATTGAACAACATTAACTCTTAATGGCACACAATGAAAACCAATGCCTTTGTAATAGTGCTCCCTTTCTGTGGAACACTCTGCCTGTGTGGTACTGGGTTCAGCAAGCCCTATCCACTGAACCAAGTGGGAGAAAGCCAGGGACAAGTCATTTCACAGGTCTGGGGACATAGTCTTAAAGGGGCATTGTTCATCAAAGTCACAATATGTCCCCAGACGGTTCCTAAAGGGCCATACACACCCAATAAAAGTTAATATGTTCTCAGGGGCACAATCTTCCAGGGGCCATAGTCATGAGGAAGGAGGCTGGCAAATAGGCTTCTCCACGATCCATGGAAGCAGGGCAATTTTTCATTTAAAGGGCCAGTTACAAATAGCAGTTTGTAACAGCTTCTCCACGATCCATTGAAGCAGGGCAATTTTTCATTTAAAGGGCCAGTTACAAATAATAGCAGTTTGTAACAATCTCTATCTCTTTTTATCTCTATCTATCTCTATCTACCTCTACCTATTATACCTATCTCTATATATTTCTATCCATCTCTACCTATCTCTATCTCTGTATATCTCTATCTTTCTCTACTTATCTCTCTATTTCTATCTGTATCTATCTTTCTCTATCTTTCTCTAGCTCTATTTATGTATTTTTTTCTATTTCAATCTATCTCTATTTATCTCTATCTATCTCAATATCTATCTATCTATCTCTATCTATTTTTTATCTATATCGATCTATCTCTAGCTCTATTGATCTCTAGCTATCTCTATCACTATCTTTATCTATCTCCATCTCTATCTATCTCTATCTTTCTATATCGATCTAGCTTTCTCTATATATCTCTCTCTATCTCTATTTATCTCTATCTCTATCTTTCTTACTCTCTATCTATCTATATCCCAATCTATCTATATCTATATATTTCAATCTCTATTTTTATCAATCTCTATCCATTTCTATAGCTATCTCTATCTCCATATATCTCTATCTCTATGTGTATCTATATCTCTTTATATTTCTATCTCTATCTATCCCCATCTATCTTTCTCTATCTCAATCTCTCTCTATCTACCTCTATCTATCTCTAGCTATTTTTATCTATCTATCTCCAACTATCGCTATCTATCTCAATCTATCTCTATCTATTTTTATCTATCTATCTCCAACTATCTCTATCTATCTCAATCTCTATCTATCTATCTATCTATCTATCTATCCCTAGACCTATCTATCTCTATCACTATTTATCTATATCTCTATCTATCTCTATATTTCTCTCTCTCTCTATCTATCTCTATCAATCTCTGTCTCCATCTATCTCCATCTTTATGAATCTCTATAGAGAAAATAGTGAAGAAAATATATAGAGATAGACAGAAGAGATAGATATAGAATTATCTATCTATCGATCTATATCTTCTATCTATATCTATCTATCTCTATCTATCTCTCTCCATCTCTATCTCTTTTTTCCCTATCTTTCTCTATCTATCTCTATATCTCTATGTATATCTATCTTTATCTCTATCTCTATTTCTATCTCCATATATTTCTATCTCCATCTACCTCTCTCCATCTCTATCTATCTCTATGTCTATTTATCTCTATCGCTATCTATCTTTATCTATCTCTACCTATCTCTATCTATATCTATTTTTCACTATCTGTCTCTATCTATCCCTATATCTCTATTTCTATCTATCTCTATCTGTATCTCTATATGTATCTGTATCTATCTATCTTCCGATCTATCTCTATTTTTCCTTTTATCTGTATCTCTATCTCTATCAATTGCTAGCTCTATTTCTATCTCCAACTATCTCTATCGCAATCTATCTCTCTCTATCTCTATCTATCTCTATGTCTATCTATCTATCTCTATCTATCTTTATCTATCTCTACATATCTCTATCTATCTATCTCTATATATATCCATCCTTATCTATCTCTATCTATCTCTATTGTTCACTATCTATCTATCTATCTATCTATCTATCTATCTATGTATATCTTTTATCTAAATATATATATATAAATCTATATCTATCTATCTCTATATCTCTATTTCTATCTGTATATTTATCTCTATCTGTATCTATCTATCTATCTATCTATCTATCTGTAACTCTATCTATCTATCTATCTATCTATCTCTATTGTTATTTCTATATCTCTATCTCTATTTCTATTGCCATCTATCTCTATCTCCATCTATCTCTCACTATCTGTATTTATCTTTATCTCTCTCTACCTATCTATATCTATCTCTATTGTTCACTATCTATATCTATCTATATCTATCTCTATCAATCTCTGTCTCCATCTATCTCTATCTTTCTATCTCTATCTCTTTTTATCTCTATCTCAATCTATATATCTCTACCTTTCTCTATCTCAATCTATCTCTTTCGATCTCAATCTCTAGCTATCTCTATCACTATCTACATCTATCTATCTCTATCTACATCTATTTCTATATCTATCTATCTATCTATCTATCTCTATCTTTCTCTATCTATCTCTATATCTGACTATCTCTATCTCTAGCTATCAATATTGCAATCTCTATCTCTATCTATTTCTATCTCTATCTATCTCTTTCTATCTCTATTGTTCACTATTTATCTCTGTCTATGTCTATGTATCTCTACCTTTCTCTATCTCTATCTATCTCTATCTCTTTGTATCTCTATCTCTATCTATCTCTATCTCAATATATCTGTCTCTACCTATTATACCTATCTCTATATATTTCTATTCATCTCTACCTATCTCTATCTCTGTCTATCTCTATCTTTCTCTATCTATCTCTATCTGTATCTGTATCTCTATTTCTATCTATGTCTCTATCTTGCTCTATCTTTATCTAGCTCTATCTATGTCTTTTTTTTTCTCTCTATCTCAATCTATCTCTATTTATCTCTATCTCTATCTATCTCAATATCTATCTATCAATCTCTATCTATTTTTTATCTATATCAGTCTATCTCTATCTATATCGATCTCAATCTCTAGCTATCTCTATCACTATCTTTATCTCTATCTCTATCTATCTCTATCTTTCTATATCTATCTTTCTCTATCTCTATCTATCTCTTTCTCTATCTCTATTTATCTCTATCTCTATATTTCTTACTCTCTATCTATCTATATCCCAATCTATCTATATCTATCTATCTATCTCTATCTCTATATATTTCAATCTCTATTTTTATCCATCTCTATCCATTTCTATATCTATCGATCTATCTCTATCTATCTCCATATATATCTATCTCTATGTGTATCTCTATCTATCTCTATCTATCCCCATCTATCTCTCTCTATCTCAATCTCTCTCTATCTACCTACCTCTATCTATATCTATCTATTTTTATCTATCTATCTCCAACTATCACTATCTATCTCAATCTATCTCTATTTTTATCTATCTATCTATCTCCAACTATCTCTATCTATCGCAATCTCCATCTATCTCTATCTTTCTCTCTATCTATCTCTATCAATCTCTGTCTCCATCTATCTCTATCTTTATGAATCTCTATAGAGAAAAATAGTGGAAAAAATAGAGAGATAGATATATAGATAGATAGATATAGATCTATCTATCTATCGATCTATATCTTCTATCTATATCTATCTATCTCTATCTATCTCTATCCATCTCTATCTCTTTTTTCCCTATCTTTCTCTATCTATCTCTATATCTCTATGTATATCTATCTCTATCTGTATCTATCTTTATCTCTATCTATCTCTATATCTCTATGTATATCTATCTATATCTGTATCTATCTTTATCTCTATCTATCTCTATATCTCTATGTATATCTATTTATATCTGTATCTATCTTTATCTCTATCTATCTCTATATCTCTATGTATATCTCTCTCTATCTGTATCTATCTTTATCTCTTTCTATCTCTATTTCTATCTCCATATATCTCTATCTCCATCTACCTCTCTCCATCGCTATCTATGTCTATGTCTATTTATTTCTACCACTATCTATCTTTATCTATCTCTATCTATCTCTATCTATCTCTATCTATTTTTCCCTATCTGTCTCTATCTATCACTATATCTCTATTTCTATCTATCTCTATCTGTATCTCTATATGTATCTGTATCTATCTATCTACCTATCTATCTCTATTTTTCTTTTTATCTGTATCTCTATCTATCTCTATCTATTGCTATCTCTATTTCTATCTCTAACTATCTCTATCTCCATCTATCTCTCTCTATCTCTATCTATCTCTATGTCTATCTATCTTTTTCTATCTCTACCTATCTCTATCTATCTCTGTCTATATCCATCCTTATCTATCTCTATCTATCTCTACTGTTCACTATCTATCTATCTATCTATCTATCTATCCATATATATATATATATATATTTATTTATATAAATAAATGTATATCTATCTATCTCTATATCTCTAATTCTATCTGTATATATATATCTGTATCTATCTATCTATCTCTATCTCTATTTCTCTATCTATCTGTAACTCTATCTATCTCTATCTATTGCTATTTCTATATATATCTATCTCTATTTCTATCGCCATCTATCTCTTCCTCCATCTATCTCTCTCTATCTCTATTTATCTTTATCTCTCTCTACCTATCTCTATCTAGCTCTATTATTCCCTATCTATATCTATATATCTCTATCTCTACCTTTCTCTATCTCTATTTATCTCTATCAATCTTTCTCTATCTCAATCTATCTCTTTCGATCTCAATCTCTAGCTATCTCTATCACTATCTATATCTATCTCTATCTCCATTTATTTCTATATCTATTTCTATCTTTATCTTTATCTTTCTTTATCTTTCTCTATCTATCTCTATCTATCTCTATCTCTATCTCTATCTATTTTTCACTATCTGTCTCTATCTATCACTATATCTCTATTTCTATCTATCTCTATCTGTATCTCTATATGTATCTGTATCTCTCTACCTATCTATCCCTATTTTTCTTTTTATCTGTATCTCGATCTATCTATCTCTATCTATCTCTATGTCTATCTATCTTTACCTATCTATATCTATCTATCTCTGTCTATATCCATCCTTATCTATCTCTATCTATCTCTATTGTTCACTATCTATCTATCTATCTATCTATCTATCTCTTCTATCTATCTATCTATCTATATATAAATGTATATCTATCTATCTCTATATCTCTAATTCTATCTGTATCTGTATATCTATCTGTATCTATCTATCTAATCTATCTGTAACTCTATTTCTCTATCTATCTGTAACTCTATTTCTCTATCTATCTGTAACTCTATCTATCTCTATTGCTATTTTTATATATCTCTATCTCTATTTCTATCGCCATCTATCTCTATCTCCATCTATCTCTCTCTATCTATCTTTATCTCTCTCTACCTATCTCTATCTATCTCTATGATTCACTATCTATATCTATATATCTCTAGCTATCTCTACCTTTCTCTATCTCTATCTATCTCTATCAATCTCTGTCTCCATCTATCTCTATCTTTATGAATCTCTATAGAGAAAAATAGTGGAAAAAATAGATAGAGATAGATATATAGATAGATAGATAGATAGATATAGATCTATCTATCTATCGATCTATATCTTCTATCTATATCTATCTCTATCTATCTCTATCCATCGCTATCTCTTTTTTCCCTATCTTTCTCTATCTATCTCTATATCTCTACAGGCAGTGCAGAATTATTAGGCAAATGAGTATTTTGACCACATCATCCTCTTTATGCATGTTGTCTTACTCCAAGCTGTATAGGCTCGAAAGCCTACTACCAATTAAGCATATTAGGTGATGTGCATCTCTGTAATGAGAAGGGGTGTGGTCTAATGACATCAACACCCTATATCAGGTGTGCATAATTATTAGGCAACTTCCTTTCCTTTGGCAAAATGGGTCAAAAGAAGGACTTGACAGGCTCAGAAAAGTCAAAAATAGTGAGATATTTTGCAGAGGGATGCAGCACTCTTAAAATTGCAAAGCTTCTGAAGCGTGATCATCGAACAATCAAGCGTTTCATTCAAAATAGTCAACAGGATCGCAAGAAGTGTGTGGAAAAACCAAGGCGCAAAATAACTGCCCATGAACTGAGAAAAGTCAAGCGTGCAGCTGCCAAGATGCCACTTGCCACCAGTTTGGCCATATTTCAGAGCTGCAACATCACTGGAGTGCCCAAAAGCACAAGGTGTGCAATACTCAGAGACATGGCCAAGGTAAGAAAGGCTGAAAGACGACCACCACTGAACAAGACACACAAGCTGAAACGTCAAGACTGGGCCAAGAAATATCTCAAGACTGATTTTTCTAAGGTTTTATGGACTGATGAAATGAGAGTGAGTCTTGATGGGCCAGATGGATGGGCCCGTGGCTGGATTGGTAAAGGGCAGAGAGCTCCAGTCCGACTCAGACGCCAGCAAGGTGGAGGTGGAGTACTGGTTTGGGCTGGTATCATCAAAGATGAGCTTGTGGGGCCTTTTCGGGTTGAGGATGGAGTCAAGCTCAACTCCCAGTCCTACTGCCAGTTTCTGGAAGACACCTTCTTCAAGCAGTGGTACAGGGAGAAGTCTGCATCCTTCAAGAAAAACATGATTTTCATGCAGGACAATGCTCCATCACACGCGTCCAAGTACTCCACAGCGTGGCTGGCAAGAAAGGGTATAAAAGAAGAAAATCTAATGACATGGCCTCCTTGTTCACCTGATCTGAACCCCATTGAGAACCTGTGGTCCATCATCAAATGTGAGATTTACAAGGAGGGAAAACAGTACACCTCTCTGAACAGTGTCTGGGAGGCTGTGGTTGCTGCTGCACGCAATGTTGATGGTGAACAGATCAAAACACTGACAGAATCCATGGATGGCAGGCTTTTGAGTGTCCTTGCAAAGAAAGGTGGCAATATTGGTCACTGATTTGTTTTTGTTTTGTTTTTGAATGTCAGAAATGTATATTTGTGAATGTTGAGATGTTATATTGGTTTCACTGGTAAAAATAAATAATTGAAATGGGTATATATTTGTTTTTTGTTAAGTTGCCTAATAATTATGCACAGTAATAGTCACCTGCACACACAGATATCCCCCTAAAATAGCTATAACTAAAAACAAACTAAAAACTACTTCCAAAACTATTCAGCTTTGATATTAATGAGTTTTTTGGGTTCATTGAGAACATGGTTGTTGTTCAATAATAAAATTAATCCTCAAAAATACAACTTGCCTAATAATTCTGCACTCCCTGTATGTATATCTATCTCTATCTATCTTTATCTCTATCTATCTCTATTTCTATCTCCATCTACCTCTCTCCATCTCTATCTATGTCTATTTATTTCTATCACTATCTATCTCTACCTATCTCTATCTATCTCTATCTATATCTATTTTTCCCTATCTGTCTCTATCTATCACTATATCTCTATTTCTATCTATCTCTATCTGTATCTCTATATGTATCTGTATCTATCTATCTATCTATCTCTATTTTTCTTTTTATCTGTATCTCTATCTATCTCTATCTATTGCTATCTCTATTTCTATCTCTAACTATCTCTATCTCCATCTATCTCTCTCTATCTATCTCTATCTATCTCTATGTCTATCTATCTTTATCTATCTCTACCTATCTCTATCTATATCCATCCTTATCTATCTCTATCTATCTCTATTGTTCACTATCTATCTATATATCTATATATATATATATATATATATATATATATAAAAAATGTATATCTATCTATCTCTATATCTCTAATTCTATCTGTATCTGTATATATATATATGTATCTATCTATCTCTATCTCTATTTCTCTATCTATCTGTAACTCTATCTATCTCTATCTATTGCTATTTCTATATATCTCTATCTCTATTTCTATCACCATCTATCTCTTTCTCCATCTATCTCTCTCTATCTCTATTTATCTTTATCTCTCTCTACCTATCTCTATCTAGCTCTATTATTCCCTATCTATATCTATATATCTCTATCTCTACCTTTCTCTATCTCTATCTATCTCTCAAATCAATCTTTGTCTCCATCTATCTCTATCTTTTTATCTCTATCTCAATCTATCTATCTCTATCTCAATCTATATATCTCTATCTTTCTCTATCTCAATCTATCTCTTTCGATCTCAATCTCTAGCTATCTCTATCACTATCTATATCTATCTCTATCTCCATCTATTTCTATATCTATCTCTATCTTTATCTTTCTCTATCTTTCTCTATCTATCTCTTTCTATCTCTATCTATCTCTATCTATATCTATTTTTCACTATCTGTCTCTATCACTATATCTCTATTTCTATCTATCTCTATCTGTATTTCTATATGTATCTGTATCTCTCTACCTATCTGTTACAGAAGCATTAGTTATTTTGTTGTGAAGAGCTTATTTCCCAGCAAGCCAACGCCTAAGAAGGGCTCCAAGAAAACCGTAACAAGTATCATTTCATAAAGAGTTAACTCTTTTTTTTCAGCTTTTAGAAACTATTGCCTAAATACACATTTTTGCTGGCCTCAGCTCTAAGTTTAGGGATAACCAATCCCATTGTCTAATCACCTCTGGAGCCAGACTGCTAATTGATAAGATGAACTTGTAAACTTGTTATCTTAAGTACTGTAATCCTATTGTGGCCTGTCAAAGGACAGTGCTCTCTATCTAAATGTGTGATGGGGGATTTTGTGCTTCCCCCCCCTCTCCCCCTGGGAGTGCCTGTGTGCATGTAACCTTAATAAAAAGCAGGCTGGGCATCCCAGTGCTGAGTTCTTGTTTGACCCTCAATCGCAGCGTTGACTCGTTTTTGTGGGCAGAAGGGTATCCTAGCTGTACTACAGCTAAGGGAGATTATTCTATATTTGCGAGACTCATATAGAATACTATGTGTTACAGAAGCATTAGTTATTTTGTTGTGAAGAGCTTATTTCCCAGCAGCAATGCCTGAACCAGCAAGCCAGCGCCTAAGAAGGGCTCCAAGAAAACCGTAACAAGTATCATTTCATAAAGAGTTCACTCTTTTTTTTCCAGCTTTTAGAAACTATTGTCTAATCACCTCTGGAGCCAGACTGCTAATTGATAAGATGAACTTGTAAACTTGTTATCTTAAGTACTGTAATCCTATTGTGGCCTGTCAAAGGACAGTGCTCTCTATCTAAATGTGTGATGGGGGATTTTGTGCTTCCCCCCCTCTCCCCCTGGGAGTGCCCTGTGTGCATGTAACCTTAATAAAAAGCAGGCTGGGCATCCCAGTCCTGAGTTCTTGTTTGACCCTCAATCGCAGCGTTGACTCGTTTTTGTGGGCAGAAGGGTATCCTAGCTGTACTGCAGCTAAGGGAGATTATTCTATATTTGCGAGACTCATATAGAATACTATGGAAAGCAGCTTCTCCCCTCTTTAGCAATAGGGATCCAGGCTACTAAGCGGTCCATCTCTCAGCGAGACTAAGGGTAACCGTAACATTTGGCGGCAGCGGCGGGATTTTCCTGGATTTCCTAGGAGAGGTACAGAACGGATGGAGAGCGCTTACGAAAAATTGAAGCGTACAACCCTAAAAGATTTACTTGAAAGCAGAGGGGGGTACGCCAGCAACCGGCCGAGGAGAGAGCTGATCGCAGAATTGAACGAACTGGATCAGAGCTTCACAATGGCGGAAACACCGACCACGATTAGTGACGAAAAAACCAGGATTGTTCGGGAAAGGCTCTCATTATACGGGCCGAACCCCTCCATGGAATTGGTACAGCAGTTGATGGCGGAGGCGGACGAGGATATACGAGAGACTCGAGCCCACAAACTCAACCTAGCGAACGCACACCGCAATGCTGTAGCCCCGCAGGTAATCATCCCTGTCGAAAATGCTGGGAGGCCCAAGATACCCTATACGGCATTTCGACCCTTTCTAGAGAGCGAGACAGGGATTGATGAATATTTGGCGGACTTCGAAAGGCAATGTGCACTGCACCAGATTCCCAACAGAGAGTGGCCCACGATATTGTCTGGGAAACTATCCGGGCGAGCCCTGGAAGCCTTTCGTACTCTGGGTGCTAAGGAAGTGACACAGTATGAGCTAGTTAAGGAGACACTGTTGCGACGGTACGCTGTAACTCCGGACACGTATCGCCGACAGTTTCGGGGCACGGAAAAGAAGCCTAACGATACCCATATGGAATGGGCGCACCGAATGCGGAGAGCGGCAAATCACTGGCTGAGCGGAAGTAAAGCGGTGACTGGGGAGGAAATTTTACAATTGTTTCTCTTAGAACATTTTTATAATGGCATGGAACAGCAAGGGAAGGAATGGCTGCGAGACAGGCGGCCTTCTACCTTAGAAGAAGCAGCCAAATTGGCCGATGAACATTATGACTCCCGTCTTCACGAACCCATGAACTACCGAGCTCCAGCACGGGTCGAACCCAGAGAGGTTTACCGTGCACCCCCTCGTGCTGAATTCCGAGCCCCGGTGCCCACAGGGCCCGTCCGACACTCAGGACCACCCAATAACAGCTCTGAGCGTCACAGACCGACTTGCCACCGATGCAAGCAACCAGGGCATTTCATGGCTAGCTGCCCCCTTAATACGCACCAGACACCCAGGAATTACAATTACCCCTCTGGGTCCTATCGTCCGGCCCGGGCCCTCTGTGTTAACCAAGAGGCCCCTATGGAGGGATATGTGGGGCCGCTTCACGAGGCAGACCCTGTATATGCTGCCTCAGATAACCGCCAGCACCATCGGCAGAGGGTATGGCTCGAGGGGCGATCTACCGAGGGATTGCGAGACACAGGGGCTACTATCACGCTGGTACAGAGTCATTTGGTGCCAGAGCACAAGCGATCCGGACAGACTGTGGCCGTTAGAGTGGCGGGGGGGGATGTGTACAAAATTCCAACAGCTAAAGTGCATCTTGATTGGGGAGCGGGAAAGGGGGCTGTGAACGCGGGCCTAATGGATAATTTACCTGCCGAAGTACTACTGGGCAACGATTTGGGCCCCATGACTTCTGCCTATGCTCCAGTATGCAACAACGAGGCGGACCCAGTGACTACACGGGCCCAAGCCCGGACGGAGCGAGAGCTCTCACCAGTGCGGGAGACACAGGTAAGACCTACCCCGACCTTGCCTGACAGGTTAGGCCCCATACCCTGGGACACCCCAGATGCTTTCGAGGCAGAGTCTAAGACTGACCCGACCTTACAAAAGTACCGGGAACGAGCAGAGACCGGAGGGGGCGGGGCAGATAACGAAACATTCTTATGGGAAAAAGGGAAACTATACCGCTGGACAGAGAAAAGGGGACAGCGTAGGCGACAGCTGGTAGTGCCCCACAAATACCGTCAAGAAATCCTCAAAATAGGCCATGACATCCCCTTAGCAGGCCACCTAGCCGTTACCCGTACCCTACACCGCATTACTCACACGTTCTTTTGGCCAGGGGTGCACGCTGACGTTAGAACTTACTGTAACACCTGCGATGTGTGTCAACGAGTAGGAAGGCGAGGCGATCACCCTAAAGCCCAGCTAGTAAATATGCCCATTGTAGAGGAACCCTTCAGCCGGGTTGCTATTGACCTAGTGGGACCACTGGCTACCCCTAGTCCCTCCGGTAAGCGCTACATTCTTACCGTAGTGGACTACGCTACCAGGTACCCAGAGGCTGTCGCCCTATCCAACATACAAGCGGATACGGTAGCGAATGCACTAGTACAGGTGTTCTCCCGGGTAGGATTTCCAAAAGAAATCCTATCCGACCGAGGCACCCAATTTACGGCTGAATTAACCCAACAACTCTGGCAGGTTTGCAAAATTAAGTCCCTCCTGAGCTCCCCATACCACCCCCAGACGAACGGGCTGTGTGAGAGGTTCAATGGGACCCTCAAGCAAATGCTCAAGACGTTCACTCAGGAATACCGAGACTGGGAACGCTTCCTGCCGCACCTCCTATTTGCTTATCGGGAGGTGCCCCAGGAAACGACAGGGTTCTCTCCCTTCGAGTTGCTCTACGGAAGAAAGGTACGGGGACCCCTAGACCTGATCCGGGAGCACTGGGAGGGAGAGATGGAGGCTGACGGTGTCCCCATTGTGCCATACGTGCTGGAACTCAGGGACCGAATGGAGCAATTAGCCAAATCCGTGCGGGCTAATCTCCAGTTGGCCCAGAGAAGACAGAAAGTATGGTACGATCGGGGGGCCCGAAAGAGAATCTTCACCATAGGACAAAAGGTGTTAGTACTTAAGCCGGTGAAGACAGACAAATTGCAGGCGTCCTGGCAGGGTCCCTACCAGATCGTAGAGAAAAGGGGAGACACCACTTATGTGATAGCTAGCTGCCATGACAACAATCTTAGAAAGACATTCCATGTAAACATGCTCAAGGAATATTTTGAGCGACCAGAGAACGTGACGGCCGTATGTTGTTCCCCTCAGGAAGACCCCGACAGTTTACCCATTCCAGACCTATTAGAAAAGAGTCTCCCCACAGGTATAGTGGCGCAGGTTCAGATAGGGGACCGACTTAGCCCCACTGAAAGGGAGCAGCTCAACCAACTCCTCCAGTCCAAACACCTCACCTTCTCCCCGAAGCCAGGGTACACTACTTTAACCACCCACCAGGTAGATACTCCGGGACAAGCTCCCTTGCGCCAGGCTCCGTACCGAATCCCCGAAGCAGTTAGGACAGGAATGAAGAAGGAGATCGATGAGATGCTCCAGCTCAGGGTAATTGAGCCCTCCGATAGTCCATGGGCCTCCCCAGTTGTCTTGGTGCCCAAGAAAGATGGGACCACCCGGTTCTGTGTAGACTATCGGAGGCTCAATGAAAATACCGTGACGGACGCTTACCCTATGCCCAGGGTAGACGAGCTACTCGATCGTATAGCCAGGGGAAATTACCTGACCACTATTGACCTCTGCAAAGGTTACTGGCAGATTCCCCTGGCCCCGGAGGCTATCCCCAAGTCGGCATTCGTCACCCCATTCGGCTTATATCAGTTTAGGGTAATGCCGTTTGGGATGAAGAATGCCCCAGCTACATTCCAGCGCTTGGTGGATAGGCTCCTGGATGGCTTCCAGAGTTTTGCTTGCGCCTACCTGGACGACATAGCGATCCACAGTGAGTCCTGGGAGGACCACTTAGCTCATGTGGGAATGGTTCTGGATCAGATCCGGGCTGCTGGCCTGACTCTGAAGCCAGAAAAATGCCACTTTGGGATGGCCGAGGTACAGTACCTGGGTCACCGGGTGGGGTGTGGAAAGCAGCGACCAGAGCCGGCCAAAATAGAAGCTGTCGCCAATTGGCCCACCCCCATCACTAAGACTCAGGTCCTAGCCTTCCTGGGCACGGCAGGGTACTATAGACGGTTCGTACCAGACTACAGCACACTTGCCAAACCCCTGACTGACTTGACCAAGAAGAACTTACCTCGACAGGTCCTGTGGTCTCCCCACTGTGAAACGGCTTTCCAGGCTCTCAAAAATGCTCTAATTAACGCTCCTGTCTTGGCGGCCCCAGCCCTTAACAAACGTTTTATCGTCCATACAGACGCTTCCATGTTCGGGCTGGGAGCTGTCCTCAGCCAAGTAGGCGAAGATGGAGGGGAGCATCCAGTTGCCTACATCAGCCGGAAGCTCCTGCCCCGCGAAGTCAGCTATGCAGCGGTCGAAAAGGAGTGTTTGGCTTTGGTGTGGGCATTAAAGAAATTGACTCCCTATTTATATGGTCAGGAGTTCACTCTGGTCACCGACCATAACCCGTTGGTGTGGCTGAACCGGGTCTCTGGAGATAACGGCAGGCTATTATGTTGGAGCTTATCGTTGCAACCCTTCAATTTCACCATTACTTACAGACCTGGGAAACAGAATGGCAACGCCGACGGGTTGTCCAGACAAACAGACCTCAGCCCCGCATAACCAGCGGTCTGGACAGCCTTAGTCTGCCCCGAAAAGGGGTCAGACCGTGTCTGCCAGAGTGTTCCACAGAAAGGGAGCACTGTTACAGAAGCATTAGTTATTTTGTTGTGAAGAGCTTATTTCCCAGCAAGCCAACGCCTAAGAAGGGCTCCAAGAAAACCGTAACAAGTATCATTTCATAAAGAGTTAACTCTTTTTTTTCAGCTTTTAGAAACTATTGCCTAAATACACATTTTTGCTGGCCTCAGCTCTAAGTTTAGGGATAACCAATCCCATTGTCTAATCACCTCTGGAGCCAGACTGCTAATTGATAAGATGAACTTGTAAACTTGTTATCTTAAGTACTGTAATGCTATTGTGGCCTGTCAAAGGACAATGCTCTCTATCTAAATGTGTGATGGGGGATTTTGTGCTTCCCCCCCCTCTCCCCCTGGGAGTGCCTGTGTGCATGTAACCTTAATAAAAAGCAGGCTGGGCATCCCAGTGCTGAGTTCTTGTTTGACCCTCAATCGCAGCGTTGACTCGTTTTTGTGGGCAGAAGGGTATCCTAGCTGTACTACAGCTAAGGGAGATTATTCTATATTTGCGAGACTCATATAGAATACTATGGAAAGCAGCTTCTCCCCTCTTTAGCAATAGGGATCCAGGCTACTAAGCGGTCCATCTCTCAGCGAGACTAAGGGTAACCGTAACACTATCTATCTCTATTTTTCTTTTTATCTGTATCTCGATCTATCTATCTCTATCTATCTCTATGTCTATCTATCTTTACCTATCTATATCCATCCTTATCTATCTCTATTGTTCACTATCTATCTATCTATCTCTTCTATCTATCTATCTATCTATCTATCTATATATATATATATATATAAATGTATATCTATCTATCTCTATATCTCTAATTCTATCTGTATCTGTATATCTATCTGTATCTATCTATCTAATCTATCTATCTCTATTTCTCTATCTATCTGTAACTCTATCTATCTCTATCTATTGCTATTTTTATATATCTCTCTATCTCTATTTCTATCACCATCTATCTCTATCTCCATCTCTCTCTCTCTATCTATCTTTATCTCTATCTACCAATCTCTATGATTCACTATCTATATCTATATATCTCTAGCTATCTCTACCTTTCTCTATCTCTATCTATCTCTATCAATCTCTGTCTCCATCTATCTTTATCTTTCTATCTCTATCTCTTTTTATCTCTATCTATCTCTATCTCTGTCTCAATCTATCTATCTCTATCTTTCTCTATCTCTTTCGATCTCAATCTCTAGCTATCTCTATCACTATCTATATCTATCTATCTCTATCGCCATCTATTTCTATATCTATCTATCTCTATCTTTCTCTATCTATTTCTATCTATCTCTATCTAACTCTATCTATTTCTCTATCTATCTCTTATCTCTATCTGTCTCTATCTTTTGTACTCTCTATCTATCTCTAGCTATCTATATGTCAATCTATCTCTGTATATTTCAATCTCTATTTTTATCTATCTCTATCCATCTCTCCATTTCAATCTCTATCTATCTATCTATCTATCTCTATCTATCTCAATATATCTCTATATCTATCTATATGTGTATCTCCATCTCTATCTATCTCTATCTATCCCTATCTCTCTCTCTACCTCAGTCTCTCTCTCTCTCTCTCTCTCTCTATCTATCTATCTCTATCTATTAATCTCAATCTCAATCTCTATTTATCTCTATCTATCTTGATCTCTATCTATCTCTATCTATTTTTATCTATCTCCAACGATCTCTATCTATCTCGATCTCTATCTATCTATTTTTATCTACCTCTATCTATCTAGATCCATCTCTATCTCTTTCTATCTTTATTTCTATTTCTGTCTATCTTTACCTATCCCAATCGCTATATAGCTCTATCTATATCTATATCTTTCTATCTCTATCTATCTCTAGATCTATCTATCTCTATCTATCTATCACTATCTATATCTATCTCTATCTCTAGCTCTATCTATCTCTATCTTTAATATTATTATTATCGGTTATTTGTAGAGTGCCAACAGATTCTGCAGCGCTATAAATAAAGGGGGAGTACAACAAAACAATTATAGGGATCAAATGGGTAGAGGGCCCTGCTAAGAGTTGCACTGTTGTAGTCAGCTCTTAAGAAGGTGATCTACAAACAGCTAGACTCAGGCTTACATGCTAAGGGGGTTCAGGGGATAGCAATGGAGGAGTGGAACTGGTATAAAGTAAGGTTAGCATAGGTTGTATGCGTCCCTGAACAGTAGAGTCTTTAGGGAGCGGTTGAAGCTTTTAAAACTAGAAGAGAGTCTTGCGGAGCGAGGCAGAGAGTTCCACAAGATGGGAGCCAGTCTGGAGAAGTCATCTATCACTATCTCTATCTATCTCTGTCTATCTCTATATATCTATATCTCTATTTATCTTTAACGATCACTATCTCTATCTATTTCTATCTATCTCTATCTATTAATATCGCTATCTCTATCTATCTATTTTGCTATCTATTTCTATCTTTCTCTATTTCTATCTAACTATATCTCTTTTTGTCTATCTCTATCTATCTCTATGTATCTCTATCTGTAAATCTCTATTTCTATCTATCTTTATCTATCTATCTCTATCTATCTCATCTATCTGTATCTCTATTTCTATTTATCTCTAAATATCTATATATCTATCTATCTATGTCCATCTACCTCTATCTATCTATATCTATATACATATATCTACATCTATCTATATCAATCTATATTTACATCTATCTATGTATCCATCTATATCTACATATATCTATCTCTAACTATTCTATCTATCTCTATATACTTTTATCTCTATTTTAATTATTTTCTATCTATCTCTATTTCTCTATCTTTATCTTTCTCTATCTATCTCTATATCTCTATTTCTATCTGTATCTATCTATCTATCTTTATCTCTATCTCTATATATCTCTATCTCTATTTCTATCTCCAACCATCTCTATCTATCTCTATCTCTATCTCTCTCTGCCTATCTATCTATCTATCTATCTATCTATCTCTATTTTTTCACTATCTATCTCTATCTAATCTCTACCTTTCTCTATCTCTATATACTCTCTATCAATCTCTGAATCCATCTATTCTCTATTATCTCTATCTATCTCTTTTTAACTCTATATCTAGCTATCTCTATCTGAATCTATCTATCTCTATCTATTCTACCTATCTCTATACATTTCTATCTATCTCTGTCTATCTCTACCTATCTCTGTCTATCTCTATCTATTTATCTATCTATCTCTATCTGTATCTCTGTTTCTATCTGTATCTCTATCTATCCCTATCTAACTCTATCTTTCTCTATCTCAATCTATCTCTATCAATCTCAATCTCTAGCTATCTCTATCACTATCTATCTATTTCTATCTATCTCTATCTATCTCTTTATCTATCTATATATCTATATTTATCTCTATCTAACTCTATATTTCTTACTCTCTATCTATATCTCAATCTATCTCTATATATTCCAATCTCTATTTTTATCTATCTCTATCCATCACTATCTATCTCAATATATCTTTATATCTATCTATATGTGTATCTATCTCTATATCTCTATCTATCTCTTTATATCCCTATCACTTTCTCTCTCTCTCTCTCTCTCTCTCTCAATATCTCTATCTATCTATCTCAATCTCTATTTATCTCTATCTATCTTGATCGCTATCTATCTCTATCCATCTCTATCTATTCTTATCTATCTATCTCCAACAATTTCTATCTATCTTGATCTCTATCTATCTTGATCCATCGCTATCTCTTTCTAACTATATCTCTGTCTATCTCTACCTATCTCTATCTCTATATATCTCTATCTCCATCTATCTATCTCTATTTATATGTTGCTATCTCTATCTATCAATCTATCTATCTATTTATCATCTATCACTATCTCTATCTATCTTTATCTATCTCTAGTTCTGTCTATCTCTATCGCTATCTCTATCTCTATCTCTCTCTATCTCTTTCGATCTCAATCTCTAGCTATCTCTATCACTATCTATATCTATCTATCTCTATCGCCATCTATTTCTATATCTATCTATCTCTATCTTTCTCTATCTATTTCTATCTATCTCTATCTAACTCTATCTATTTCTCTATCTATCTCTTATCTCTATCTGTCTCTATCTTTTGTACTCTCTATCTATCTCTAGCTATCTATATGTCAATCTATCTCTGTATATTTCAATCTCTATTTTTATCTATCTCTATCCATCTCTCCATTTCAATCTCTATCTATCTATCTATCTATCTCTATCTATCTCAATATATCTCTATATCTATCTATATGTGTATCTCCATCTCTATCTATCTCTATCTATCCCTATCTCTCTCTCTACCTCAGTCTCTCTCTCTCTCTCTCTCTCTCTCTATCTATCTATCTCTATCTATTAATCTCAATCTCAATCTCTATTTATCTCTATCTATCTTGATCTCTATCTATCTCTATCTATTTTTATCTATCTCCAACGATCTCTATCTATCTCGATCTCCATCTATCTATTTTTATCTATCTCTATCTATCTAGATCCATCTCTATCTCTTTCTATCTTTATTTATATTTCTGTCTATCTTTACCTATCTCTATCGCTATATAGCTCTATCTATATCTATATCTTTCTATCTCTATCTATCTCTAGATCTATCTATCTCTATCTATCTATCACTATCTATATCTATCTCTATCTCTAGCTCTATCTATCTCTATCTTTAATATTATTATTATCGGTTATTTGTAGAGTGCCAACAGATTCTGCAGCGCTATAAATAAAGGGGGAGTACAACAAAACAATTATAGGGATCAAATGGGTAGAGGGCCCTGCTAAGAGTTGCACTGTTGTAGTCAGCTCTTAAGAAGGTGATCTACAAACAGCTAGACTCAGGCTTACATGCTAAGGGGGTTCAGGGGATAGCAATGGAGGAGTGGAACTGGTATAAAGTAAGGTTAGCATAGGTTGTATGCGTCCCTGAACAGTAGAGTCTTTAGGGAGCGGTTGAAGCTTTTAAAACTAGAAGAGAGTCTTGCGGAGCGAGGCAGAGAGTTCCACAAGATGGGAGCCAGTCTGGAGAAGTCATCTATCACTATCTCTATCTATTTCTGTCTATCTCTATATATCTATATCTCTATTTATCTTTAACGATCACTATCTCTATCTATTTCTATCTATCTCTATCTATTAATATCGCTATCTCTATCTATCTATTTTGCTATCTATTTCTATATTTCTCTATTTCTATCTAACTATATCTCTTTTTGTCTATCTCTATCTATCTCTATGTATCTCTATCTGTAAATCTCTATTTCTATCTATCTTTATCTATCTATCTCTATCTATCTCATCTATCTGTATCTCTATTTCTATTTATCTCTAAATATCTATATATCTATCTATCTATGTCCATCTACCTCTATCTATCTATATCTATATACATATATCTACATCTATCTATATCAATCTATATTTACATCTATCTATGTATCCATCTATATCTACATATATCTATCTCTAACTATTCTATCTATCTCTATATACTTTTATCTCTATTTTAATTATTTTCTATCTATCTCTATTTCTCTATCTTTATCTTTCTCTATCTATCTCTATATCTCTATTTCTATCTGTATCTATCTATCTATCTTTATCTCTATCTCTATATATCTCTATCTCTATTTCTATCTCCAACCATCTCTATCTATCTCTATCTCTATCTCTCTCTGCCTATCTATCTATCTATCTATCTATCTATCTCTATTTTTCACTATCTATCTCTATCTAATCTCTACCTTTCTCTATCTCTATATATCTCTATCAATCTCTGAATCCATCTATCTCTATATATCTCTATCTATCTCTTTTTAACTCTATATCTAGCTATCTCTATCTGAATCTATCTATCTCTATCTATTCTACCTATCTCTATACATTTCTATCTATCTCTGTCTATCTCTACCTATCTCTGTCTATCTCTATCTATTTATCTATCTATCTCTATCTGTATCTCTGTTTCTATCTGTATCTCTATCTATCCCTATCTAACTCTATCATTCTCTATCTCAATCTATCTCTATCGATCTCAATCTCTAGCTATCTCTATCACTATCTATCTATATCTATCTCTATCTATCTCTTTATCTATCTATCTCTATTTATCTCTATCTAACTCTATATTTCTTACTCTCTATCTATCTATATCTCAATCTATCTATCTCTATATATTTCAATCTCTATTTTTATCTATCTCTATCCATCGCTATCTATCTCAATATATCTTTATATCTATCTATATGTGTATCTATCTCTATATCTCTATCTATCTCTTTATATCCCTATCACTTTCTCTCTCTCTCTCTCTCTCTCTCTCTCAATATCTCTATCTATCTATCTCAATCTCTATTTATCTCTATCTATCTTGATCGCTATCTATCTCTATCCATCTCTATCTATTCTTATCTATCTATCTCCAACAATTTCTATCTATCTTGATCTCTATCTATCTTGATCCATCGCTATCTCTTTCTAACTATATCTCTGTCTATCTCTACCTATCTCTATCTCTATATATCTCTATCTCCATCTATCTATCTCTATTTATATGTTGCTATCTCTATCTATCTATATATCTATCTATTTATCATCTATCACTATCTCTATCTATCTTTATCTATCTCTAGTTCTGTCTATCTCTATCACTATCTCTATCTATCACTATCTCTATCTATCAATATCTATCTCAGTCTATCTCTATATATCTATATCTCTTTTTATCTTTATCGATCACTATCTCTATGTATTTCTATCTATCTCTATCTATTAATATTGCTATCTCTATCTATTTTGTTATAAATTTCTATCTTTCTCTATTTCTATCTAACTCTTTCTCTCTTTGTCTACTTCTATCTCAATCTATCTTTTTCTATCTCTATCTATCTCGATGTATCTCTATCTATCAATCTCTATTTCTATCTATTTCTATCTATCTTTATCTATCTCCATCTATCTCATCTATATGTATCTCTATCTATTTCTATTTATCTCTTAATATCTGTATCTCTATCTATGTGTGAGGATCTTCTAATCCCACTCTCTGTGTATCTTTATCTATCTATCTCTATCTTTCAATATATCTATCTCTATCTTTCTCTATCTATCTCTATCTCAATCTATCTGTATCTATCTCTATCTATATATCTATCTACATCTATCTATATCTACATCTATCTATCTATATCTACATATATCTATCTCTATCTATCTCTATATATTTGCATCTCTATTTTTATCTTTCTCTATCTATCTTTATCTCTATTATCTCTATCCATTTCTATTTCTATCTATCTCTATCTAATTCTCTATCTATCTCTATTTTCTCTATCTCTATCTATATCTCTATATATTTATCTCTATCTATCTATCTCTATCTATATTTCTCTATTTCTCTATCTATCTCTATATATCTCTATCTATCTCTATGCGTATCTCTATCTCTATTTATCCCTATCTATCTCTCTCTCTCTATCTCAGTCTATATTAGCCTATCTATATATTTCTCTATCTATCTCAATCTCTATCTATCTCAATCTCTATCTATCTCAATCTCTATCTATCTCAATCTCTATCTATCTCTATCTCTATCTATCTCTATCTATTTTTATCTATCTCTTTATATTTTTTTATCTATCTCTATCTATCACTATCTATCTCTATATATCTCTATTTATCTCTGTCTATCCCTGTCCATTTCTCTCTATCTCAATCTATCTCTATGTATCTCTATCTATCTCAATCTCGATCTCGATCTATCTCTATCTATTTTTATCAATCTCTATCTATCGCTATCTCTATCTCTATTTATCTTTATCGATCTGTATCTCTATCTATCTCCATCCATCTCTATCCATTAATATCGCTATCTCTATCTAACCCTTTCTTTCTCTGTCTATCTCTACCTATTTCTACCTTTCTTTTTCTCTATCTTTCTCTATCTATCTCTATGTATCTCTATCAATCTTTATTTATACATCTCTATCTATCTATCTATCTATCTATTTCTATATCTATTTCTATTTATCTCTATCTATCTCTATCTATGTCATCTATCTCCATGTATCTCTATATATCTGTATCTCTATATATCTGTATCTCTATATATCTCTATCTATCTCTATCCATCTATATCTGTATCTATCTCTATCTATCTCTAGCTATCTATTTCTACCTATCTCTATCTCTGTCTATCTCTATCTTTATCTATGTCTCTATATACCTCTATCTGTATCTCTATTTCTATCTGTATCTCTATGTATCTCTATCTATCCCTATCTATCTCTATCTGTCTCTATCTTTCTCTATCTCAATCTATCTCTATTACTATCTATCTTGATCTCTATCTATCGCCATCAATTTTTATTTATCTCTATCTATCTCTATCAATTTATCTCTATTTATCTATATCTGTATCTGTCTCTCTATCTATCTATATTGATCTTTATCTGCAGCTTTCTATCTTTATCTATCTATCTATCTATCTGTATCTATCTATATCTATCTATATCTTTCTCTATCTATTTATTTCCATCTCTATCTATTCTATCTATCTCTATATATTTCTATCTCAATTTTTTCTATCTCTATCTTTACCCATCTCTATCAATTTCTATCTAACTCTATCTATATTTATCTCTATATCTCTCTCTCTTTCTCTATCTAGCTTTATATATCTCTATTTCTGTCTTATCTATATCCCTATCCCATGCTCAAAAATCACAACAGAATTTGTTTAAATGTAAGAAGGAAAATGACCTGGTAAATTCATCTTGAGGCTTTACTGAGACCTGAGCAATATGAAGCATGGACATCCAGATAATATCCATATTATGCCAAAAAACAGGCCCAACCCACACATTTCCCATCACATCTTCTGTTTTGCAACAAGTAATCAGGTAAATGATAAAGTTTACAGATGATATATCATAGGATTATGATAAATAGAAAACCATATATAGGCACTTAGTATCCTTTACACACTTTACATAGAAAATATATTACATGAGAGAGCTTTATAGAAACATAAAATAAATGATTACTGCGGATAGATACTTAATAAAGCATAAGGTATGCAGTAATGACTAATGGCACTTATTTTGTGCCATTTCCTCACTACATACCTTGGCATAACTGTATAAATGTGCATCAAAGCTTGACACCTCTGAAAACAGCCAACAGCCACATTCAATGGAAAGTGATATGAATAGTTTGTATATGAGAATATCTGTAACTAAACATTTACTGAAAATAAAGTCCTACAGTTACTATCCTTCCCACATAAAAAGCCTAAATCTGACTGATTCCTACATCTTCTGTAGAATAAAAGCTTTATCCTGGTGCAGCATATTACTAACATCACACACCTGTATAGACCATGTGACACCTACCATCTAAACCTATAGCATCTGTCTCATAAGACTCAAGGAACAGATACCTGCATGACCTTGAAGAGATACAAAGGTTGTGGTTACAGGTCAGGTGACCTAGAGGAGGTGGACATGTTTATTGGATGAAATGATCAGCCCTAGATTTGAACACAGTTAATTGCTGATATGGTAAAGGGGCGGTAAACACCTTTAGATATTAATATAACTGTTTAATTACATAACAATAATTTATGAAAATTGTGAATGTTCTAAATCTCAGAACTGGAAATACACACATTAGACTTATGCAGGCTAACCCTGCTACATTTATATCCCTAAATGGCTTTAGGAGATAACAACTGCAAAACATACTGTTTATATTAACATAATAAATATGGCTAGCCTTGTCTTCTTCTGAAGTAAGCACCTTCAAGTAACGCAAGTGTGAGTGGAGTTTAGCTTTTGGGAAACAATTGCTGAAAACAACATGCTAATTTTTGTTTTTATTGTTTTGTTTTAATTTTTGTTTAGACTTGTGTGATATGTTAAAGAAAAACATAAAACCAATAAAACTAGTGATTGCTAGATACCACTATAGGTCCCTGTTTATTTAGCTATCACTACCCATAAAACATTTGCGCATTTGTCCCCAGTTTGCTGTGATCTTAGGGTGAAGGTAGCACATTAATAGCCTGTGGGTACAATACACATTTGTGATAATGTGGATGTGGATGTAAGCAGGAATGTGGTCTTGGGGATTTACCAACCTCATGTATGTTATGCCCTATATAAATCAGGTGTTCTTACCTGGCATCTTCTCATCTGATTTGCTGCAGATTTTCCTTTTCTTCCTTACAACAATTTCCTCCATTGATCCAATATGTTTGTAATTCAGTTCTGAGTCCTGTTTTCTGTTGGGTTTTTTTTGGAACATGTGACCCAGAAAACTGAATAAATAAATAAATGCTTCTCATTGAAGAAATGTCAACAACAGTGACATCTATAAGGCTGCCAAACCCAATTAGAAATCCACAAGGTTGGTAAAAAATACAATAAAAAGCAAATATATATCCACAAGGTAAAAACACTGAGTTATCCTCAATGTTTCTAAACAGCTCTGAGATATCCACAATGATGCTCAAGTATTTACAGCTCCCTGATATTATGATATCATAGTGTTGTGTTTCCTATGATGTCACAAGCCCTGTTGTGCCTGCCCCTGTTTATCTAATGAATAACTGTTTATATTTAAATTTAATAGACATAACTGTTTGCATGAGAAGCTCAGACAACTTGATAAAACAGATATGGGAAATGTGTAACTGCCCTAAACTGGTAGAGACCAGACAGATGTTGCTATGTTTACCAAGTTTCTATTTGAGCATTTTTCTTGCATGTAGATTTACCTGTACAGAAGAGATATTGCTTTATGATTTTAATTTTTTAATGTCAATACAGCCTTCTTCTGATGCTTTTTTTTTTTACTGTATTTTTGGTTTTGGATAAAGATGTGATACAATAACCCCTCGCATCATAAGAAAAAATAATTTTGAAAAAATCCATATTACACAATTTATACAATTTCAATCGACTCATTCAAATTAAATGATTTTATATTTCTCTGAAAATACCATTACTAAATGTATATATGTATTTATTATTTTAAGAGCTATATAGACACAACATGATTTTCTCAGCTTGTAAAACACAAAATTGTCATTAGTTGTCATTTCATGGCTAAACTACTACACAGTAGAAAAACGGTAATCCTGGAGTGAATGAATAAAACGTCTTTATTACAAAAAAGGTTAAAATCGAAAGGCATACTTTCGATTTTATTGGAAAAAAGATTAAACTTCTTGTGCTATAAATCCAACAGCAAGGACCAGCACCACAGATGGATACTAGTTCCCTACAAACTAGCAAAAGGAATATTGAAGTGAAAAAACAGTACTTGTTTTTTCACTTCAATATTCCTTTTGCTAGTTTGTAGGGAACTAGTATCCATCTGTGGTGCTGGTCCTTGTTGTTGGATTTATAGCGCAAGAAGTTTAATCTTTTTTCCAATATAGTCAGTTTGCTTCCCTATATAAACTACTTGCAGCTCTTAAATATGAACGATCAGAAAAGTATTTTTGATCTTAGATCTTGCATGTATGAGGATCTACAAAAGATTATAACTAAAGACAAAACAGAACTAATAGAAATTGTCAATGAATCTAACATAAGTCTAGATGAACTAATGAAATTACTAGAGGATAAAATGAAAATGGAATTAAAATACAGAACTGAATATCTGTTTATGCAGAAATATATTGAAGTTAAGAGAGTCCCAAGAGGCCTCAGATTAAAGAAAGAATGTGCATTTAAAACTGAAGATCCAATTTTTAAAACTAAGTGGAGAGAAATTTTAGAAATTTTAGAAGAGGCATCTATTAAATTGATGACTCTTATTAAAGAATATAGAGGTGACACACAAAACTGGGAAATGAGATAAATGATTTAGAAATAAGAATTAAAAACTTTGAAACATTACAGGCCTTTAAAGAAAAAGAAAAAACATTAAAAGAACAATTAGAACACCTTAAGAAGGAACTACTCAAAGTTAAATTGGACAAGTTTGAAAGAGATGAGAACGATTACATTAATTTTGACAAAGGAATAAATACAGATATCTATATAACACACAAATGGAGATATAATAGATATAAAGTAGACAATAGAACAAATTCTCCTAGAGTAACACAAAAAACACAAGATAATTGGGAAAGCAACAGACAACAGAGTAACATGAAAGCGAATTACAATCAAGCATCCCAACATACATTTAGGCCTCAATTTAATGGTCAACACACGAATACACATAGTTATTATGGAAACCAATACAGACAAAACTATTATAAAAAGCCTGAATCTGATAATAGAGCGTTATACTCAGAAGTAACATCTAGAGGCCCAACCATACCCCTTTCAAATAGATATACCAATCTAACACATGAAAACTGGGATCAAACATACCCCTCCACCTCAAACAGGCAGAATACAAACAGTCAACATTTTTTAGACAGAGGTCAGGTAAACTCACCTCAAAATTGGAGAAAGCAAGAAGGTGTAGGAGGGGATTACACACAAAGAAAAAGAAGATTCTCAGAAAGAGAGGAAAACGGGGCAGGGGGCTACACAAAACCAAAAGACAAAAGGATGAGATAAATGCCACAAATAAAACAAATGGTATCTATAACCTAAGCAAATACGTATTAAAAGATGAAGAAGCTAAAATATTATCTAAAGGCTTATCTTTCGCTCCTACCAAAAAATTGAACAAATTTGAGGCATTTGTAGATGCATCCAAATTCATGAGATCCCTCACTCTAAAAAGGTATTTTGCAAAAAGTGCACTAGAAAGAGAGACACAAACATCGGTCATACAGAATAATAAGAAAGACGAAAAGGGTTTTATACATTCAGATCTGAAACAAAAATCACTATTCTATCCCAAACATGAAAAGGGCCCAGTCCTCGAAACATTTGAAAGATTGGTACTTAATGATATAAGAAACATCCCAGAAAATAAAATTAATAAAGTACTATTTAACTTATCCAAAAAACAGAAAGATTTGATCAAAGATTTGGAAAATAATAAGGATATCATTTTCAAAAGTGCGGATAAGGGAGGGGGGATAGTAATTGTAGACAAAGATCACTACACAAGGATCTGTTGTAATGATCTTCTGGAAGATATTAATATATACAAAAAAAGAAAAATAAACCACACTACAATATATCAATGGTAACTAAAAAGACTACTGGACAAATATAAACAAGTTGGGGTATTAAATGAGAAAGAATATGCTTACCTTCTAATAAAATTTCCTATTATTCCAGTATTCTACATACTCCCGAAGATACATAAAAGCATAAAAAATCCCCCCGGTAGACCAATAGTATCAGGGATAGATTCCATCACTTCCAATATGTCCCAGTATATAGACATTTATTTGCAAAAATACGTTACATCATTAGACTCCTACTTAAAAGATTCAACTGAAGTTTTAAAGATATTGAAAAATGTTAAATGGGAAGAAGGTATGTGGTTAATCAGTTGTGATGTAACTTCATTATATACATGTATAAGCCATGAGGATGGCATAAATACCTTTAGGTCCATTCTACTAGAAGACAAAGAAATCAGAGCAGTACAACAAGAATTTATATTGGAGGGAATAAAATTTATCCTAACACATAATTATTTTTTATTTGAAAAATACTTCTATGAACAACTATGTGGAACAGCAATGGGGACTAGGTTTGCCCCCAGCTATGCAAATCTTTTCATGGGCTTCTGGGAAACTAGATTCTGGAAGGAGGCTGAGGTGGGGGCAAACCTAGTCCTCTATAAGAGATACATAGACGATGTCTTGATAATATGGAATGGCTCAGACACATCATTTAACAAAATTTTTGAAAGAATGAATTTAAACAACCTAAACATTAGATTCACTAAGGAAATGAGTCAGGAACATCTCACATTTTTAGATTTAGACATCCGGATTGAAAACAATAAGATACATATAAAGACATTTTTCAAACCTGTTGACTGCAATAACTTCATACATTCTACAAGCTGTCACCATACTAATTGGAAGGCTAATATCCCAGTAGGCCAAATGTTAAGAATAAAGAAAAATTGCAGTAAAGATGAGGATTTCATTCAACAATCTGAAATCAGAAGAGATCAGAAAAAAGACTGTGAATGTCAATAGAGATGATCTCTTACAACCAAAATCAAAAGAGACAGGGATATGTACTAATCTAAGAATCCCACATATAACTAAATACAATTCAAATCATAAACTACTTGAGAACATCTTCCACAAACATTGGCACATTTTGAAACAAGATAATCGTATAGGTGAACAGTTATCTGACCGCCCCCATTTTGTGTATAGAAAAACAAATAATTTAAAGAGTATATTAGCACCCACTGTATGTAATTCCAAAAAGAGATCAGATAAAGACCTGTTGGGTAATGATTTAAGAGGATTTTATCCCTGTAATCTTTGTAAATCATGCAGATATTCCAAAAAAACAACTTGTTTTACCTCATCATCAACAGGGAAACAATTTAAAATTAATGAGCTAATTAGATGTACTGATAAAAATATTGTTTATTTAATACAATGTAAATGTGGGAGTCAATATATAGGAGAGTCGACAAGACCCCTTAGAGAACGCATACGAGAGCATCTATCATCAATTGAAAATGCTGACAAAGAGAGAAACCAAGATCTCCCGGTTGCAAAACACTTTAAGACATGCAACGGAGGTAATCTCACATATTTTAATTACATAGGGATAGCGAAAGTGAAGGATAAAGGTAGGGGAGGAGACATGGAAAAAATGCTTTTACAATTGGAATCAAGGTGGATTTTTAATGTCAACACTCTAATCCCCAATGGTCTAAATTTGGAAATGGATCTATCATGTTTCCTTAGGTAATAATTTGTATCCCACTAGGTTTTTAGAATAATAGTTTGTTTCTATATATCTGCCTAATTTAATCAAATAATATAAACAATTTGTATGATTCTTAGATATATATTTATTCTCAAAGCTTTTAGAAGTTAGATATATATATACATACACTTTTTATAGAGAGATCATTTTATAAGAATTTTTTTTTTAAACATAGAAAATATAAACAACTCAAATCAACTTTAATTTTTTTTTTTTTTTTTAAAGCCAAAATTTAATATTAAATTATTTTTGCCAAATTCTTGTAAAAACAAAATATGTGAGTAAATATTTCAGTTGATAAGGATTTATGTATGTATATACTAGTCTCTTTTAAATATAAATAAACAGCCAATATACATGTATGTTATTATATTATTATATTTCTATTTCACATTATGAATGCCTTTAGTATAAGCTGCCTTATTATTAGAACACTGAAGTTTGCACTTTGTTTTTACACCTATAGGTACTTTAAGGTTCTCTTTCATTTATTCTCTTCTGAAAAATTAGGTACTATTAAATATACCCTTTTCTTAGAGAAAAAAAGAGTCCCACACTTCTTGATATGTGTATCTTATCAATACAAATAGTTCTAACTAACCATCCGGTTTTAAAAATACATATTTTGTCTTGTTTATGCTAAATACATGGGTGGTTCAGCTATTAAGGATCTCACTAATTGCAACAAACCGCCCCTTTGGATTAACATTACAGACAGAGCTATAAAAGGAGCTCATTAAAAGAAAGTAACAGGCTTGACAAAGGCTCTGCTAAGAGCTGAAACGTTGCCGGAACTACTTTCTTCACACTATTGTGGCTCACTAAGGACACCGTACTCCAGGAAACACTGAAGCAACAAACGGACATCACACAGCTGAGGGTGGAATTCCAGAGTTTGTAGGGTAGAGGAGCTTGGCGGCTTTCTTCCTATCACACACAGAGGGTTCCCAGAGCTGTTTCATGCTGGCGGTATAACTGCTACACTGGATTACAAAAACACTTGGAGCTCCTGAACAAATTAAGGTACTATTTCTTCACGGCTATAACCTGCGCAGGATTGCTGTTTTACACCAATCCTAAAACGTTGAAATTGAATTGAGCATCATTGTTGCAGCTCATTGTTATTTTGCTTAAATCACCAGGATTCGTTTTCTCTCATTAGTACTGCTTTTTTGCTTCCTTAACCCTGTCTGCAGCAGAGGCTAAGTATTTTGAAGTGTCTTTAGAGGGCTTCTCTCTACATAGATAGGTCACTTACAGAGAATCACTTATTTTATACAAACAAGTTTTTATGCATTTATTTATGTACATTTAGTATTGCCTTTTTATATTTATCTCATTGTATGAATTATTTCGTTTACAACTCTTTTAATACATTTTGTAAAGTCTAATTAAATTATATTTTAACATTCATTTCAATTGGCTGTTGATTTTTTTTTTTTTTTTGATCATTTACCTATCATTTGTTAAAAGATTTTTTTTTCTCCTTGATCATTTACCTATCATTTGTTAAAAGATTTTTTTCATATGTATTAGGACATAATCAACTCATATATTTTTTTGACCTGCCCTTTAAGGCGCCCACAGTACTTGTTTTTTCACTTCAATACTTTCAATTTTAACCTTTTTTGTAATAAAGACGTTTTATTCATTCACTCCAGGATTACCATTTTTCTATTATGCTAATTATGCCAGTGATTCCTGGATGATCGTGCTGTGGGGAGGTGTGTGTTTTCTTCTAACAGCTATTGGTGGACTTACAGTTCTATTTACAACATGGATTGGTTCAAGTTGACTGACATCACTACCAGCCAATAGGATTCGGCGCCCGGTGAAAGGCGATCAGGTGGATACGCTGTACATTCCCATACCCACGAGGACGCCAAGCAGCTGAGCCGGTGGAGAGACGAGCACTCGGAGGAGGTATAAGGTACCCGTGCATCGCAGATTCCCGTAAATTCCGGTAAGAAGAAAGCAGGCTTGGGCAGCAGTGGGGGGACTTACTCCGGTACTTGCCTCTTTGGCTATCCGAAACCATCATACCGCTTTGATCTGAAGGCTGGTCAGACTGTTGTTATTCACCTTATCTTTAGCTGGAAACAAGTGGTTATTAACTACATAGTATTTTTTGCGCTACTGAGTTTTTTCTCTCTTTGTATGTTAAACTACTACACAGACCTGATTTTATTACAATGACAGAGACTTATATTTTGCATTACTTTTCCTTTTACTGCTCAAATAGCATTTTTAAAGTTAAAACAGTTAAACAGAAAAAACAGAAAAACTTTAACATAACCAATAACATGTAAATAACATATAGTCAGTTAGTAGATATCCAATCAGATCATGACATAGTCCATAAAGAACACAGAAAACCGTTATTAGTCCTCTTTTCTTTTTGCTGCTCTATGAGATAAGTATATTATTATTTAAATAAAATACTATTTATTTATGTATTATTCTTTATTTGATTATTGTTTATTTGATTATTTGCTTTTGTTATTAGTTTTATTTGTTTATTCATTTGGCCTTCATATTTACTTTTATTCTTTTTTATATATTCCGGTTTTCCTTCCGGTTTAGTTTTTCTTTCTGATTTAGTTAAATCTTTCTTTCCGTTTTTTGTTTGTATTATATTGGCATATAAAATTTTTATTTTTTATTTTCTTATTTCTTTCATTTTGATATTCCGTTTGTTTACTTTTTATCTAATTTTTTGTTTCCGTTTTACCTCCGTTTTTTTTCATTTGATGTTTACTTACTGTTCACTTTTGAACTTAGGTTGCCTGGTTTGTTTTTCCCATTCTCTTGCGTAAGCCATTTTCTTTCTTCCCCTCTGTTTGTAACACCTCCTTCTTCCTAGGACGTCACAGGACTAATTTTCCTGCCTCCTTCTTTCCTTCCCGCCCTCTATAACCGCCCTCTCAGTGCTTAACGTCATCTCTGCTCTTAAACATTGTTACTTTTGTAACTGCTACACTTTATTCGTTTTGTTATAATTATTGTAGTTATTTTAACTATTGTTACTGTTACATGTTCATATTAGTTTAAAGTCTATTTTAATCCTTAAGCTTTATTTATATAATAGTTTTTAATTATTCACCACTTAGTTTATTCGTACTAAGATTATTCGAAAACAATTGTTTCTTCATATTATTTTTTTCTATACTATTTTAATTAATTTTATATACAATATTGTTTGTTTTGTCAGTATATTTATGAAAATCTTAGTAGTGCTCTCCAAATAATATATCAGCTTATGGCAGGGTTATATCACAATATAAATAATAATTTTCCTTAAAAATAGAAACCCTTAATCAACATGCATCTACTAGAAACCATACAATTAATATAAATATCTGAATTCTTTTATTTAGTTAATATCCATGAACATTTTTGAAATATATTTGCAATAAAAAGAATATGAAATAAATTTATATGCGCTTGAAAACTATTTAAATATGCTATGCAAAGTTTATACACGCTTATCTTTAAAACCAGCCTTATTTACAAATCTTTTAACATCCAAGCAATACAATTTTAAACAGTGCTTATAAACAATAGGATAATATATATATTCTGCTATTTAACTGTAATTTATCCTAATACAATATTAATTTACAGTATCAGAACTTGCACATATGAGTTACTTAGTCAATCAGATACAGATTTAAACAATATATAGGCTGTGACTACCAATTTGAAATACAATTTATTTCTCTGAATTATTATTATATATTTGCATAGATAAACAATTTAAGATTGGGATTAGTTTAACAATACATAGGCTATGAAATGCTAACTTAAAATCCAAACTATTTCTTTAACTCTGCTACATACAGCAATAGTAAATGCTTACTTATTTTAAATTGTTTTTGCATACAAACAGGCCAGCTAAGAACTATCTAAAACAATGACACACAGTTTAAAAATACAACAAGCTCTTTAAATCTATTAACTGTAATTTAAACTGCAGTGACTTTAAAATATCACATGTAATTAGCAGCCCTTTTTTTTTATACTTTACCAAACTGGTCAAAATCGATAATTCAGTTACCAGAAATTTCTTGTTTCATCTCAGAAGACAGATAAGTAATTTTTGCAATCAATGAGAAAGAGGTATTCAGCTTGTTCAGAGAATGGTTTCAAAATGCCCAGCAGCAGATATCATCCAAAGTTAAACAGCCTTCTTTCTATTTCTCTTTTGCTTACTTATATATGTTTTCAATCATTGATGAAATCATGTGGGTGGCACTACGGGAGCTGACCTTCCCATTGGTTACCTGGGAAGTCTAATCGGATTGGCCCTTGGAAATTTCATTTTTAACAGCCAAAAAACATAATTTATGTAAGAACTTACCTGATAAATTCATTTCTTTCATATTAGCAAGAGTCCATGAGCTAGTGACGTATGGGATATACATTCCTACCAGGAGGGGCAAAGTTTCCCAAACCTCAAAATGCCTATAAATACACCCCTCACCACACCCACAATTCAGTTTAACGAATAGCCAAGAAGTGGGGTGATAAAAAAGTGCGAAAGCATATAAAATAAGGAATTGGAATAATTGTGCTTTATACAAAAATCATAACCACCACAAAAAAGGGTGGGCCTCATGGTCTCTTGCTAATATGAAAGAAATGAATTTATCAGGTAAGTTCTTACATAAATTATGTTTTCTTTCATGTAATTAGCAAGAGTCCATGAGCTAGTGATGTATGGGATAATGATTACCCAAGATGTGGATCTTTCCACGCAAGAGTTACTAGAGAGGGAGGGATAAAATAAAGACAGCCAATTCCTGCTGAAAATAATCCACACCCAAAAGAAAGTTTAATGAAAAACATAAGCAGAAGATTCAAACTGAAACCGCTGCCTGAAGTACTTTTCTACCAAAAACTGCTTCAGAAGAAGAAAATACATCAAAATGGTAGAATTTAGTAAAAGTATGCAAAGAGGACCAAGTTGCTGCTTTGCAAATCTGATCAATCGAAGCTTCATTCCTAAACGCCCAGGAAGTAGAAACTGACCTAGTAGAATGAGCTGTAATCCTTTGAGGCGGAGTTTTAACCGACTCAACATAGGCAAGATGAATTAAAGATTTCAACCAAGATGCCAAAGAAATGGCAGAAGCTTTCTGGCCTTTTCTAGAACCGGAAAAGATAACAAATAAACTAGAAGTCTTTCGGAAAGACTTAGTAGCTTCAACATAATATTTCAAAGCTCTAACAACATCCAAAGAATGTAACGATTTCTCCTTAGAATTCTTAGGATTAGGACATAATGAAGGAACCACAATTTCTCTACTAATGTTGTTGGAATTCACAACTTTAGGTAAAAATTCGAAAGAAGTTCGCAACACTGCCTTATCCTGATGAAAAATCAGAAAAGGAGACTCACAAGAAAGAGCAGATAATTCAGAAACTCTTCTGGCAGAAGAGATTGCCAAAAGGAACAAAACTTTCCAAGAAAGTAATTTAATGTCCAATGAATGCATAGGTTCAAACGGAGGAGCTTGAAGAGCCCCCAGAACCAAATTCAAACTCCAAGGTGGAGAAATTGACTTAATGACAGGTTTTATACGAACCAAAGCTTGTACAAAACAATGAATATCAGGAAGATTAGCAATCTTTCTGTGAAAAAGAACAGAAAGAGCAGAGATTTGTCCTTTCAAGGAACTTGCGGACAAACCTTTATCTAAACCATCCTGAAGAAACTGTAAAATTCTTGGAATTCTAAAAGAATGCCAAGAAAAATGATGAGAAAGACACCAAGAAATATAAGTCTTCCAGACTCTATAATATATCTCTCTGGATACAGATTTACGAGCCTGTAACATAGTATTAATCACAGAGTCAGAGAAACCTCTTTGACTAAGAATCAAGCGTTCAATCTGCATACCTTTAAATTTAAGGATTTGAGATCCTGATGGAAAAAAGGACCTTGCAACAGAAGGTCTGGTCGTAGTGGAAGAGTCCACGGATGGCAAGAGGCCATCCGGACAAGATCCGCATACCAAAACCTGTGAGGCCATGCCGGAGCTACCAGCAGAACAAACGAGCATTCCTTCAGAATCTTGGAGATTACTCTTGGAAGAAGAACTAGAGGCGGAAAGATATAGGCAGGATGATACTTCCAAGGAAGTGACAATGCATCCACTGCTTCCGCTTGAGGATCCCTGGATCTGGACAGATACCTGGGAAGTTTCTTGTTTAGATGAGAGGCCATCAGATCTATTTCTGGAAGTCCCCACATTTGAACAATCTGAAGAAATACCTCTGGGTGAAGAGACCATTCGCCCGGATGTAATGTTTGGCGACTGAGATAATCCGCTTCCCAATTGTCTATACCTGGGATATGAACCGCAGAGATTAGACAGGAGCTGGATTCCGCCCAAACCAGAATTCGAGATACTTCTTTCATAGCCAGAGGACTGTGAGTCCCTCCTTGATGATTGATGTATGCCACAGTTGTGACATTGTCTGTCTGAAAACAAATGAATGATTCTCTCTTCAGAAGAGGCCAAGACTGAAGAGCTCTGAAAATTGCACGGAGTTCCAAAATATTGATCGGTAATCTCACCTCCTGAGATTCCCAAACTCCTTGTGCTGTCAGAGATCCCCACACAGCTCCCCAACCTGTGAGACTTGCATCTGTTGAAATTACAGTCCAGGTCGGAAGCACAAAAGAAGCCCCCTGAATTAAACGATGGTGATCTGTCCACCAAGTTAGAGAGTGTCGTACAATCGGTTTTAAAGATATTAATTGAGATATCTTTGTGTAATCCCTGCACCATTGATTCAGCATACAGAGCTGAAGAGGTCACATGTGAAAACGAGCAAAGGGGATCGCGTCCGATGCAGCAGTCATAAGACCTAGAATTTCCATGCATAAGGCTACCGAAGGGAATGATTGTGACTGAAGGTTTCGACAAGCTGAAATCAATTTTAGACGTCTCTTGTCTGTTAAAGACAGAGTCATGGACACTGAATCTATCTGGAAACCCAGAAAAGTTACCCTTGTCTGAGGAATCAATGAACTTTTTGGTAAATTGATCCTCCAACCATGATCTTGAAGAAACAACACAAGTCGATTCGTATGAGATTCTGCTAAATGTAAAGACTGAGCAAGTACCAAGATATCGTCCAAATAAGGAAATACCACAATACCCTGTTCTTTGATTACAGACAGAAGGGCACCGAGAACTTTTGTAAAAATTCTTGGAGCTGTAGCTAGGCCAAACGGCAGAGCCACAAACTGGTAATGCTTGTCCAGAAAAGAGAATCTCAGGAACTGATAATGATCTGGATGAATCGGAATATGCAGATAAGCATCCTGTAAATCTATTGTGGACATATAATGCCCTTGCTGAACAAAAGGCAAGATAGTCCTTACAGTTACCATTTTGAACGTTGGTATCCTTACATAACGATTCAATATTTTTAGATCCAGAACTGGTCTGAAGGAATTCTCCTTCTTTGGTACAATGAAGAGATTTGAATAAAACCCCATCCCCTGTTCCAGAACTGGAACTGGCATAATTACTCCAGCCAACTCTAGATCTGAAACACAATTCAGAAATGCTTGAGCTTTCACTGGATTTACTGGGACACGGGAAAGAAAAAATCTCTTTGCAGGAGGTCTCATCTTGAAACCAATTCTGTACCCTTCTGAAACAATGTTCTGAATCCAAAGATTGTGAACAGAATTGATCCAAATTTCTTTGAAAAAACGTAACCTGCCCCCTACCAGCTGAGCTGGAATGAGGGCCGCACCTTCATGTGGACTTAGAAGCAGGCTTTGCCTTTCTAGAAGGCTTGGATTTATTCCAGACTGGAGATGGTTTCCAAACTGAAACTGCTCCTGAGGATGAAGGATCAGGCTTTTGTTCTTTGTTGAAACGAAAGGAACGAAAACGATTATTAGCCCTGTTTTTACCCTTAGATTTTTTATCCTGTGGTAAAAAAGTTCCTTTCCCACCAGTAACAGTTGAGATAATGGAATCCAACTGAGAACCAAATAATTTGTTACCCTGGAAAGAAATGGAAAGTAGAGTTGATTTAGAAGCCATATCAGCATTCCAAGTTTTAAGCCATAAAGCTCTTCTAGCTAAAATAGCTAGAGACATAAACCTGACATCAACTCTGATAATATCAAAAATGGCATCACAGATAAAATTATTAGCATGTTGAAGAAGAATAATAATATTATGAGAATCATGATAAGTTACTTGTTGCGCTAAAGTCTCCAACCAAAAAGTTGAAGCTGCAGCAACATCAGCCAAAGATATAGCAGGTCTAAGAAGATTACCTGAACACAGATAAGCTTTTCTTAGAAAGGATTCAATTTTCCTATCTAAAGGATCTTTAAACGAAGTACTATCTGACGTAGGAATAGTAGTACGTTTAGCAAGGGTAGAAATAGCCCCATCAACTTTAGGGATTTTGTCCCAAAATTTTAATCTGTCAGACGGCACAGGATATAATTGCTTAAAACGTTTAGAAGGAGTAAATGAATTACCCAATTTATTCCATTCTCTGGAAATTACTTCAGAAATAGCATTAGGAACAGGAAAAACTTCTGGAATAACCACAGGAGATTTAAACACCTTATCTAAACTTTTAGAATTAGTATCAAGAGGACCAGAATCCTCTATTTCTAAAGCAATTAGTACTTCTTTAAGTAAAGAACAAATAAATTCCATTTTAAATAAATATGAAGATTTATCAGCATCAATCTCTGAGACAGAATCCTCTGAACCAGAAGAGTCATCAGAATCAGAATGATGATGTTCATTTAAAAATTCATCTGTAGAGAGAGAAGTTTTAAAAGATTTGTTATGTTTACTAGAAGGAGAAATAACAGACATAGCCTTCTTGATGGATTCAGAAACAAAATCTCTTATGTTATCAGGAACATTCTGCACCTTAGATGTTGAGGGAACTGCAACAGGCAATGGTACATTACTAAAGGAAATATTATCTGCTTTAACAAGTTTGTCATGACAATTAATACAAACAACAGCCGGAGGAATAGCTACCAAAAGTTTACAGCAGATACACTTAGCTTTGGTAGTTCCAGCACTAGACAGCGATTTTCCTGAAGTATCTTCTGACTCAGATGCAACGTGAGACATCTTGCAATATGTAAGAGAAAAAACAACATATAAAGCAAAATTGATCAAATTCCTTAAATGACAGTTTCAGGAATGGGAAAAAATGCCAATAAACAAGCTTCTAGTAACCAGAAGCAAAGAAAAAATCAGACTGAAATAATGTGGAGACAAAAGCGACGCCCATATTTTTTGGCGCCAAATAATACGCCCACATTGTTTGGCGCCTAAATGCTTTTTGGCGCCAAAAATGACGCCACATCCGGAACGCCGACATTTTTGGCGCAAAAGGACGTCAAAAAATGACGCAACTTCCGGCGACACGTATGACGCCGGAAATAGAAAAGATTTTTTGCGCCAAAAAAGTCAGCGCCAAGAATGACGCAATAAAATGAAGCATTTTCAGCCCCCACGAGCCTAACAGCCCACAGAGAAAAAAAAAAAGTCAAATTTTTAAGGTAAGAAAAAATGATTGATTCAAACGCATTATCCCAAATATGAAACTGACTGTCTGAAAATAAGGAATGTTGAACATTCTGAGTCAAGGCAAATAAATGTTTGAATACATATATTTAGAACTTTATAAATAAAGTGCCCAACCATAGCTTAGAGTGTCACAGAAAATAAGATTTACTTACCCCAGGACACTCATCTACACGTTTGTAGAAAGCCAAACCAGTACTGAAACGAAAATCAGCAGAGGTAATGGTATATAAATAAGAGTATATCGTCGATCTGAAAAGGGAGGTAAGAGATGAATCTCTACGACCGATAACAGAGAACCTATGAAATAGACCCCGTAGAAGGAGATCACTGCATTCAAATAGGCAATACTCTCCTCACATCCCTCTGACATTCACTGCACGCTGAGAGGAAAACCGGGCTCCAACTTGCTGCGGAGCGCATATCAACGTAGAATCTAGCACAAACTTACTTCACCACCTCCATAGGAGGCAAAGTTTGTAAAACTGAATTGTGGGTGTGGTGAGGGGTGTATTTATAGGCATTTTGAGGTTTGGGAAACTTTGCCCCTCCTGGTAGGAATGTATATCCCATACGTCACTAGCTCATGGACTCTTGCTAATTACATGAAAGAAAGCCTTCTGGCTGTAGTTCTCGCAACATAACACCAGGTGGCAGCAGACAGTACAACACAAACAAATACAGCATTTTTAGACAGTGAAATTATTATTTCTTTAAACTATGTAATAACTGCCATAATTTCTTGTATTAATCTCTCCCAATATTAATTATAGGTGAAGCAGCATCAGATAAATTTCCTGATCGTTTTGATATGAAACGTCATGTTTTATATTATTAACATTTTATTATATTAAGGCAATTTAATACTGCTAATTATTAGTTTAAAATGCATTATAATGTTATCAGTATCCTGGCATTTCTATAGAAATAACAGCCTATTTTTATATTTCCAGATTGGTAGTATTTAAAACTCCTGATATACTGCATTCATTCAGATATAGCATGTTACATTTCTGTGTATTTCTTCCTGAATACATGAATCCTGTCTATGTAGATCTGAAATAAAAATAAATGTTAATAATCACTTCTCTTCAGGTCCATAAACATCCATTCATGTTCTTAAACACACAGAGGCTAAGATATTCATGTTTTCAAAATATGCATGTATATATACAAAACACATATACACATCCATTTCTATGCAGTATCTTGTATTTATTTTCCTGGGAATATTTTATTTGAAATCTAAATACAGTTGTTGGAAACATGTAAGTCATGTGTTTTCTCTGTGTTATCTTAATGTCTTCACTGCCCTTCCAGTACTCAACTTACAGACTTTGTGTCTCTTACTCACCACATGGGGTCCCCTGTACCTAAGTGCAAATGCTGAAAATCTCACACGACTTGTCACCTGAGCTAGATTCTTAGGTACATTGGGAGGGGTAAATGGATTTTATCTCACATTCCCAAGCAATCACACATATGGTTTCTGAAACTGTGGCTACATTTTAATTAAAACAAATGCCTTAATGTCAAACCTTTGGAGACATCCTGGAGATGTGTATTCAGAATTTTACCTGTGTTAATTTTCAGTTCCTTGCGTTTATACAATTGCTTAATTTAGCATATTGAGTGTGGGAGATTGTTACGGTTGCCTCCAGGCTGGCTGGAAGTTGGACCGTAGAAAAGGATGCTCCTAGCGCTCACCAAAGGAGCAGCAGCACCGTGGACACTCTATAACTGCTGCGTAGCCACCATAAGTAATGCAGACTCTATGAACCACCGCTGCTGGGCTGGTATCTCGCCGTCTGCTCTGCGCCCTGGACCTACGACCAGGCTCCAGTAGGTGAACCTCTTCCTTCTGTAGCAATCCCTGTAGCTAAGGGAGTATGAAAAACATAGCAATCCCTGTAGTGATATAAGCTGTATCCTACAAACATGAGTCAAAGCTTCAAGTTAGAGGGTCAACATAGGTCTGATGTGCTGGAGCACACAGCCTCCTTTTTATTGAGGTTACATGCAAACAGGACACTCTCAGGGGGAGGCATAAAATCCCCCATCACACATTTGATATTAGATAGAGAGACACTCCCTTTGACAGGCCACAACATTTACTTCAGCAGATAACATTACACACAATAAAACAATGCAGTCCACCTTATCAATACTAGTCTGATTAGACAATGGGAAAGTTGATCACTAAACCTAATTAGAGCTAATCCCAGCAGACTTGTATTTAGAATAGGTTTCTTGAAGCTGAACAAAATTTAACTCTTAATGGCACACAATGAAACTGAACCAAGTGGGAGAAAGCCAGGGACAAGTCATTTCACAGGTCTGGGGACATAGTCTTAAAGGGGCATTGTTCATCAAAGTCACAATATGTCCCCAGATGGTTCTTAAAGGGCCACACACACCCAACAAAAGTCAATATGTCCTCAGGGGCACAATCTTCCAGGGGCCATAGTCATGTGGAAGGAGGCTGGCAAATAGGCTTCTCCAAAATCCAGGGAAGCAGGGCAATTTTTCATTTAAAGGGCCAGTTACAAACAGCAGTTTGTAACATATCTCCCCTTTTGGAGGGAGACTAACCAGGCACCTGACCTTCTGCCGGTCAGTGCCCAAGTTAGTCTCGCAACCCACCCACAAATAATCGCTAGCAGCAAAGTAGCCCCCCCACAATACGTAGTACTGGCCTGTAAGTTCCAGGTTGCAGGATGAAAGTGCAGCATCCTCGGCCTTCCTGGCACAGCTGGGCAAATAGCTGATGGTACTTGGGGGGCAGAGGCCAGCGGCACTCTGCCCTGGTGCCAGCGCTTCTGCTGGGGTGAGGGGTTTGCAGGTCAGTTCTGTAACAAGGACAAGGTCTGTAGGGCAGAGGCCAGCAGCGCTCTGTCCTGATGCCAGCTCTTCTGCTGGGGGAATTGGGGCATAGTCCTGCCCGGTGGCAAAGGGAACGTGGGGGTCAGTGGGGGGCCAACATCTCCACTGTTAACCCTGGGCCCAAGTTAGGAGTTAGCTGGGGAGGGGGAGATTGGCTTACCTCCTCCTCCTGATACTCCGGCGGCCGTTGGGAAGGGAGGTCGATGCTCTCCACTTCCTGTGGAACATGCTGCGGCTGGGGAGAGAGACTGGTTGTCTCCTCTCCCTGGAAGGCACACTCCGGCTGGGGAGGGAGGTCGATGCTCTCCCCTCCCTGTAGCTGGGTCTGTCGCTGGGGATCTGGGCCGCCTGCCCAGCATCCCTGTAGGGCCGGTAGAGAGACTGCGGTCCCATCTCCACCTGCCTGCTGGGGGTCCTCCCAGGACCAGTCTATGAGGCCTGCTGCCTCTGGTATCTCTGGTTGGGGTTGGGGAAGGAGACCGGTTGTCTCTTCCCTCTGCACAGTATACTGCCGCTGGGGAGGGAGGTCGCTGCTCCCCTCTCCCTGTGGAACATGCTGCGGCTGGGGAGAGAGACCAGGTGTCCATACCCTCAAACTCCACAGTTGGCGCTCAAAGGCTCGTGCCGCTTTGTTCTCCGTATCCAATTCCCGGATGATGCGACTGACTACCTCCTGCGCAGGGTCTGGACCATATCGGACTAGCCGCCTCTTTACCTCTGGAACGAAATCCGCGCCTTCATAGCGACGGATCCGGTTGAGGTGCTCTTCACATGGTTCTGACCAGTATCTTGTCAGCTCCATGCTGCTGTAGGTAGGGACGCTGCGCAGTGGCTAGCGTTGCCCTCAATAACTCTCCTACGATACCAGTGCTGTTGTGGTGCTGCTCCTTGCGCTAGGACGCCAATCCCACCGCTGCCGCCAAATGTTACGGTTGCCTCCAGGCTGGCTGGAAGTTGGACCGTAGAAAAGGATGCTCCTAGCGCTCACCAAAGGAGCAGCAGCACCGTGGACACTCTATAACTGCTGCGTAGCCACCATAAGTAATGCAGACTCTATGAACCACCGCTGCTGGGCTGGTATCTCGCCGTCTGCTCTGCGCCCTGGACCTACGACCAGGCTCCAGTAGGTGAACCTCTTCCTTCTGTAGCAATCCCTGTAGCTAAGGGAGTATGAAAAACATAGCAATCCCTGTAGTGATATAAGCTGTATCCTACAAACATGAGTCAAAGCTTCAAGTTAGAGGGTCAACATAGGTCTGATGTGCTGGAGCACACAGCCTCCTTTTTATTGAGGTTACATGCAAACAGGACACTCTCAGGGGGAGGCATAAAATCCCCCATCACACATTTGATATTAGATAGAGAGACACTCCCTTTGACAGGCCACAACATTTACTTCAGCAGATAACATTACACACAATAAAACAATGCAGTCCACCTTATCAATACTAGTCTGATTAGACAATGGGAAAGTTGATCACTAAACCTAATTAGAACTAATCCCAGCAGACTTGTATTTAGAATAGGTTTCTTGAAGCTGAACAAAATTTAACTCTTAATGGCACACAATGAAACTGAACCAAGTGGGAGAAAGCCAGGGACAAGTCATTTCACAGGTCTGGGGACATAGTCTTAAAGGGGCATTGTTCATCAAAGTCACAATATGTCCCCAGATGGTTCTTAAAGGGCCACACACACCCAACAAAAGTCAATATGTCCTCAGGGGCACAATCTTCCAGGGGCCATAGTCATGTGGAAGGAGGCTGGCAAATAGGCTTCTCCAAAATCCAGGGAAGCAGGGCAATTTTTCATTTAAAGGGCCAGTTACAAACAGCAGTTTGTAACAGAGATCTCTTAGAAATAATCATTTGTTCTATAAACAATGTGCACATCCACAGACTTATTAAATAAAGACAAATATACTTCTATATATTATTTAATAATATTTCAAATACCTTGACATAGATCCCGCTTTCCAATTCAAAAGCATGTAGGACACATGTATTTGAATTGGATCAAAGTTAGTGGTATTTGGTGAGGATGTTGACCGTACACATCATAGACAGTCTTCTATGTAGAAAGTCTGTCATTTTTGAGCCTTCATGTTTATCAGTTAGGTATCCTTAAACTACAGTATGTCTTTAGTGCATTTGGGGATATGACACTTCATTCTCCCTCTATGACTTGTAGTTGGAATCTTGGATGACATGCCCGCAATTGATTGATATGGACCCATTTATCTATGAAACTTTCATTTTTGGGGATCCGTATTTTATAGGCCACTGGAGATATTTTGTCAGTAATGACAAAAGGACCTTTCCATGAGGGAAGAAATTTCTTCTCCCTAACCTGATCTCTTCCAAAGTTATAAAGATAAACTTTATCATTTATTTCATATTCCTTTTTGGATGTTTTGAGATCATAATAGGTTTTAGTGGCAGTTGCGGCTCTCTCTAAATTCCTTTGAGCAAATGCATATTGCAGGTGCTTTCTTAGGTTTTCCACATATTTATGTGTATTGGCATCGTTTATTAAGTTTTGGTTTGATGTACAGTACAGCAGATGCTGAGGTAGAACCATTCTTCTACCAGTCATCAGCTCAAAAGGTGACATCTTGGTAGCACTACTTGGAGTTGCTCTTAATGCAATTAAGACTAGAGGTAGTTTTACATCCCAGTCTTTACCCATTTCACTCACGAACTTTTTGAGGATTTTAACAATGGACTGGTTGTAACGCTCTACACCACCACTTGAGGCAGCTCTATAAGCAATATGGAGCTTTCTTTTAACCCCTAGTATTTTCCACATTTTGGTCATCACTTCGCTAGTGAAGTGGGTCCCCCGATCTGACTCGATTCTTTGGGGCAAACCAAATCTGGAAAATACATGGTTGATGAGCAACGCTGCACATGTTTCCGCACTATTGTTAGGTGCACTAATGCACTCTACCCATTTAGTGAACAGGTATGTCACAGTTAACATGTATTTGTTACCTCTTGATGATCTTGTTACTGGACCAATAAAATCAATTTGTATATCTGACCATGGCATTACCATCCCCCTTTTCTGCAATGGCGCTCTATGCGTTGGTGCAGTGGGTTGGAACTGTGGGCAGATTAAACACCCTTGACAGTAGGTTTGAACATCTTTCAACATGTGTGGCCAAAAAGCATAATCACGTAATATTTCATACGTGAGTTTGGCACCATGATGACCAGATGTGGGAGCATCATGGGCATGTTGAAGCATTAGACCTCTGAACTTGGTGGGTACTACCCACTGCTGGATGCCAGTTTTGGAGGTTCTAATTAACAAACCATCCTGTAACTTGAATTGTGATCGGGATTTCATTAAGATTCTAAGATCTTCTTTGCCAATACAATCACCTTTTGATATGGGGTTGCTTTTAGGATCTTCTATGTGTTTATAGAAGATGCCTACAATGGGGTCTTCTTTTTGACTAGTGATCAGGTCCTCACTAGGAGAATCCTGACTCCATTGTACCAAGTTAGGCTCACTCTGTTGTTTTGCCTGGTTTCTGGTAATGGCTTCTACCTGAATTGCACCCATTAAGTGGTCAATATTAAGGAGTTCTCCAGTTATGGCTCCTTGTTTTGCTAATGAATCCGCAAGGTCATTGCCTTCCTTATCCGGACCTAGAACTCTGGAATGACCCTTGGTCTTTTTCCAGTGTATGGTTAAATCATTGGATACCACCAGATTATCAATCTCGCAGAACAACTTGCCATGCTTGACTGGTTTGTTATTGCTTTTCTGCATGCCATTTCTTTCCCAAGTTGGCAGGTATTCAACAAAACTGTCACGCACATAATTTGAGTCAGTTATGATCACAAATTCATGAATACCATGTTCAATAGCCATTTCAATGGTTTTGAAAACAGCAGTTAGTTCTGCAACTTGACTGGATCTTGGTCCAATGTTGAAACCTATAGATATATTTGGAAATCCATTTGCCCCAGTTATACCAATGCCAGCGACTAATCTGCACTCATTATCAATAGTGGCATGGTAAGAACAACCATCAACATACACCCAAGGTAATGTTTGACAATGGTCCTCATTATACATTTTATATGGGGAAAGCAATTGTTCCTCCAGAAAATCATCTTCTGATAATTCTTCCCCAGGATCTCTAGCAGTACAGTCGTGGAGCTCAGCAAGCCCTTGTGTGACTGGATTCTTTTTATTCTGCTTGTAGCGAATTTCTAATGGCCAGCCTTGTAAGGAAAGAGTCCATGCTGTTATGCGGCTATTTGACAAATTCCCATCTCTTATTCTTTCACTTTGCAAATACAGCAAAGGCTGGTGGGCCGTTTCTACAATAATTTTCTCGCCCTGTATATAGCTGCGGAAATTTTGTAGAGCCCATAAGTAGATAAGAGGGCTTTTTCGCAATCGCTAAATTTTATTTCTACTGGGGATAGATTTTTGCTCGCATAAGCAATGGCTTTGTTCAAATTATCATGCTTTTGGTATAAAACAGCACTCATGCTTATATCTGTGTAACCTGTCTCTAAGAAGAAAGGTTTACCACCTTCAGGGTAGGCTAAGCAAGGTGCTTGAGTGAGTTTTCTCTTCAGCTCTCTGATGGCTGTCTCTTGAGACTCACTCCAGTGCCATTTCACATCTTTCTTTAGAAGAAGTAGTAGTGGTTTAGCTAATTCCGCGTAATTATCAATGAATTTGCGAGAATAATTTGTCATACCCAGGAATGATCTCAATTCCTTTAAGTTAGTTGGGTTTTTAGAATTCACTATAGCTTCCACCTTTTTCTTCTGGGGATTTAATCCTTCAGAGGTAACTTCATGCCCCAAGAAGTTTACATGAGTGCGGCACCATTGAGCTTTTAGTAGGGATAATTTGACACCTGCCCTTTTAAGTTGGCTGAGGACGTGTTTAAGCTCTGCGACGTGTTTTTCAAAGTCTGTGCTTTTGATTAAAACATCATCAACATAAGATAAGGTCCCCCTTTCCAGTGCATCAGGCAGAGCCTGATGCATGAATACAGCAAATTCATGTCCAGAATTTATGTATCCAAATGGAAGTCTCTGGAATGCATATTGGACCTTTTGAAAAGAGAACGCTAGCTTATATTGGTCCTCTTCATGTACCTTTATGGTCCAGTACCCCTGTGCACAATCAATGGCAGTGAATATTTTGGATCCCTTCATTTGTGCTAGGCACTGGTCAATGTATGGTACAGGCCAGCCAGACATGTATACTCGTTTGTTTAGCTGTCTTAAGTCAGCACACAAACGCCATTGCCCATTGGGCTTAAGGACACCTAGAATAGGATTATTATAAGAGCTGTGCACCTGTCTGATAATACCTCTTTCTTCCAAATTCCTTATGATCTCTGCAAGAGAATCATATGAGGCTAAGGGAAGTCTGTATTGTTTGACAAATACAGGTGGTGCATCGGGATCGGTTTGTATCCTTGCAATGTGCAAGTCTGTAGTACCACAGTCATAAGAATCCTTAGCAAAAATATCCTTGTACTCCATCAGGAGTTCTCGCAGCTGTTGGCGTTCATCATCGCTGGAACAGCCATTAGCTAAGGATATTTGCTCTTCGACTATTTGCTGAAATCCTGGAAAGATTTCAGGCTGTCCTATTTCATAGGCTTCTTCCAACCTAGAGGTGAGATCCCCTTGATTATAGTTTACATTGCTCCCATGACTCTGGGAATTGGGGTAATCTTGCTGTTTTATTGGTTGATCAAACACTAGAGAGGCTTCTTCAATTTTACAGATGCCTTCCTCTGAGCTGAAGGGATAAATAGACTGAATATTAAATAGACCCTCTGGCAAAGATGCAAATGATTGTTCTATTAATTGTTCTTCAGTTAAGTATCCTTCAGGTATTAGCCCAATTACATTATTCTGGAATCCAAAAGTGTAATAACTTGATTCCAGTGCATATCCTATGGTAGTTCCCTTGGATAATGTTATATCCTGTGGGGTCATGTTATGCACAACAATATGTATTGGAACAGTTCCAATATTCACCATAGGAGTGTAAGTCCCTGTGACACCCAGATTTTGTATTCTATGGGAGAGGCAAATCAGTGTTTCAGAAGTTTTTCATTTCTGACCTCTCTTTACCTGTAAGGGTAAAAGAAATTTATCAGCCCCAGCAGGAATTATGACATCGCTAGATACCTGCATATTTACAGCATATGGCAATTGCTGGTTTGATTTCAGGGCTGCATTTTCATCCTGAAATACTTCAGGGTCACCCTTTAACCTGCTCCAGAGGCAAGAGTTAATCAAATCTATTTGTATGGCATATCTATGTAAGATACCATTGCCAATGTATATTTGATTATGGGGAGTATTTAAAACTAAAAACAGGTGCTTCACTGACTTATTACCAATAGAGATAGATAATAAGCACTTAGCTGTGATGTTATAGCTTTCCGACCTGTTATCCAGGTTGTGGACACAGTGGTCTTGGGGAGAAAGATATTTAATCACTTTAGGTTCAGCTATTTGCGCTAATAAACTTTTGCTTATATAGCTAGCTTCCTGTTTTAAGTTTATTTTAGCATACTTGGTTTTACCAAGGTCATGTACTTGTATAGGGATAAATAGATCCTCTTTAACTCTCTCAATCCCTGAGAGGTATTGAGTGTGGCCTCCCCCCTTAGGGATTTTATGATCCCCCTTGTGGAGTGATATGGTTAATACATCGCCATCTAGGGAAATATTCGCTATCTTTCCAGGCGAAATTTTAAAAGTATTACCATTAGAGCCACTAAAAGGAGTCTGATCATCTATTTGTAGAATAGTGATTTCAGGTACAGAGTTATTCCTGAAATGAATCTCCACAGCATCTGGTTTCTCTTCCACCACGTGACAGCTATGTCGGGTGCGAGATATACCAGATTTTTCATAATTGATAGGCCTCTTAACTTGTGACCAAATTACATTATTTATGCAATCAATTATGGTGCTTAATGATTTCAGGAGATCACTACCAAAAATTAAACGATCAGTTGGCAGATCCACTATAATGACAGGGTGTCTTATGACCCTGTTCCCCAATTTAAATTTTAACCAGGCAGTACCGTAAACTTTTAGGGAGTCACCCCCAACACCTATTAGAGAACCGTCAAATTATTTTATTTTAGGTTTGTGGGGTGTTAGCTCATTTAGCTGTGTGTAGTACCTGTGGGATAAAATAGTTGCCTGAGATCCAGTATCGACTAATCCCATGATAGGGTTGGAGACTGAATCTTGCAGCTCAATTAATACATAATATCTTCCTGCATTTTCTACCATTTCACACATAAAGTTGGCGTTATCATACATCTTTGGGCTTCGCCACGTGTTACCTGAATTCGCTGCGTCATTCGATGCAGAGGAAACTTCATACCTACCTGTTTCCTCTATGACAGGGTCGGCTGGATTCTTTTGTACTGCATCTGTGGAAACAAGGTTAAGAGAGTGCTGCAAAGGAAGAGGTTTGTTAATTTTTCCCGGAGGAGGTTGCCTGTCATCACAGCTAAATTGTCCGTTTCCGGTCTGTGGGGAGAGAACATGATTAGTATCATTGATATTTATTATTACATTTTGTATATCTCTCCCCTCCCCTTCAGGTGATACTGCAGTATTTATGACTGTGCCTGTGGTCCACTGCTGACCACTGGCTGTACCCCTAAAAAAGTATTGTTCTGTTGCTGAGCCGTAGAAGGTTGATTCATATTAGCGAATTGTTCGCTCAACCGATTTAACTGGGTAAACAGCATATCTATCTGATTGTACAAGTTACCTCTACCCCTGGGCCTATCTCTTGGTGCCCCATAATAATGATTCCTGGACCATTGGGTTCCCTCAGAATCAGGGCCGCTATTTCTATTCTGGCGTGGTTGCCCCTGGGGTTCAGCTTGCTCAGTATTAGTACTTTGGGGAGCATTATGTACCTGGGGTGTCTTGTTACCCTGAGAATATCTTCGCCGTCTATTGTATCTACCCTTGCGTGGATACCAATTATTTGGTGAGTATTCTCTTTGTGAGTAATTATTCACCTGATTATTTCCCCCACTTTGGTTATAGTCTCCCTGTGCCTCAACCTGTGTAGGGGAGGGGGCAGAGTTAGACCTCTGAGGAGGTGGCCTGTTTTGACTGGCCACCTCTGCATAGGTCCTCTTTTTAGACTCCAAATTGAGGGGGCTAGGTGACACCCTAGTTTCTGCTACAATTTTGGGTTTTGACTCCTTTTTCACCCTCTATTCACTGGACTGCTGAATAGAGTGTAATTTTGTACTCTCTTTGATCAGCCATTCCAATGAGCAGTCTTCATCAAAATCTCTATCTAAGTTAATTTTGATGGGTGTAGGCAGTGCTTCAAAAAATAAATTTACAAATTCTGAGCCATCAAATCTGGGATTATCTTCAGCCATACTGTATGCATTTTTCAATACAGAAAGGAATTCAATTGGACTCTGATTCGCACGACACTTTAAACCATATACCGCTATTTTCGCGGCAGTTTTAGTGCGATATTGCCCGAATTCTTTTCTGCATTGTCATTTTATCCCATTCCAGGAATGAATATTCATATCCTTTAGTGAAGCAAAGAATTTGTGATGTTTACTGTCAAATACCCAAGGCAGAAATTCAATTTTCAATTTCTCACTTGTAACATTCATTATAGCTAACGCATTTTCAAAAGCCTCTAAATGATCAATTACAGATGTTGTTCCCTTATTAGAGAATATAGGTACTGCGCGTTGTACGAAGGTGATTATTTTATGGGAATCGTATACTTTATTAGAATTATTTTGGGATTCTCTGTTAGAGTTTCCCTCCCCCGCGCCAGCTGCGTTACAGCATTCCTCTGGATTGCTATCATGAGGTGACTGCCTATTTGGGAAATCTATTTCTGACCCATTAGGGGTCATTTGTCTATACTGTTCCATATATTTCTGTACCTTGTCCCTGACGCGTTCGCTAAAGGAGTTAGCATTATCTGCATTATTCTCACTGTTAATATAAGGGCTTTCATTATGGCGATATGACCTTTTTAAATCGCTTAATTCTCTCTGGCTTTGCGCAAGCTGTTTATTTAAATCTTGTATCTGTGCGAGTAAGTCTATATTATGTTTATTTAAGGCGGTTAGGTTTTGGGCAAATTCATCCATTTTATTTTTGGCTATTTTTAAATCCTCTTCGCATCTGTGTGAGGAATGAATACTATCTTCTAGCTCCTGTATTTGCAATCGTTTTTCTATGACATAAAACGACATTTCGTCAATAAGGCATGTTAAAAGGGGCCAGGATTTTAGTATTAGTTTGTCTCGCTTTTTGAGAGCCTTGCATTGATTAATCATTAATAATTCCTGGAAGAATTCATTCTCTTCATTCCACATATTATTATTAACGGTAATATTTTTAGCCCTAGTTTCAAGCGTATCCATAAAATCATTTAATTCACCCGCAATATTAAACTTCCCTTTAATGTAATTTAAGATATCTTTCTTAAGGACCTGACCTTTAGTAACGGGTATTGTAATGGGACCATTTTCATTGCTATGTATAGAATTTAATGAGTCACTTCTGGCTACAGATATTATTATATTGGTTTAGTATTCAGTTAAATTAAAACGCTAATACAATTTTTGCCAATAAAAAGAGAGAAAAAAATTATATTAAAAAAAAAATAGTATTAATTTTGAAATATGAAAAATTAATATTTCGAAATATGAAAAATTTATATTTCGAAATATGAAAAATTAATATTTTTGATTAATTTTTAAAAAATTAATCTTTAATAATATTTCAAGATATTAATATCAATCTCGAAATATGAAAATCAATATTTCAACCTTTCAAAAATTATATCTTCAAAATAATAATATCGAAATATGAAACTTTTTCTCTCTTTTATAATAATTTCTATTTACTACAAATATATTATATCAAATATGATGAATATTAATAAATCTCAAAACAGTGCCTCCATATATTATGTCAGTATATTTATGAAAATCTTAGTAGTGCTCTCCAAATAATATATCAGCTTATAGCAGGGTTATAACACAATACAAATAATAATTTTCCTTAAAAATAGAAACCCTTAATCAACATGCATCTACTAGAAACCATACAATTAATATAAATATCTGAATTCTTTTATTTAGTTAATATCCATGAACATTTTTGAAATATATTTGCAATAAAAGGAATATGAAATAAATTTATATGCGCTTGAAAACTATTTAAATATGCTATGCAAAGTTTATACACGCTTATCTTTAAAACCAGCCTTATTTACAAATCTTTTAACATCCAAGCAATACAATTTTAAACAGTGCTTATAAACAATAGGATAATATATATATTCTGCTATTTAACTGTAATTTATCCTAATACAATATTAATTTACAGTATCAGAACTTGCACATATGAGTTACTTAGTCAATCAGATACAGATTTAAACAATATATAGGCTGTGACTACCAATTTGAAATACAATTTATTTCTCTGAATTATTATTATATATTTGCATAGATAAACAATTTAAGATTGGGATTAGTTTAACAATACATAGGCTATGAACTGCTAACTTAAAATCCAAACTACTTCTTTAACTCTGCTACATACAGCAATAGTAAATGCTTACTTATTTTAAATTGTTTTTGCATACAAACAGGCCAGCTAAGAACTATCTAAAACAATGACACACAGTTTAAAAGTACAACCTGCCCTTTAAATCTATTAACTGTAATTTAAACTGCAGTGACTTTAAAATATCACATGTAATTAGCAGCCCTTTTTTATACTTTACCAAACTGGTCAAAATCGATTATTCAGTTACCAGAAATTTCTTGTTTCATCTCAGAAGACAGATAAGTAATTTTTGCAATCAATGAGAAAGAGGTAGTCAGCTTGTTCAGAGAATGGTTTCAAAATGCCCAGCAGCAGATATCATCCAAAGTTAAACAGCCTTCTTTCTATTTCTCTTTTGCTTACTTATATATGTTTTCAATCATTTATGAAATCATGTGGGTGGCACTACGGGAGCTGACCTTCCCATTGGTTACCTGGGAAGTCTAATCGGATTGGCCCTTGGAAATTTCATTTTTAACAGCCAAAAAGCCTTCTGGCTGTAGTTCTCGCAACATAACACCAGGTGGCAGCAGACAGTATAACACAAACAAATACAGCATTTTTAGACAGTGAAATTATTATTTCTTTAAACTATGTAATAACTGCCATATTTTCTTGTATTAATCTCTCTCAATATTAATTATAGGTGAAGCAGCATCACATCAATTTCCTGATCGTTTTGATATGAAACATCATGTTTTATATTATTAACATTTTATTATATTAAGGCAATTTAATACTGCTAATTATTAGTTTAAAATGCATTATAATTTTATCAGTATCCTAGCATTTCTATAGAAAGCCTATTTTTATATTTCCAGATTGGTAGTATTTAAAACTCCTGATATACTGCATTCATTCAGATATAGCATGTTACATTTCTGTGTATTTCTTCCTGAATACATGAATCCTGTCTATGTAGATCTGAAATAAAAATAAATGTTAATAATCACTTCTCTTCAGGTCCATAAACATCTATTCATGTTCTTAAACACACAGAGGCTAAGATATTCATGTTTTCAAAATATGCATGTATATATACAATACACATATACACATCCATTTCTATGCAGTATCTTGTATTTATTTTCCTAGTATATTTTATTTGAAATCTAAATACAGTTGTTGGAAACATGTAAGTCATGTGTTTTCTCTGTGTTATCTTAATGTCTTCACTGCCCTTTCAGTACTCAGCTTCCAGACTTTTTGTCTCTTACTCACCACATGGGGTCCCCTGTAACTAAGTGCAAATGCTGAAAATCTCACACAACTTGTCACTTGAGCTAGATTCTTAGGTACATTGGGAGGGGTAAATGGATTTTATCTCACATTCCCAAGCAATCACACATATGGTTTCTGAAACTGTGGCTACATTTTAATTAAAACAAATGCCTTAATGTCAAGCCTTTGGAGACATCCTGGAGATGTGTATTCAGAATTTTACCTGTGTTAATTTTCAGTTCCTTGCGTTTATACAATTGCATAATTTAGCATATTGAGTGTGGGAGATCTCTTAGAAATAATACTTTGTTCTATAAACAATGTGCACATCCACAGACTTATTAAATAAAGACAAATATACTTCTATATATTATTTAATAATATTTCAAATACCTTGACAGTTTATATATTTAATTTTAATTTATTTTAATATGTCTCAGGAAAATCTCCTTCAGATTCCTGAGAGCTCTTTACAGTCTATGTTACAGACTATTAATCAATTTCAAGAACAAATGTCTCAGATTCAATCAGCCATAACGTCTGCTCAATCTCCTCAGAATAACCCTTTACTTAAAAAAGCTGTTTGTAAAACCAAACATTTAAAGGAACAGTATGCAAAAAGTTTACCAGATAAAAAGAAAAAGAAAACTGGTTCACGTCTGGTTTCTTCAGACAAAATCTCTGCTATTTCAAAAAAGAAAGAGCTTAATATTCATGCCTTTTCTGATTCAGATTCAGAAGATATTTTATTTGAAAATAAAAAATTTACAGGCAGACTTAGAGTACACGCAGACTTAATTTCTGCAAGAGAGTCTTCGGACTCAGAGATTGAGGATGATAATGATGATAATATTATACATTTTTCTGATATTGAAGACTCAGATGAACAGTCAATTGGTTTATCTGATCACTCATCTTTTTGTCAAGATATGCCAAAAAAGAAAAAGAGAAAGACATCTGTTTCCTCTAAACCTAAACTATTTGATAATAAAGGGGAATTATACTTAGACCCCAATGATATCTTACATCCCCATTCTTCTCAATGACAACCATCTAAGCAAGTGGCAACATTTTTATATTTCTATATTAGAAAGCCATTATCTAATAAAACTAAATATATTTTGAAAGCAGAATGCCCCAGGCCGGATCTTCCTCACTTAACTCATCTAACTCCTGAGATTGATCCAAATTTTTTAAAAATTATTGGAGCAAAGAATTTTAATTTCAAAAGAGGCCCTGACAGGTTTCTCAAGGCTTGTCAAGACAAATATTTAGACTTATTGGGTCCCATTACAAAATTTTTTGAACTCTCTGAAGAATCTATTTATAATGAATCAAATTTAGATCCTTACGTTATGAGAGAGTGGTTGCAAAGATTGGTCTATTTGCTAGGGGATGCTAACTCAAAGAAGACGTTTAGTTTTAAAACGTATTGACTCTAAGATTGCAGACTTTGCTCCAACTGAAATGGGTCAAAAAGCTAGTGGTATTGTTTTTGGAGAATCTGGACTAAAAAAAATAAATAGTTATGTGAATGAGTTTAATTCACTGAATAAGATTAAATTAAAAACAGCCTAATAGAGTTTTTGATAGGGCCGGGAAAGGCAGAGGCAGCTTTCCCGGCCGCTTCCAGGGAGTTTCCAGGTCTCAATTCCAAAATTTTGCAACACCAACAACCTCCCACACTAACGTTTTCCCCTCAAGAGGAAGACAATGGACAGCAAGAACATTCAGAAACCGTCCAACTCTCAGACCATTCATCGGTAAGTTTTCTCACACTCTTTTTTTCCCCTCAAAAAATTGGAGGCAGACTAGCTCTTTATTTAAAAAACTGGCTTTTAATCATGAGAGATCCTTGGATCATTCAAACGATTTCATGTTTTCACCTTGTTTTTTCTTTCCCTCCTATACAAAATTATCTTCCAATTGTTTTTTCCCAGTCAGACTCCAGACTTCTAGATATAGAGATTTCAGACCTATTAAGAAAAGAAACGATAGAACAAGTCCTAAATCCTACAGACTCTTTTATCAGCAATATGTTTCTAGTAAAGAAAAAGAAGGTTCCTATCGCCCAGTTATAAATTTAAGACAGTTCAATCTGTGTCTGGAATACAATCATTTCAAGATGGAAGGTATTCATCTTTTGAGGGATTGTCTTCTGGACAGAGATTGGTTAGTTTGTTTAGATCTAAAAGATGCTTATTTGACTATTCAAATTCATTCAGATTTCAGAAAATTTCTCAGTTTCTTTTGGAGTGATCAAACTTGGCAGTTTATATGTCTTCCTTTTGGTCTATCTTCTGCCCCTTGGGCTTTTACAAAAGTTTTAAAACCAGTAGTTTCCTGGTTGAGAATGAGAGGTATTCATTAAATAATTTATTTGGACGATATCCTCATCTTTCATCAGGATCCTATTATCCTTTCAGACCAGTTAAATACTACTATTAACCTTCTCCAGAATCTAGGTTTTATTATCAATCTCAAAAAATCAATACTTCCTCCTTCTAAAAATTTTATTTTTCTGGGTTTTGTTATAAATACTGTTTCCTCTACTTTGAGTCTTCCTATGGACAAGAACAAGAAGATCAAGAAATAAATAAATTATCTTCTCAAGAAACATTTTTTTCCTATTTGTGCTCTGGCAAGGATTATAGGCTTTCTTTCTTCTTCAATTCCGGCAATATTTCCTGCGCCTCTTCATTATCGAGCCTTACAGAGATTGAAGATTCATTATCTTCATTTAGGTTATTCTTATTTTCAGATGATCTCCTTATCAGAAGAAGCGAGATTATCCAACATGGAGAGCTATTTTTGGGAAATCTCCGGACATTATACTAGAATCGGATGCAATCAATTTTGGTTGGGGTGCAAGATTTGGTCCTATTATTACCGGAGGCAAATGGTCTATTTCAGAAAAGAAGCTTCATATAAATTGTCTAGAACTTCTGGCAGGTTCATTTGCAATCAAAAGTTTTATCAGGAATGTTTCCCCTGTCTCTATTCTTCTTTGTATGAACAACATTTCTGCAGTTTGTTATTTGAATCATTTAGGAGGAACTTCTTCAAAGATGTTATCAGAAATGACCAAGGACTTTATTCATCATTGTCTTTCTCACAATATATCGATTCAAGCGGAATACCTTCCTGGTATTTTTAACTCTGCAGCAGATTGGGGATTCTGTCATTTAAAAGACAACAGCAATTGTAAATTAAACACCTTCTTGTTTCTCAGACTTCAAGAACTAAGAGGTCCTTTTTCAATAGATTTCTTCTCCTCTCGTCTCAATTACCAGATCCTTCCTTTTTACAGTTGGAGACCAGATCCAACAGCTTTAGCAACGGATGCCTTTATTCAAAATTGGCCCATTGACAGGAGCTTATGCCTTCCCTCCATTCTCAATGATTCCTCGAACAATCTCTTATGTGAAGAGGAACTTGATCTCTCTCCTATTAATAACTCCTTGGTGGACTGCACAATCTTGGTTCCCGATTCTTCTAGAAATGTCCTTCCTTCCATCAGTTCTTTTACCTCTTTACAAGAACTTCTACTAGTTGTCTGGAAAATTTCAGGGGATCCTGGTCTTCCGAAGGTCTTTTGGAAGGGGCTAAACTCCTCTGTTGCAAACTGCTATTTGTAACTGGCCCTTTAAATGGAAGATTGCCCTGCTTCCCTGGATTGTGGAGAAGCCTATTTGCCAGCCTCCTTCCTCATGACTATGGCCCCTGGAAGATTGTGCCCCTGAGAAGGTATTAACTTTTATTGGGTGTGTATGGCCCTTTAAGAACCGTCTGGGGACATATTGTGACTTTGGTGAACAATGCCCCTTTAAGACTATGCCCCCAGACCTGTAAAATAACTTGTCCCTGGCTTCTCCCACTTGGTTCAGTAAATAGGGCTTACTGAACCAAGTACCACACAGGCAGAGTGTTCCACAGAAAGGAAGCAGTTTTACAAAAGCATTAGTTTTCATTGTGTGCCATTAAGAGTTAATTTTGCTCAGCTTCAAGAACCTATTCTAAATACAAGTTTGCTGGGATCAGCTCTAATTAAGTTTAGTGATAAACATTCCCATTGTCTAATCAGACTGCTAGTAGTGATAAGATTGGCTGCATTGTTTTCTTGTGTGTAATGTTATCTGCTGAAGTAATGTAATTCCATGGTGGCCTGTCAAAGGGCGTTGTCTCGCTATCTAAATGTATCAAATGTGTGATTGGGGATTTTATGCCTCCCCCTGAGAGTTTCTTTTTTGCATGTAACCTCAATAAAAAGCAGGCTGTGTGTTCCAGCACATCAGACCTATTCTGACCCTCTAACTTGCAGCCTTGACTCATGTTTGTAGGGGACAGCTATAATCACTACAGGGATTGCTATGCTCTACATACTCCCTTAGCTACTGAGCTCCTGTAAGAGCTCTTGTTCCTGATCCTGCTTCGCTGTACAGAAGGAAGAGGTTCACCTACTGGAGCCTGGTCGTAGGTCCAGGGCGCAGAGCAGATGGCAAGATACCAGCGCAGCAGCGGTGGTTCGTAGAGTCTGCATTACGTATGGTGGCTACGCAGTAGTTATAGTGTCTACGGTGCTGATGATCCTTTGGTGAGCGCTAGGAGCATCCTTTTCTACGGTCCAACTTCCAGCCAGCCTGGAGGCAACCGTAACATCCTCCTTCAAGACTCTTGGGCACCAGGAACCAGGAAATGTTATTTATCCACTTGGACTAAATGGACTAGCTGGTGCAGTAACAGGAATTTGGTTAATTTGATTAATTATTTAACTTCTCTTTTTGAAGCTGGCTTGGCTTACAGATCTATCAATGTTGCTCACTCTGCTTTTTCGGCATGTCATGAGTTATTACATAATGTACCTATTGGTCAACATTTTACTATTTTTAAACTTCTCAAAGCTATTCATATCAAGAGACCTGCTATTCCTAAATATAATTATTTTTGGGATGTAGATTTATTAATTTATTTTTTCAGGAATTGGCCGGATAATAAGGATTTATCTCTTAAACAGCTTACTTGTAAACTTGCAACTTTATTATGCCTTTTATCTCTTTTATTTTCTCCTCAAGGTGTAATTTTTTCTCTGTCCAGACGTACTACAACTATGACTTCTTCTATTTTCTATCCTTATTTTTTGAACATCCTAATCTGTATGTTGTTTCTTGTCTGAAAGTATATGAATCTAAAACTCATTTGGCTAGATTACGTGTTTTGTCAGTAAGGCTGTGCATTGCTAATGCTCAGTTTCAGCTCACCTACAAATAATGCTGGTATTATGTTTTATATATGGCGGCATGCAGTGTATACCAGGGGTATTTAGGTGGTGGATATGGGTAAGTTGCTTAGGAAGTTTTAATATTTTTGCTACATTTGATAAAGGTACAACAATGTACCGAAACGTCATGTCTATGTAATTTTTTTCTATGGAACAATAAAGGAATTATGTCTAAAGACCAGTGAGTGCCTACGTTCTTGGGAAGGATACAAATTATTGGTTTGTAGTGCACCTTGGCGGCTGGATCAAGTAAGATTGTGCTGTCCTTAACTTGGACTGTATATGTATGTATGTATGTATGTATATATATATATATATATATATATATATATATATAAAATCTGCACACATTTGAAAATTACTCCTCTTTTGAGAAACAAAATAAGGAAACACAAAAACGAATTTAAAAATTGCAAAGTTATTTAAAATCCTGTGAAAGGAGAAAACTTATAAGGGATGAGGAAGACTACCAAAAAAAATAGAATATACATTTATAGAATTAATACCAGAAACTACTATGATTCAGGCACAGATAATTGCGATATTGACTCAGATAGCGAAAATAAAAATAATGTAAATAATTCAAAGATGCACCCTTTAGGGGTAGGACCAGGTAAGGTGAGAGGAGGAGCAACAGGAGGACAGCCTCAGGAGAGGAGAGACAGGAGAGGGAGGGTGAACAGGAGACATCAGGGTCAGTACATGATGACCAGGAATTGCACCAGATACAACTAAGGAATGAAGAGATTTCGCTTTTAGGTACACCACCGATTCCTCTAAATCTTGAACACATCAAAGTTTTAGAGAAAGGATTAAGTTTCTGTCCCTCGAACAGTCTTGATCTCTTTGAAGTCACTAAACACTTGCATCTTTTGCAAGAAAATTAGCCTTGAAAAAAATTATGACACCAAAAAACTAAATTGATCTGGGCTGTCGAAATGACAGGGAAACTCTTGATTGCTTAGAAACTCTGCTGTATGAACAAGCTGATTAAGCTTCTGATATTTTACTGAAAACAGATTTAAAGAAAAAATCTACATACATGCCCTCTTTTTCCTACATCTCAAATATTTCTGTTCTTGTGCAAAATGTATCACATGAATAGTTAATGATAACCTTACCATGAGTCACAATGAATTGGTTATTAAACTGTCCGACAAGGGGGGCAATGTGGTTATTATTAATCATGACTATTACATCAAAGAAGCAATGCGACAGTTGCGCGATATTAATCAATACATTAAGTCCTCTTGTAATGAGTTCAACAAATCCCATTATTAATTATTGTTCATGTTGAATAATGCACGTAGGAATAATCTGATTAATGTACAATAATTTAGTTATCTATATAATCATAAACCTAAAATACCTGTTTTTTACTGGTTCCCGAAGTTACATAAATCGGTCAAAAATAAACCCTGGACATCCCATCATTTCGAGGATAGGGGCACCTACTGAAGGGATTAGTAAATATGTTAAAAATGTTTTACAAATTGTTGCAGCCATTTGTAAATGAATTAAGAACATTTGTACGTGACTCAACAGATGTAATTAAAAAGCTTGATGGGATCAGAGTTACAGAAAAGACTGTTTTAGTCTCCCTGGACGTTGAATCCCTTTACTCCTCTATCCCTCACTCTGTAGGATTGACATGTGAAAAATTCTTGAACACAAGAGGTTTAGGTTATAAGAAGCACACACATTTTGTGATTCAACTACTTAAATTTATACTTAAAAACAATATTTTCATATTTCATGGTAAGTGTTTCAAACAACCGCGAGGTACATCTCTCGGGGCTACATGCCCCCAACCTATGTCTGCCAACATTTAGGAGGATGGTAAAACCAAATAGTTTTCGGTGAATATGCTGATTGGGTTGAGGCGCATGTAGCCCTCTGGATAAGATATGTTGATGACATCTTGCTCCTGTGGGAAGGTACAGAAGACAAACTTTTCCAATTTGTCTCTTTATTGAACTCTAATAATTTTAACATTTTCTTGACATGCAATCATGACTATTATAGAATTAGTTTTCTGGACCTACAGATTAGTAAGACAAACCAACTGCTACTAATATCCTCCTCTTGTGATCGAGCCACCACCCGGAAAATTTGAAGAGAGGAATACCCTATGGGCAATTTTTGCGCTTACGCAGAATTTGTTCTGAGGACTCTGTTTTCAAAAAACAGGCGAAAGAAATGGCGGCTCATTGCCATGAGAGGGGCTATTCAAAAAGAAGTGTTAAGAGAGCCATGTTTAGAGCAGCTCAACAGCAAAGAAAATACCTCCTAGACTCTGGTTTCTCAACAGCCGAGCCATGTCCCGGTACTGGGCTGTAACAGCCCTTCTGGTGGGCTGTGGCCTGTCATGCCCTCACTGCGCACTTTGCCCCCACTCATGTTCCCACTGCCCACCAGAGGCAGACTAAGACCAATCAGGGCCCCAGGCAAAAATTAGGTAAGGGCCAAAATGTATTCAAATGTATGCAAATCAACATGGAGGCCTCCCTGCCCTGCCCCCCACCAGGCCCCCCAACCTCCAGAACCAGGACCCCCAATATCAAGGGCAAGAGAAATGGCCCCCAACCTCTAGGGCCAGACCCCACACTCCATGGCCCTCACAGCGAAGGACCTCTGACAGGACCCCCGCAATCTAGGGTCCCAGAGTAACAAAACCCCCATCCAAGAACATGTCCCCACTCTGGGGCCAGGGCCCCCACTAAACCCTCATTTAACTGCTTAGTTACTGATAGGGCAGCTGAAAACCCCAGCTTAAGCAACACACCAGGAGCCATGGAGAAGCCATTTGTGGGGCCCCCCTACTTGCTGGTCCCTCGGTCCAGGTCCTATTTGCCAGACATATCAGTCAGCCCCTGCTGTGCACTATATATATATATATATATATATATATATATATATATAAACTACCAGGCCCTGGACATGTCCGGCTAAAATTTACCGGGCCTTGTGGTCACTTTGATTGAGAACCACTGCATTATGTAAACATATATAGACATATATTTATACACACATAAAGATCTTTAGACATGTCTCATATCTTTGAGCCCTTAAAACGCAAAAATTTTAAAATAATTTTTATTAGTGTTATGAGAGTAATTGTTTTTTGTAATGTATTTTTTTATGTATTTTGTGACACTATTTTGTTGTTCAAAACAGTTAACCACAGCTCTGAGTACGCCCTAACCTGACAAGCATTAACTTCAATTTCTCTCAGGGCTGGATTGGGCTGCCGGGATACCGGGGAAATCCCTGGTGGGCCGGCAGCCAGTTGGCTGGCAGGGGCAGCTGCAATGTGTGGAGAGCAGCAGTGAGGGACATGCACAGGAGCTGACTGACAGTGATGGGGGAGAGGTCTCACCATCCTATACTACGTGTGTGCAGCAGTCTGAGAGAACATTATATTCTACTAAATCACCACAGATTATTATACACAATCACTCAATAGGAGCAGCATACAGGGGGGTTACATATCGCTCCCTCATGTGCAGTCTTTTGTGAGTCTTCATCATTTTATCACTAACGATCTGCTGAGTCCGTGTCAGACTAATTGCTGTAATTATTTATACTGACAATTGTAGTTCATATGTAAAACCGGCGGGCTTTTTAAAATCTACCTTAACGGTCACAATAACCAATCAATAAGAAGAGAGGAAAGTGAAGCAGCCAATCAGGGCATTTAGACCAGGACCTACACTGCACTTAGTAACCAAAATATATTAAATAGTAAAAAAAATCATTTCTGCATTTACTTATTAACTGTTTGTTCACACTGTGTATTTGCACTTGTTTACACTTATTTTCTAACCCCTATAACAAGACCTCACTCGTCTCCCTACAATGTCTATATTCTGCAGGGCTGGATTGGGCCATGAACTGGAGGGGGGCGGGGCTGGGCATACAAATTTCCAGGGCCGGTCTGTTTTCCCAGTCCAGCCCTGATTGCTCTCAAGCGATTACATTTACTTTCAACTTATGTGAGCAATTTAATTTAACTTGCGCGCAAATGAAAGTGAAAACCCAATATCGCTCTCGCACAAACATTTGCACTCTACTTGTAATCTGGCCCCATATCAGCAGACCAGGACTTAAAGAGACAGTCAAGTCCAAAAAAAACTTTCTTGATTCAAATAGGGCATGTAATTTTAAACAACTTTCCAATTTACTTTTATCACCGATTTAGTTTTTTTACTTAGGTATTCTTAGTTGAAAGCTAAACCTAGGAGGTTCATATGATAATTTCTTAGACCTTGAAGGCCACCTCTACTCTAAATGTATTGCCAAGGACATGCTTTTTACATTATTTTAATGATAACAAATACAGCATCACAAATAAAGGAATTCGCTCATCTACCAGTAAGCCAATAGAATGCCAAACAAGTACTGAAACATATCAGCAGAGGTTATGGAACAGTCAGGAGTATATTGTAGATTTATAGAATGAGGCAAAAGACAAGTCCCTGCGACCAATGTAAAAAGCATGCAAGAAAATATCACCTGTGCATCTCTATGTAAAAAAGGAAGATATTTACCTCAACATTTTGTAAATATTCACACCCTACTACAAAGAATTCTAGTCCTAGGACTTGCACGGGAGTGTGCATCATGATCTGGCATGTGCAGGCACAGTCATGTTGTTATCCTATTCAGTTTAAGAAAGTTTAGTTTAATGTTAAATCTCATGAGATCACAGCTAAGCACTGATGATTCACTATTGGGTTTTTTCTTTTCCAACTTACAGCTTTGCAGCAGCTGAAGTATAACTTTTCACAGAACACCTACCCTAGTGAGCTTAAGAAATTTTGAGGTAAAATAGTTTCCTTTTTTACATAGAGATGTTCAGGGGATATTTTCATGTCAGCTTTTTACACTTATGCTGCATCACTTTCAAGTGATTTAGCATATGAGTATTATGCCCCTTTAAGCCTAATGCTGGCGCTAGCACAGAGAAATTGCAGGATACTGGATTGCAGATAACTGTTCAAATCCTGCACAGGTAATTCTTCACACTCAAAATAGGAGACCATCAGGAAAAACATAGTTTATGTAAGAACTTTCCTGATAAATTAATTTCTTTCATATTGGCAAGAGTCCATGAGCTAGTGACGTATGGGATATACAATCCTACCAGGAGGGGCAAAGTTTCCCAAACCTCAAAATGCCTATAAATACACCCCTCACCACACCTAAAATTCAGTTTAACGAATAGCCAAGTAGTGGGGTGATAAAGAAAGGAGTAAAAAGCATCAACAAAGGAATTTGGAAATAATTGTGCTTTATACAAAAAATCATAACCACCATTAAAAGGGTGGGTCTCATGGACTCTTGACAATATGAAATAAATTAATTTATCAGGTAAGTTCTTACATAAATTATGTTTTCTTTCATGTAATTGGCAAGAGTCCATGAGCTAGTGATGTATGGGATAGTAATACCCAAGATGTGGAACTCCACAGAAGAGTCACTAGACAGGGAGGGATAAAATAATAACAGCCATTTTCCACTGAAAAAAATTAATCCACAACCCAAAATATAAATTTATTCTCATAATGAAAAAAGAAAAAACTTAAACATAAGCAATGGAATCAAACTAAAACAGCTGCCTGAAGAACTTTTCTACCAAAAACTGCTTCCGAAGAAGCAAATACATCAAACGGTAGAATTTAGTAAATGTATGCAAAGAAGTCCAAGTTGCAGCTTTGCAAATCTGATCAACTGAAGCTTCATCTTAAAAGCCCACGAAGTGGAGACTGATCTAGTAGAATGAGCTGTAATTCTCTGAGGCGGGGCCTGACCCGGCTCCAAATAAGCCTGATGAATCAAAAGCTTTAACCAAGATGCCAAGGAAATAGCAGAAGCCTTCTGACCTTTCCTAGAACCAGAAAAGATAACAAATAGACTAGAAGTCTTCCTGAAATCTTTAGTAGCTTCAACTTATTATTTCAAAGCTCTTACCACATCTAAAGAATGTAAGGATCTCTCCAAAGAATTATTAGGATTAGGACACAAAGAAGGGACAACAATTTCTCTATTAATGTTGTTAAAATTCAAAACCTTAGGTAGAAATTTAAATGAAGTCTGCAAAACTGCCTTATCCTGATGGAAAATCAGAAAAGGATATTCACAAGAAAGAGCTGATAATTCGGAAACTCTTCTAGCAGAAGAGATGGCCAAAAGGAACAACACTTTCCAAGAAAGTAGTTTAATGTCCAAAGAATGCATAGGCTCAAATGGAGGAGCCTGTAAAGCATTCAAAACCAAATTAAGACTCCAAGGAGGAGAGATTGAGTTAATGACAGGCTTGATATGGACCAAAGCCTGCACAAAACAGCCAATATCAGGAAGCTTAGCAATCTTTCTATGAAATAAAACAGAAAGAGCAGAGATTTGTCCCTTCAAGGAACTTGCGGACAAACCTTTATCCAAACCATCCTGAAGAAACTGTAAAATTCTAGGAATTCTAAAAGAATGCCAGGAGAATTTATGAGAAAAACACCATGAAATATAAGTCTTCCAAACTCGATAATAAATCTTCCTAGAAACAGATTTACAAGCCTGTAACATAGTATTAATCACTGAGTCAGAGAAACCTCTATGACTAAGCACTAGGCGTTCAATTTCCATACCTTCAAATTTAATGATTTGAGATCCTGATGGAAAAAATGGACCTTGAGACAGAAGGTCTGGCCTTAATGGAAGTGGCCAAGGTTGGCAACTGGACATCCGAACAAGGTCCACATACCAAAACCTGTGAGGCCATGCTGGAGCTACCAGCAACACAAACGAATGTTCCATGATGATCTTGGAAATCACTCTTGGAAGAAGAACTAGAGGCAAGAAGATATAAGCAGGTTGGTAACACGAAGGAACTGCTAACTCATCCACCGCCTCCACCTGAGGATCCATGGACCTGGACAGGTACCTGGGAAGTTTCTTGTTTGGATGAGAAGGCATCAGATCCATTTCTGGAAGACCCCACATCTGAACAATCTGAGAAAACACATCTGGAAGAAGCAACCACTACCCCGGATGTAAAGTCTGACGGCAGATATAACCTGGTTCCCAATTGTCTATACCTGGGATATGAACCACAGAAACTAGCTAGGAGATGGATTCCACCCAAGCAAGTATCCAAGATACTTATTTCCTAGCTTGGGCACTGTGAGTCCCACCCTGATGATTGACATATGCCACAGTTGTGATATTGCCTGTCTGAAAACAATTGAACGGTTTTCTCTTCACCAGAGGCCAAACCTGAAGTGCCCTGAAAATAGCACGGAGTTCTAAAATATTGATTGGTAATCTCGCCTCTTGAGATTTCCAAACCCCTTGTGCTGTCAGAGATCCTCAGACAGCTCCCCAACCTGAAAGACTTGCATCTGTTGTGGTCATAGTCCAGGTTGGGCGAACAAAAGAGGCCCCTTAAACTATACAATGGTGATCTGACCACCAAGTCAGAGAGAGTTGAATATTGGGATTTAAGGATATTGATTGTGATATCTTTTGTATAATCCCTGCACCATTGGTTCAGCATACAAAGCTGGAGAGGTCTCATATGAAAACGAGCAAAGGGGATCACGTCCGATGCTGCAGTCATGAAACCTAAAACTTCCATGCACATAGCTACTGAAGGGAATGATTGAGACTGAAGGTTCAGACAAGCTGAAACCAATTTTAATCGTCTCTTGTCTGTAAGAGACAGAGTCATGGACACTGAATCTATCTGGAAACCTAAAAAGGTGACCCTTGTCTGAGGAATCAAGGAACTTTTTGGTAAATTGATCCTCCAACCATGTCTTTGAAGAAACAACACTAGTTGATTCCTGTGAGATTCTGCAGAATGTAAAGACTGAGCTAGTATCAAGATATCGTCCAAATAAGGAAACCCCGCAATACCCTGTTCTTTGATTACAGAGAGTAGGGCACCGAGAACCTTGAAAAGATTCTTGGAGCTGTCATTAGGCCAAATGGAAGAGCGACAAATTGGTAATGCTTGTCTAGAAAAGAGAATCTCAGAAACTGAAAGTGGTCTGGATGAATCGGAATATGAAGATATGCATCCTGTAAGTCTATTGTTGACAAATAATGCCCTTGCTGAACAAAAGGAAGAATAGTCCTTATAGTCACCATTTTGAAAGTTGGTACACAACGATTCAACATTTTCAGATGCAGAACTGACCTGAATGAATTTTCTTTCTTTGGGACAATGAATAGATTTGAATAAAACCCCAGACCCTGTTCCTGAAACAGAACTGGTAAGATTACCCCTGAAAGCTCCAGGTCTGAAACACACTTCAGAAAAGCCTGAGCCTTTACTGGATTTGCTGGGATGTGTGAGAGAAACAATCTTCTCACAGGAGGTCTTACTCTGAATCCTATTCAGTACCCTTGAGAAACAATACTCTGAATCCATTGATTTAGGACAGAATATGCCCAAATGTTTTGGAAGAATCTTAATCTGCCCCCTACCAGCTGAGCTGGAATGAGGGCCGCACCTTCATGCAGACTTGGGGGCTGGCTTTGATTTCTTAAATGGTTTGGATTTACTCCAACTTGAAGAAGGTTTCCAATTGGAACCAGATTCTTTGGGGGAAGGATTAGGGTTTTGTTCCTTATTCTGTCGAAAGGAATGAAAACAGAAGCTTTAGATTTACCCTTAGGTCTTTTTATTCTGAGGCAAAAAAAACCCTTCCCCCAGTAACAGTTGAAATAATCAAATCCAACTGAGAACCAAATAACTTATTACCTTGGAAAGAAAGAGATAGTAATCTAGACTTAGATACCATGTCAGCATTCCAATATTTGAGCCACAAAGCTCTTCTACCTAAAATAGCTAAAGACATAGATTTAACATCAATTTTAAAGATATCAAAAATTGCATCACAGATAAAATGATTAGCATGTTGAAGCAAGCGAACAATGCTAGAAAAATCAGGATCCATTTTCTGTTGCGCTAAGCTCTCCAACCAAAAAGTTGATGCAGCTGCAATATCAGCCATATAAATGGCAGGCCAGAGAAGAAATCCAGAATATAATTAAGCTTTCTTTAGATAAGATTCAAGTTTCCTATCTAAACGGTCTTTAAAAGAAGTACTATCTTCCATAGGAATAGTAGTACGTTTAGCAAGAGTAGAAATAGCCCCATCAACTTTGGGGATCTTTTCTCAAAACTCCAATCTAACTGTTGGCAAAAGATACAATTTTTTAAACCTTGAAGAAGGAATAAAAGTAGTACCAGGCCTATTCCATTCCTTAGAAATCATATCAGAAATAGCATCAGGAACTGGAAAAACCTCTGGAGTAACCACAGGAGGTTTATAAACAGAATTTAAACGTTTACTAGTTTTAATATAAAGAGGACTAGTTTCCTCGATATCCAATGTAATCAACACCTCTTTTAACAAGGAATGAATATACTCCATTTTAAATAAATAAGTAGATTTGTCAGTGTCAACATCTGAGGAAGGAACTACTAAATCAGATAGATCCTCATCGGAGGAGGATAATTCAGTATATTGTGGGTCATTTGAAATTTCATCAACTTTATGAGAAGTTTTAAAAGACCTTTTATGTTTATTAGAAGGCGGGATGGCAGACAAAGCCTTCTCAATCGCATCAGCAATAAAATCTTTTATATTCACAGGTATATCATGTACATTAAATGTTGAAGGAACAACAGGCATTGTACTATTACCGATGGACACATTTTCAGCATGTAAAAGCTTATCATGACAACTATTACATACCACAGCTGGAGATATAATATCCACAAATTTACAAAAAATGCACTTAGCTTTGGTAGAGCTGTTATCAGACAGCAGGGTTCCAACAGTGATTTCTGAGACAGGATCAGATTGAGACATCTTGCAATTTGTAGGAGAAAAAACAACATATAAAGCAAAATTATCAATTTCCTTATATTGCAGTTTCAGGAATGGGAAAAAAATGCAAATAGCATAGCCCTCTGACTTGGAAAAAAAAAAAGCAAGAGGCATCTAGGAATGGGACACACAACACAAACTGAAAATTTTTTGCCGCTAACAACATCCGGAAATGACACGCTGGCGTCACATTGAAGACGCAACCTTGTGCAAGGAACTCCGCGTCAACTACGACGCCAGAAAAGACGAATTTGCTTCATCGGATGTACATTCACGCCAAAATATTCTTGTGCCAAGAATGATGCAATAAAGTCAATTGAGAAAAGACTATACCCCAGGTAAGAATTTTTTTTCCTAAATATGTTTTTTCCCAAATATGAAACTGATAGTCTGCAAAAGGAAATATACATAAACCTGACTCATGGCAAATATAAGTACAATACATATATTTAGAACTTTATACTAATGCATAAAGTGCCAAACCATAGCTGAGAGTGTCTTAAGTAATGAAAACATACTTACTGAAAGACACCCATCCACATATAGTAGATAGCCAAACCAGTACTGAAACAGTTATCAGTATAGGTAATGGAATATGAGAGTATATTGTCAATCTGAATAAGGGAGGTAGGAGATGAATCTCTACGACCGATAACAGAGAACCTATGAAATAGGTTTTCCGTGAGGAAAACCATTGCATTCAATAGGTGATACTCCCTTCACATACCTCTGACATGAATCGGGCTTCAAAATGCTGAGAAGCGCATGTCAACGTAGAAATCTTAGCACAAACTTACTTCACCACCTCCATAGGAGGCAAAGTTTGTAAAACTGAATTGTGGGTGTGGTGAGGGGTGTATTTATAGGTATTTTGAGGTTTGGGAAACTTTTCCCCTCCTGGTAGGATTGTATATCCCATACGTCACTAGCTCATGGACTCTTGCCAATTACATGAAAGAAAAAACTATATAAACAATACAAAAGGAAAATGTTCATGCCTGCAAAGGTTCAACAGTTCTGGTGTTAGAGCTGAAGCAATGACTGAAGTTTTTGTAGTGCCACACTATGTCCAAAACAGGTATATGTTTCACCTTTTAAAACAAACAAAACTACTAAATCCATAATAATATTTGGCCACTGCAATCCATAATTGTAAAATATTAAAAAATAATAATAATTGAAAAGCTGTTTAAACAATCTATGCCTGATAAACTATACATAAACACACATGCATGCACACACATGCACACACAAACACACATGCACACACATAAATACACATGCACACATAAAAACACACATGCACTGACATAAATACACATACACACATACAAACACATGCATACACATGTACACACATACATACAAACAAACACAAACACACAGGCACACACATACATACATATAAACACACATGCACATACATACACACACACATAAACACACATGCACACACAAACACATACATACACATAAACATACATGCACATACACACACACACACACATACAAACAAACACATAAACACACATGCACATACATACACACACATACAAACACATAAACACACATGCACACACATACAAACACATAAATACACAAGCACACACATACATACACACAAATGCACACACATACATACACACACATACATACAAACAAACACACATGCACACACATGTAAACACATGCACACACATACACACATACATAAACACAAATGCACACACATACATAAACACAAACACACATGCACACACACAAACACACATGCACACACAAACACACTCTGCACAAACACAAATTCTACACAATGGATTTTCAAATCAAAATTTGAAAAGAGGACGTGCAGCTGGTTAAACTTGTTGTTTGGAAAGAAGGACAGGGGACTGGTTTGAAAAATAATGTCACAACATAAGATGAGATTAACCCCTTATTTGTGAAGTAATGTACATTCCTAACATTCCAATCATATTCCACCTTATATAGCATAACTTCATAATGACAAAGCAACTGTCAGGATTTGGGTTACACAACAGGAAAGAATAATGCAATTAAAAAAGGGAAGATTCTGAAGACTGAATATGACTATTTATTATTAAAGGGACATTCCGGTCAAAATTTAAATACAAATAGATTCATTGAATCTTTGAATAGAAACATATTTGCAATATAAATGTATTGGCAAAAATGCTTCTAGCAAAAGTTATCACTGTTTTAGTGTAAACATTATTCTTTGCACGTGCATGTGAAGCATAACTAGATATTCTCAGTGCACCAGTGGGGCTTGTATCATGTCAGCAATTAACCAATTGAGCCATTAACAGATAGTACAAACACCTTAGACCCTCAGAGCATGTATTTAAAATGCTGGTGCACAAATGCATATTTAAATACACTTTCCAAACAGCTATAATTTTTTATTAAAAGCATTTTTTGCTAACACATGTATATTACAAAAAATGCTTCTATGCACAACTAAAATGCATCTGTGTGGATTCCAATTTTGGCTGGAGTGTCCCTTTAAATTATTTTTATGTTATTTTTCTAACTGATAGTTAAATGTATATGGAAGTGGGCTTAAGGGGAAGGTTTGCTTGTTTGCTGATGATACAAAAATGTGTAACAGGGTAGATGTTCCAGGAGGGGTTGATCAAATAAACTGTGATATTAAAAAACTAAAGGACTGGTCAAATAAATGGGATCTGAAATTTAATATAACCAAGAGCAAAATTATGCATATAGGATCCAAAAACCCAAGGCCAATTATAGTCTAAATGGTACATTACTGACTGTAACTTAAAAAGAAAGGGACTTGGGAATTATTATTTCAGATGATTTAGAATTTGGTACACAATGCAGCAGTGCAGCCAGCAAGGCCAGTCAAATGCTTGGTTGCATTGGAAGAGGTTTTAGTAGCAGAAATAGCAAGGTTCTTATGCCACTTTACAGATCATCATCAGTTAGACCAAATATGGAATACTGTGTACAGTTCTGGAGACCATATCTTCAGAAAGATATAAATAAACTAGAAGCTGTCCAAAGGAGGGCTACTAAAATGGTACATGGTCTAAAATATAAAACGTACAAAGAAAGACTCTATGATCTTAATATGTATAGTTTAGAGGATAGAAGGGAAAGAGGTGACATGATAGAAACCTTCAAATATATGAAGGGACTTAATAAAATAGAAGCTGAAAGCATTTTTCACAAAAAAATGCCAAAACAAGGGGTCACAATCTAAAGTTAGAGGGTAGCAGATTAAGGAGAAATTTGAGGAAGCATTTATTTACAGAAAGGGTGGTGGATTCATGGAATACACTTCCATTTGAGGTGATAAACACAAAGACTGTAAAGGAATTAAAAAATGCCTGGGACATGCATAAGCCTATCCTAAAAGTAACATGTAATATTGGTAGACTTGATGGGCCTTTTTGGTTCTTATCTACCGTCAAATTCTATGTTTCTATATATTATTTAACACATTTAATTTATTTATATTCAAAGTGACTGAACTGAAAATGGTTCATCCTCTTCTTTTTATATGTGGTCTCCTATCAGAATCAGAGGCGTAACTAGAACTCACTGGGCCCCAGGGCAAAGTATATATATATATATATATATATATATATATATATATATATATATATATGTGTGTGTGTGTAAAAACACACACACATTGATATATATATATATATATACACACACACACACACACACATATGCACATACTCACAAACACATAAATACACACACACACACATATATATATATATATATATATATATATATATATATACATACATACACACACATATATATACATATATATATGCATGCATCCCTTAATTTTAAGGAAGAGGAAATAATCACAGACAAGGAGGGACGATATCTCATAGTTAACATCTTTATACACAACACCCCCATTACCATTTGTAAGATTTATGTACCCAATGAGAATCAGTCATCCTTTATCTCTAAAATTAGTAAACAGCTTACCCTATGGAAGAAACCTCGATTGATAATTGGAGGAAACTTCAATTTGACCCTAAATAACCAACTTGACAGATCTAAACAAACCACACTAGGAATTCAGAGACCAGAACGCAACCACAGACTCTTAGGCGACTTGTACTTGACCATAACCTAATAGACGCTTGGAGGACCAAGAATAAAAAACAAGAGATTACACTTACTATTCAGCAGTACACAAATCACACTCGAGGATTGATTACATTTTTTTAACCCAAACACTAATTCCATTACTAACTCAAGCATATATACACCCGTGCCCTTGGTCAGACCATGCAATAGTCGAGGCCCAACTTCAAGGCATTATAAAACACGATAGAACACGATCTTGGGTGCTTAATCCTAGGTTGCTGGGCAACCCAATAGTTCTGCAAAAACTTCAAAGCGATATTGCACAATTTCTATTGGCAAACGAGGGCACTACAGATAATCTGTTGCATCTTTGGGGTGCTCTTAAAGCATATGTAAGAGGGAACCTTATAAGCGAATCTGCGAAATAGAACAGTATTCACAAGGCAAGATTAGAAAACCTCAGAGCAGAAATTAGACAACTAAATGAGAGGGAGATAGCTAATACACGGAAAAAAAACATCACAACTCTTAAAGCAAAAAAACAAAGAATTAGACAATATACTCACAGATAAAGCCACAAGGTCCATTAAACTTCTAGATACACACTATTTTATACACTCCAAAAAAACAGATAGAATGTTAGCCAACAAACTGAAAGAGGTAACCAGAACTACTACAGTTCCCCAAGTACAAACGACCCTATTGAGATATCCAACACATTTGCAGATTTCTATCATACCTTATATAACTTACCCACACAGTCAGAGGAACGGACAGCAAGGGACGCCCTAGATAAATTTCTAGACGACAGCGAGCTACCCTCCCTCACTGACGAAGACAGAAGTACTTTGAACTCACCCATAGCCCTCTCAGAAGTCTTTACGGTGATTAAGGATTTAAAAACCAATAAAGCACCAGGCCCTGATGGATATACAGGCATATTCTACAAAACACTTAAAAATATTTTAGTGCCACAGCTAGTTTCCATATTTAATGCCATAATGAAGGGCAATGAAATTCCCAGTGAAATGCTTCTAGCTAGAATTTCTGTGATTCCCAAACCTGGGAAGAACAAACGATACTGCAAGAACTATAGACCAATTTCCCTAATAAATAATGACATCAAACTATTCACAAACATTTTAGCTAATAGACTGAATGGACCACTGACTTGCCTAATCCAGAATGACCAGGTTGGATTTATAAAAACGAGGGAAGCCCCAGATAATGTTTGTAAGGTCATAGACTTGGTAAATTACGCTTCGGTTAATAAAGTGCCTTTTCTGCTCCTGTCTCTGGATGCAGAGAAGGCATTTGATAGAGTAAATTGTAACTATATGCATGCTTTATTGGAAAAGGTTGGAATTGGTGGCGAGTTCCATTCAGCGATCTCGTCTTTATACTCCACCCTGGCTGCTTATATAAGATTGGCAGGATATCAGTCCAGGACTTTTACAATTCGCAATGGAACCAGACCGGGATGCCCACTCTCACCGTTGCTCTTTGCACTGTGTATCGAACCCCTTGCGATCAAAATAAGAGACTATACAGATATCACAGGAATACTGATAGAGTCCAAACAATACAAAATGGCCTTATTCACGGATGATGTTATATTGACACTGACGAAACCCCTATTGTCACTGCCCCCTTTATACTCCATGTTACAGCAATTTAATGGGCAAACAAGCACATTAAATACTTGGGAATAAACATTACAGCAGACATCTACAATCTATATCGATATAACTACAAACCCCTAATGACCTATATTAGACAACTTATGACTAAATGGTCCAAATACAGAATTTCACTTATGGGACGAATTGTGGCAACTAAAATGACGACATTCCCTAGAATGCTTTATCTGTTCAGATCATTACACACACCCATCTCAGTTCCACTCACAGACCTCCATACCTTACAGAGATATGTTCAGACCTTTATTTGGTATAACAAAAGAGCAAGGATCAACAGACAAATATTAACTAGACATAGATCAGGAGGCGGGCTAGGCCTTCCACACCTTGTCTCTTATTATAATGCTGCCAGAATGGCACAAACTGCCCTGTGGCATAATAGATCAGGCGATCTCCAATGGGTACAATTAGAAGCTGATATCATGAGGACAGATGACATTGCCAAACTACTATGGACGGCTAAGATAAATAGACCTCAGAAGGGGAAAAGTTATATCGCTATTGCAAACACCTTGTGTTACGGTACCAACAGGATACCAAGGGTTAATACCAGGGAACAATGTCCTACATACAAAATCAGCACTTCACAACCTCGATCAGTTTCCCTGCAAACATGAGACCAAGCTCCACATTTCAGGTTTAAAAAAGAATATATTTATTAAAGGCTGAATGCCTAGTATTTATACAGGTTTTGACCCCAGATGGGGGGGTTGAATATAACCCTGGCTTCAGGTTACAGAGGGCATTGGTTAAACAGTAAAGAAAACATATGAACAATGCATCAAACCTCTAAGAATTGTCTATTCACAGGTAAAACAGATTAACATATTAAGTACTCAGACAATCTGATGTTGGGCAGTCTAGTTAACATAATCACACAAAACCCAATCAGTTTACCTAGACAGACTCCTGAGACACAATCAGATCTTAAACATACATAGAATACATCGTATTACAGAATATAGGAACAGTTCTTATTAGCTATAAAGTCTTTTATGCCCACTTGGCTTATAGAGTCACAATTGCTCCCACAAGGGGCACTCACACCCTGTACCCATCCTGTATTTATGGATACAGGGTGACATAGACATAAGACAGAGTTATGAAAGTACATGGGGTGTCCAGCATATAAAATTCCATATTTCCATGCAGTCTCTGGGTATCCTTAAGCCCATCTACCTCCAGCCCAAAGAATGTTCCATAAAAGGCCCTCCAATGTACAGTGGCGAGATTGGTTTTGTCACACCTTGTTCATGTGGGACAGCACCACCAAACTTTTTCCACTGTTAAACACTAACTCACCAGTTGCTCCACTGATAGAACTAAACTCCTCCTTAGATCAAATAGTACAAGGTAAATGTAGAAACAGGAGCTTGTATAGGATAGCGGATGCTCTCGTTAATGGTAAGCTCCTCACAATACAACATTATAATGACTTAGACCCAACTGATAGCAACACCTTTTCTTTCATGTAATTAGCAAGAGTCCATGAGCTAGTGACGTATGGGATATACATTCCCACCAGGAGGGGCAAAGTTTCCCAAACCTCAAAACGCCTATAAATACACCCCTCACCACACCCACAATTCAGTTTTACAAACTTTGCCTCCAATGGAGGTGGTGAAGTAAGTTTGTGCTAGATTCTACGTTGATATGCGCTCCGCAGCAAGTTGGAGCCCGGTTTTCCTCTCAGCGTGCAGTGAATGTCAGAGGGATGTGAAGAGAGTATTGCCTATTTGAATGCAGTGATCTCCTTCTACGGGGTCTATTTCATAGGTTCTCTGTTATCGGTCGTAGAGATTCATCTCTTACCTCCCTTTTCAGATCGACGATATACTCTTATATATACCATTACCTCTGCTGATTCGCGTTTCAGTACTGGTTTGGCTTTCTACAAACATGTAGATGAGTGTCCTGGGGTAAGTAAATCTTATTTTCTGTGACACTCTAAGCTATGGTTGGGCACTTTGTTTATAAAGTTCTAAATATATGTATTCAAACATTTATTTGCCTTGACTCAGAATGTTCAACTTTCCTTATTTTTCAGACAGTCAGTTTCATATTTGGGATAATGCATTTGAATTAATCATTTTTTTCTTACCTTCAAAAATTTGACACTTTTTTCCCTGTGGGCTGTTAGGCTCGCGGGGGCTGAAAATGCTTCATTTTATTGCGTCATTCTTGGCGCAGACTTTTTGGCGCAAAAATTCTTTTCCGTTTCCGGCGTCATACGTGTCGCCGGAAGTTGCGTCATTTTTTTGACGTTATTTTGCGCCAAAGATGTCGGCGTTCCGGATGTGGCGTCATTTTGGCGCCAAAAGCATTTAGGCGCCAAATAATGTGGGCGTCTGATTTGGCGCTAAAAAATATGGGCGTCGCTTTTATCTCCACATTATTTAAGTCTCTTTTTTTTATTGCTTCTGGTTGCTAGAAGCTTGTTCTTGGCATTCTTTCCCATTCCTGAAACTGTCATTTAAGGAATTTGATCAATTTTGCTTTATATGTTGTTTTTTCTCTTACATATTGCAAGATGTCTCACGTTGCATCTGAGTCAGAAGATACTACAGGAAAATCGCTGTCTAGTGCTGGATCTACCAAAGCTAAGTGTATCTGCTGTAAATTTTTGGTAGCTATTCCTCCGGCTGTTGTTTGTATTGATTGTCATGACAAACTTGTTAATGCAGATAATATTTCCTTTAGTAAAGTACCATTGCCTGTTGCAGTTCCTTCAACATCTAAGGTGCAGAATGTTCCTGATAACATAAGAGATTTTGTTTCTGAATCCATAAAGAAGGCTATGTCTGTTATTTCTCCTTCTAGTAAACGTAAAAAAATCTTTTAAAACTTCTCTCCCTACAGATGAATTTTTAAATGAACATCATCATTCTGATTCTGATGACTCTTCTGGTTCAGAGGATTCTGTCTCAGAGGTTGATGCTGATAAATCTTCATATTTATTTAAAATGGAATTTATTCGTTCTTTACTTAAAGAAGTACTAATTGCTTTAGAAATAGAGGATTCTGGTCCTCTTGATACTAATTCTAAACGTTTGGATAAGGTATTTAAAGCTCCTGTGGTTATTCCAGAAGTTTTTCCTGTTCCTAATGCTATTTCTGCAGTAATTTCCAAAGAATGGGATAAATTGGGTAATTCATTTACTCCTTCTAAACGTTTTAAGCAATTATATCCTGTGCCGTCTGACAGATTAGAATTTTGGGACAAAATCCCTAAAGTTGATGGGGCTATTTCTACCCTTGCTAAACGTACTACTATTCCTACGTCAGATGGTACTTCGTTTAAGGATCCTTTAGATAGGAAAATTGAATCCTTTCTAAGAAAAGCTTATCTGTGTTCAGGTAATCTTCTTAGACCTGCTATATCTTTGGCTGATGTTGCTGCAGCTTCAACTTTTTGGTTGGAAACTTTAGCGCAACAAGTAACACATCATGATTCTCATGATATTATTATTCTTCTTCAGCATGCTAATAATTTTATCTGTGATGCCATTTTTGATATTATCAGAGTTGATGTCAGGTTTATGTCTCTAGCTATTTTAGCTAGAAGAGCTTTATGGCTTAAAACTTGGAATGCTGATATGGCTTCTAAATCAACTCTACTTTCTATTTCTTTCCAGGGTAACAAATTATTTGGTTCTCAGTTGGATTCTATTATTTCAACTGTTACTGGTGGGAAAGGAACTTTTTTACCACAGGATAAAAAATCTAAAGGTAAAAACAGGGCTAATAATCGTTTTCGTTCCTTTCGTTTCAACAAAGAACAAAAGCCTGATCCTTCATCCTCAGGAGCAGTTTCAGTTTGGAAACCATCTCCAGTCTGGAATAAATCCAAGCCAGCTAGAAAGGCAAAGCCTGCTTCTAAGTCCACATGAAGGTGCGGCACTCATTCCAGCTCAGTTGGTAGGGGGCAGGTTACGTTTTTTCAAGGAAATTTGGATCAATTCTGTTCACAATCCTTGGATTCAGAACATTGTTTCAGAAGGGTACAGAATTGGTTTCAAGATGAGACCTCCTGCAAAGAGATTTTTTCTTTCCCGTGTCCCAGTAAATCCAGTAAAAGCTCAAGCATTTCTGAATTGTGTTTCAGATCTAGAGTTGACTGGAGTAATTATGCCAGTTCCAGTTCCGGAACAGGGGATGGGGTTTTATTCAAATCTCTTCATTATACCAAAGAAGGAGAATTCCTTCAGACCAGTTCTGGATCTAAAAATATTGAATCGTTATGTAAGGATACCAACGTTCAAGATGGTAACTGTAAGGACTATCTTGCCTTTTGTTCAGCAAGGGAATTATATGTCCACAATAGATTTACAGGATGCATATCTGCATATTCCGATTCATCCAGATCATTATCAGTTCCTGAGATTCTCTTTTCTGGACAAGCATTACCAGTTTGTGGCTCTGCCGTTTGGCCTAGCTACAGCTCCAAGAATTTTTACAAAGGTTCTCGGTGCCCTTCTGTCTGTAATCAGAGAACAGGGTATTGTGGTATTTCCTTATTTGGACGATATCTTGGTACTTGCTCAGTCTTTACATTTAGCAGAATCTCATACGAATCGACTTGTGTTGTTTCTTCAAGATCATGGTTGGAGGATCAATTTACCAAAAAGTTCATTGATTCCTCAGACAAGGGTAACCTTTCTGGGTTTCCAGATGGATTCAGTGTCCATGACTCTGTCTTTAACAGACAAGAGACGTCTAAAATTAATTACAGCTTGTCGAAACCTTCAGTCACAATCATTCCCTTCGGTAGCCTTATGCATGGAAATTCTAGGTCTTATGACTGCTGCATCGGACGCGATCCCCTTTGCTCGTTTTCACATGCGACCTCTTCAGCTCTGTATGTTGAATCAATGGTGCAAGGATTACACAAAGATATCTCAATTAATATCTTTAAAACCGATTGTTCGACACTCTCTAACGTGGTGGACAGATCACCATCGTTTAATTCAGGGGGCTTCTTTTGTGCTTCCGACCTGGACTGTAATTTCAACAGATGCAAGTCTCACAGGTTGGGGAGCTGTGTGGGGATCTCTGACAGCACAAGGAGTTTGGGAATCTCAGGAGGTGAGATTACCGATCAATATTTTGGAACTCCGTGCAATTTTCAGAGCTCTTCAGTTTTGGCCTCTTCTGAAGAGAGAATCGTTCATTTGTTTTCAGACAGACAATGTCACAACTGTGGCATACATCAATCATCAAGGAGGGACTCACAGTCCTCTAGCTATGAAAGAAGTATCTCGAATTTTGGTTTGGGCGGAATCCAGCTCCTGTCTACTCTCTGCGGTTCATATCCCAGGTATAGACAATTGGGAAGCGGATTATCTCAGTCGCCAAACGTTGCATCCGGGCGAATGGTCTCTTCACCCAGAGGTATTTCTTCAGATTGTTCAAATGTGGGAACTTCCAGAAATAGATCTGATGGCGTCTCATCTAAACAAGAAACTTCCCAGGTATCTGTCCAGATCCCGGGATCCTCAGGCGGAGGCAGTGGACGCATTATCACTTCCTTGGAAGTATCATCCTGCCTATATCTTTCCGCCTCTAGTTCTTCTTCCAAGAGTAATCTCCAAGATTCTGAAGGAATGCTCGTTTGTTCTGCTGGTAGCTCCAGCATGGCCTCACAGGTTTTGGTATGCGGATCTTGTCCGGATGGCCTCTTGCCAACCATGGACTCTTCCGTTAAGACCAGACCTTCTGTCTCAAGGTCCTTTTTTCCATCAGGATCTGAAATCCTTAAATTTAAAGGTATGGAGATTGAACGCTTAATTCTTGGTCACAGAGGTTTCTCTGACTCTGTGATTAATACTATGTTACAGGCTCGTAAATCTGTATCTAGAGAGATATATTATAGAGTCTGGAAGAGTTATATTTCTTGGTGTCTTTCTCATCATTTTTCTTGGCATTCTTTTAGAATACCGAGAGTATTACAGTTTCTTCAGGATGGTTTAGATAAGGGTTTGTCTGCAAGTTCCTTGAAAGGACAAATCTCTGCTCTTTCTGTTCTTTTTCACAGAAAGATTGCTATTCTTCCTGATATTCATTGTTTTGTACAAGCTTTGGTTCGTATAAAGCCTGTCATTAAGTCAATTTCTCCTCCTTGGAGTTTGAATTTGGTTCTGGGGGCGCTTCAAGCTCCTCCATTTGAACCTATGCATTCATTGGACATTAAATTACTTTCTTGGAAAGTTTTGCTCCTTTTGGCCATCTCTTCTGCCAGAAGAGTTTCTGAATTATCTGCTCTTTCTTGTGAGTCTCCTTTTCTGATTTTTCATCAGGATAAGGCGGTGTTGCGAACTTCTTTTGAATTTTTACCTAAAGTTGTGAATTCCAACAACATTAGTAGAGAAATTGTGGTTCCTTCATTATGTCCTAATCCTAAGAATTCTAAGGAGAAATCGTTGCATTCTTTGGATGTTGTTAGAGCTTTGAAATATTATGTTGAAGCTACTAAATCTTTCCGAAAGACTTCTAGTCTATTTGTTATCTTTTCCGGTTCTAGAAAAGGCCAGAAAGCTTCTGCCATTTCTTTGGCATCTTGGTTGAAATCTTTAATTCATCTTGCCTATGTTGAGTCGGGTAAAACTCCGCCTCAGAAAATTATAGCTCATTCTACTAGGTCAGTTTCTACTTCCTGGGCGTTTAGGAATGAAGCTTCGGTTGATCAGATTTGCAAAGCAGCAACTTGGTCCTCTTTGCATACTTTTACTAAATTCTACCATTTTGATGTATTTTCTTCTTCTGAAGCAGTTTTTGGTAGAAAAGTACTTCAGGCAGCGGTTTCAGTTTGAATCTTCTGCTTATGTTTTTCATTAAACTTTATTTTGGGTGTGGATTATTTTCAGCAGGAATTGGCTGTCTTTATTTTGTCCCTCCCTCTCTAGTGACTCTTGTGTGGAAAGATCCACATCTTGGGTAGTCATTATCCCATACGTCACTAGCTCATGGACTCTTGCTAATTACATGAAAGAAAACATAATTTATGTAAGAACTTACCTGATAAATTCATTTCTTTCATATTAGCAAGAGTCCATGAGGCCCGCCCTTTTTTTTTTTGTGGTGGTTATGATTTTGTATAAAGCACAATTATTCCAATTCCTTATTTTATATGCTTTCGCACTTTTTTATCACCCCACTTCTTGGCTATTCGTTAAACTGAATTGTGGGTGTGGTGAGGGGTGTATTTATAGGCGTTTTGAGGTTTGGGAAACTTTGCCCCTCCTGGTGGGAATGTATATCCCATACGTCACTAGCTCATGGACTCTTGCTAATATGAAAGAAATGAATTTATCAGGTAAGTTCTTACATAAATTATGTTTTCTTTCCGCGATCGCAGGTGTTATGCTTTTTTTTTGCCGGCTCTCCCCATTGATGTGTATGGGGAAATTGTGCACAAGTACGTCAAAGCAGTGCTTGTTTTTGGTGCGGTATGCAGCTCAACGCAACCATATCGCCCGTGCAAGCCTGATTTTTTAAAACTTGAAATAACGCCGCTTTTGTGGTGGTCATTAAAATCCCTATAGCGCTCAAAACTCGTAATCTAGCTGTATATGAGAACAAAAATTAAATGAAAAGAAAAATGTCCCAAATGTGTGTAGTACTATGTACTATCTGCAATCGTATGTGACTTCCAAAACGGACCTGAGAAAGTCAGCTGCTCTCCTCCTCACATATGAATCAGGATAAGGCTATAAGGTAAACACAAAACAGAAGGGTTCCTCATGTGTAGTTAATTACAAAAAAGAAGAGGCAGCGGATCCCAGTTGAAGATGAATAAACAGATTCTTTATTAAACAAAAAAAGTTTAAAAGTTGCGTTCAGGGGCAACAGAGAGAGTGCAAAAAGTAAGACAGACGAGACACCAAATGGCTTACATGTTTCGGCACTCAGCCGTAATCATAGCCTAAGGTGTCACAGTTGTGAGATGTTTTAAAAACAGTACAGTTCATGCTGATTGGATTAAAACATAATAGCAAAACACGCCTATGTTACAAAACGAAAAACAGAAAGTTAACCATAAATGCCTGGCAGAACTTAATATACAATGTAAAGAAAGGGGCAAAATAAATCAGTAACAATAAATGCATATATTGATACAAAAAATACAAAAGATATATACAAAGATTTCAGAAGTACACAAATAGTGAAAAATAATGAAAAATAATTTAAGTTAACAACTCTAAAGTTATAAGAAAAGACTAATAGGAAAAAATAGAAAAAATGAATGAAAAATATATAGAAATTAATATATGTAGGATTAAGCGTTGAATATAGAATATGAGTTGTCCATATAATTAGGACAGATACTATAGCAACAGTTATCTATAAATAATAATGTGGAAGACATACTGTCCATCAAAGATTTTCAACAATGCCTAGAAGCTGTAGTAATGGATAACTTCATTATAATACAAAAGAGTGAAAACACAGTTAAATAAAAATGTTAAAGGAAAAATAATAAATGAGAGAGAAGTTGAGAAATGGCCATGTAGGAAGTTAATAGTACCAGTTTACTCCCAGAAGTTAATTAGATCATATTTAGAATTTAACCCCAGGGGCAGTCTAGTTTTTAAGGTGAAAATCCAATAGACCTCACGTTTAGCTAGAATGTCATCTAGATTACCACCTCTATTAGGAATTTTGGCTTTTTCAATTGCTGCCCACCTGAAGGAATCAAGGCTACTGTGATGTTTGGTGACAAAATGTTGTACCAAGGGTGTAGTGGATTTACCCCTGGATTACCCCTGGAGATAGTGGAGAAGTGCTCCCTGATTCGGGAGTTAACATCCCTAGAGGTCAATCCTATGTATTGCACCCTACATGCCGTACACAGAATATGGTAAACTACATAGGTACTTTGGCAGTTTAAGCAAGACTTGATAGGATATTGTTGACCAGTCACTGAGGAAGAAAACGTGGTGGTGACAAGAGCATGGTCACAGGGCTTGCATCTGCGATGGCCACATTTGTACATCCCCAAAATGTGCACTCAAATTTTGACTGGAATATCCCTTTAAATTGATAACGAGCCACTGCTTGAAAAGTTATTGAACTAATAGGAGTATATAAAACTGCAGATGATTAAGTGGAGACTACAACTTTCAAAACATGATAATAAGCACAGAATGTTAACAATTTGTCCGCCTGAAACAACATATTGAGCAATAGTTGAAACTGAATAGCCAATGAACTGTCAGATTAAAGCCTAGATATTTAGAAGACAAAGTAGACATTAAAGTAAGGACTTGAAGAGGCAGAGTCCAGGATTTGTTCACAAACATTCTTTCTAGAAAATATAAGGTAGACATCTTGCCAGTTGAGCATACTTGCCTTTCTGTTGTCATAGTATTTTTTTTTGTAGCAGTCACATTATAAATAATATGAAAAGAACATGTAAACAAGATACAAGTTACATTTTATGGTGAAGGCATCTACCTCAGATGCCACCAGGAGACTAAACAAAATGAAAAAGCTCTATCTTCTCTTGATGCATTTAAAAATATTTCTGGCTTCCTAAATCAGCAAACGAGCTACAAATGCCTTCCTGATATTCAGTGTAAACAAATGCTGCACAGTTGCCCAAGAGGACTTTTTTAGTTATATTTTAAAAACAGCAAGAAATAGCCAAATTTAAAACTTGAATAAATAGTTTCTTTATGATTTATCTGCATAGAATCTGGGGTAATGTATAACAATTAAGGATTCATCAATAGTGTCCCCACTATCCTAAGACCACCTGGAAATTAAGTTTTCACTTTGTATAGTATAGGAATTTGGACCAACAGTGTAAAGATGATGCCAGATTTTAGAATGTACTTTTTAATAAGACACATCTGACCTACTGTACAGCTGGAATTGGTGATGGAGACTGCAAGGGTCCAGTTGTTTTTACAAAGTAACTTTGTTTTAACAAGATTTGTCTGAAATTCTGCTCCTAAGAAAACACAAGTTTGTTGGGAATTTAGTGTCTTATTTCACCAAACTAAACATCCAGCCATGCTCTGTGAAAAGAACCCCAACATGACAAAATATCAACACTGGCATGCAAGATCCTCCGAAAGAGCTACTACAAGAATGCTTTCCAAATAATAATAGACAACCAGGAATCAACCTATGGTGTTTATTGTCACCATAAAGGGTTTTGGAGTGCCAGTAAGGATTCCCTTCATGAATTTTCATGTCTCCAGGAACTTTTCTAAATACCTTCAACTCAAGGAAAAGACAATGGCAGGACTTTTTACTTTGGTTATTAAGAAGTATTATTGTGAAATATATTTTCATTAACAAATTTCACAGGTATTGCAAATGTGAAATAATATTGTATTAGCCCAAACATCTGAATTCAGACATTTTGAAACACTTAAAGATGTATGGCAAGTAGAAAACTGCTCTGGTATAAGTTTGTACCAATTGTACTTGTGAGAAGGCACAGATCCTGTACTTTGACCACTTGTTTGTGTTTCCCAGTACTGAGAGCAAAATTATTCTCAGGGCCTTGAGTATACTAATAGAATAGATGAAGGGCTATATTCAAAAAGACACTGCACATTTTCAAGTGTGTTCCCTTTCATTAGCTTTAAATTTTCATTTGTATTCAAAAAGAAATGCAGGTTAAAATATGCGGCCTAATGTTTACGGAAATATTATCTCCAAAAAAAGATACCAGGCTACTCATACATGATTTATATTATTTAATACAAACGATCACCATCTAACTTATTCAAAGTGTTCTAGATGAGAATACTGAAGACAACCAATTTTGGTCAGCATTTTTATTACAGTTGAATCAGTGGTGTAAGTCGCCATCTATTGATTGAAATGGATATAACATTATATTCCTTTGGAAAAATTAAATTCCATCATATCATAGTTAAACCAAATTACACATTTCTAAAATCTGCATTTGTGAAAAGAAATATAGAAATAAAATAAAAGCATGTGTACTTAGGTAAATTATAAGATCCTATATACTGTATGAATGAGGGTTCTCATTCCATTGAAACAAATATTTTATAGAGGCAGTGTCTATATTAGTTTTAAACTATTTTCCTACTTCATACAGTAATAAACAAATGTTTGGATGACAAGTATTTTTTTGGATAAAGAGTTCAGTGTTTTTTTGGGGATAATCTATATTGAACTGTGTACCACAGAACTCTTAAATGAGTAAGTAACCTATAGACTTAGAAAGTTTGCTGATTATTATTAACAGTAATGTTATTTTTTTGTCATTTTTTTCTTCCCTGGGGTTTGGAGAAGATTAAAACATCTAAAGGATTATATTGGATTATAAATATCCTTACAATTAAAAGTCCTTTTCAGAGAATTATACTTTGTGCACAGTGGCTATTTAATAAAAATGTTAGTGCTAGATTACAAGTGGAGCGCTAATTTAAAGTGCACCCGTAAAATAACCCAGCCATTACAAGTGGCTGGTTAATGCTACCGCAAGCTTGCAGTAGCAATTAGCGCTCCGAAAATTAACCAGAGGTCCCCCAATTGCCCTCCAAAATAAAGAGACATTTTTAGGCCCATGGAAGCATGCTCTCTTGAACACAAAGCTTCCCTGCAACGCGAATGTGAGGTCGCGTTCGCATTAAGCTCAACTAGTATTACGAGTGGAGTGCAAATATCGTACTCATAAAAGCGCAATTTTGCTGTACACTTGTGATCTGGCCCTTATTGTTTTATGCTGCTGGTAGTTTATTATTATAACACTGCTAACTGACATCTTATTTTCATTTGTTCTAAAAGAAGGTTTATTGTTGGTACTTTAAATTTGTTAACTTACGGCTAGATTATGAGTTTTGCGTTATGAGGGGTGGGGTGCTAACTTGCAAGTTATTGTCAACGCTCACTTACCTACAGCGCTGGTATTACAGGTTTTCATAAACACGGCGTTATCAGGCAAGAAGTGAGCATAGAGCAAAATTGAGCTCCATACTGCACTCCAATACCAGCGCTGCTTAAGGCAGCGGTGAGCTGGTTTTACGTGCTCGTGCACGATTTCCCCATAGCCATCAATGGGGAGAGTCGGCTAAAAAAAGCCTACCACCTGCAAAAAAGCAGCGTAAAGCTCCGTAACGCAGCCCCATTGATTCCTATGGGGAAACAAAATTTATGTTTACACCTAACACCCTAACATGAACCTCGAGTCTAAACACCCCTAATCTTACACTTATTAACCCCTAATCTGCCGCCCCCGACATCGCTGACACCTACATTATACTTATTAACCCCTAATCTGCCGCTCCGGGCATCGCCGCCACTATAATAAACATATTAACCCCTAAACCGCTGCACTCCCGCCTAGCAAACACTAGTTAAAGGGACAGTCAAGTCCAAAAAAAACTTTCATTTTTCAAATAGTAATAGTAATTTTAAACAACTTTCCAATTTACTTTTATCAACAATTTTACTTTGTTCTCTTGGTATTCTAGTTGAAAGCAAACCTAAGAGCACATATGATAATTTCTAAGCCCTTGAAGGCCGCCTCTATTTTATTTACTTTTCACAGCAGGGGAGAGCAAGCTCATGTAGGCCATATAGATAGCATTGTGATTACGCTTGTGGCTAGTGGCAGACACTGCACTAATTGGCTAAAATGCAAGTCAATAGATAATAACTAAAAGTCATGTGATTAGGGGCAGTCAGAAGATGTTTAGATACAAGATAGTAAAAAGTGTATTAATATAACAGTGTTGGTTTTGCAAAACTGGGGAATGGGTAATAAAGGGATTATCTATCTTTTTAAACAACAAAAATTCTGGTGTTGACTGTCCCTTTAAATATTATTAACCCCTAATCTGCCGCCCCCTAACATCACCGCCACCTACCTAAATTTATTAACCCCTAATCTGCTGCCCCCAATGTCGCCGCCACTATACTAATTTATTAACCCCTAAACCTAAGTCTAACCCTAACTTAAATATAATTAAAATAAATTTAAATAAAAATTCCTATCATTACCTAAATAATTCCTATTTTAAACTAAATATTTACCTATAAAATAAACCCTAAGCTAGCTACAATATAACTAATAGTTACATTGTAGCTATCTTAGGGTTTATTTTTATTTTACAGGCAAGTTTGAATTTATTTTAACTAGGTAGAATAGTTACTAAATAGTTATTAGCTATTTACTAACTACCTAGCTAAAATAAATACAAATTTACCTGCAAAAACATAATTTATGTAAGAACTTACCTGATAAATTCATTTCTTTCATATTAGCAAGAGTCCATGAGCTAGTGACGTATGGGATATACATTCCTACCAGGAGGGGCAAAGTTTCCCAAACCTCAAAATGCCTATAAATACACTCCTCACCACACCCACAAATCAGTTTAACGCATAGCCAAGAAGTGGGGTGATAAGAAAAAAATGCGAAAGCATAAAAAATAAGGAATTGGAATAATTGTGCTTTATACAAAAAAATCATAACCACCACAAAAAGGGTGGGCCTCATGGACTCTTGCTAATATGAAAGAAATGAATTTATCAGGTAAGTTCTTACATAAATTATGTTTTCTTTCATGTAATTAGCAAGAGTCCATGAGCTAGTGACGTATGGGATAATGACTACCCAAGATGTGGATCTTCCACGCAAGAGTCACTAGAGAGGGAGGGATAAAATAAAGACAGCCAATTCCGCTGAAAATAATCCACACCCAAAATAAAGTTTAAATCTTATAATGAAAAAAACTGAAATTATAAGCAGAAGAATCAAACTGAAACAGCTGCCTGAAGTACTTTTCTACCAAAAACTGCTTCAGAAGAAGAAAACACATCAAAATGGTAGAATTTAGTAAAAGTATGCAAAGAAGACCAAGTTGCTGCTTTGCAAATCTGATCAACCGAAGCTTCATTCCTAAACGCCCAGGAAGTAGAAACTGACCTAGTAGAATGAGCTGTAATCCTTTGAGGCGGAGTTTTACCCGACTCGACATAGGCATAATGAATTAAAGATTTTAACCAAGATGCCAAAGAAATGGCAGAGGCCTTCTGACCTTTCCTAGAACCGGAAAAGATAAATAGACTAGAAGTCTTTCGGAAATTCTTAGTAGCTTCAACATAATATTTCAAAGCTCTAACTACATCCAAAGAATGCAATGATTTCTCCTTAGAATTCTTAGTATTAGGACATAATGAAGGAACCACAATTTCTCTACTAATGTTGTTAAAATTCACAACCTTAGGTAAAAATTTAAAAGAAGTTCGCAACACCGCCTTATCCTGATGAAAAATCAGAAAAGGAGACTCACAAGAAAGAGCAGATAATTCAGAAACTCTTCTAGCAGAAGAGATGGCCAAAAGAAACAAAACTTTCCAAGAAAGTAATTTAATGTCCAATGAATGCATAGGTTCAAACAGAGGAGCTTGAAGAGCCCCCAGAACCAAATTCAAACTCCAAGGAGGAGAAATCGACTTAATGACAGGTTTTATACGAACCAAAGCTTGTACAAAACAATGAATATCAGGAAGATTAGCAATCTTTCTGTGAAAAAGAACAGAAAGAGCAGAGATTTGTCCTTTCAAGGAACTTGCAGACAAACCTTTATCCAAACCATCCTGAAGAAACTGTAAAATTCTCGGATTTTTAAAAGAATGCCAGGAAAAATGATGAGAAAGACACCAAGAAATGTAAGTCTTCCAGACTCTATAATATATCTTCCTAGATACAGATTTACGAGCCTGTAACATAGTATTAATCACAGAGTCAGAGAAACCTCTTTGACTAAGAATCAAGCGTTCAATCTCCATACCTTTAAATTTAAGGATTTGAGATCCTGATGGAAAAAAGGACCTTGCGACAGAAGGTCTGGTCTTAACGGAAGAGTCCACGGTTGGCAAGAGGCCATCCGGACAAGATCCGCATACCAAAACCTGTGAGGCCATGCTGGAGCCACCAGCAGAACAAACGAGCATTCCTTCAGAATCTTGGAGATTACTCTTGGAAGAAGAACTAGAGGCGGAAAGATATAGGCAGGATGATACTTCCAAGGAAGTGACAATGCATCCACTGCTTCCGCTTGAGGATCCCTGGATCTGGACAGATACCTGGGAAGTTTCTTGTTTAGATGAGAAGCCATCAGATCTATTTCTGGAAGTCCCCACATTTGAACAATCTGAAGAAATACCTCTGGGTGAAGAGACCATTCGCCCGGATGTAACGTTTGGCGACTGAGATAATCCGCTTCCCAATTGTCTATACCTGGGATATGAACCGCAGAAACTAGACAGGAGCTGGATTCCGCCCATACCAGTATCCGAGATACTTCTTTCATAGCCAGAGGACTGTGAGTCCCTCCTTGATGATTGATGTATGCCACAGTTGTGACATTGTCTGTCTGAAAACAAATGAACGATTCTCTCTTTAGAAGAGGCCATGACTGAAGAGCTCTGAAAATTGCACGGAGTTCCAAAATATTGATTGGTAATCTCACCTCCTGAGATTCCCAAACCCCTTGTGATGTTAGAGACCCCCAAACAGCTCCCCAACCTGTCAGACTTGCATCTGTTGAAATTACAGTCCAGGTCGGAAGAACAAAAGAAGCCCCCTGAACAAAACGATGGTGATCTGTCCACCACGTCAGAGAGTGTCGTACAATCGGTTTTAAAGATATTACTTGAGATATCTTTGTGTAATCCCTGCACCACTGGTTCAGCATACAGAGCTGAAGAGGTCGCATGTGAAAACGAGCAAAGGGGATCACGTCTGATGCAGCAGTCATAAGACCTAGAATTTCCATGCATAAGGCTACCGAAGGGAATGATTGTGATTGAAGGTTTCGACAAGCTGAAATCAATTTTAGACGTCTCTTGTCTGTCAGAGACAGAGTCATGGACGCTGAATCTATCTGGAAACCTAAAAAGAATACCTGTGTCTGAGGAATCAATGAAATTCTTAGTAGCTTCAACATAATATTTCAAAGCTCTAACTACATCCAAAAAATGCAATGATTTCTCCTTAGAATTCTTAGGATTAGGACATAATGAAGGAACCACAATTTCTCTACTAATGTTGTTGGAATTTACAACCTTAGGTAAAAATTTAAAAGAAGTTTGCAACACCGCCTTATCCTGGTGAAAAATCAGAAAAGGAGACCCACAAAAAAGAGCAGATAATTCAGAAACTCTTCTGGCAGAAGAGATAGCCAAAATCAACAAAACTTTCCAAGAAAGTAATTTAATGTCCAATGAATGCATAGGTTCAAACGGAGGAGCTTGAAGAGCCCTCAGAACCAAATTCAAACTCCAAGGAGGAGAAATTGACTTAATGACAGGTTTTATACGAACCAAAGCTTGTACAAAACAATGAATATCAGGAAGATTAGCAATCTTTCTGTGAAAAAGAACAGAAAGAGCAGAGATTTGTCCTTTCAAGGAACTTGCAGACAAACCTTTATCCAAACCATCCTGAAGAAACTGTAAAATTCTCGGAATTCTAAAAGAATGCCAGGAAAAATGATGAGAAAGACACCAAGAAATATAAGTCTTCCAGACTCTATAATATATCTCCCTAGATACAGATTTACGAGCCTGTAACATAGTATTAATCACAGAGTCAGAGAAACCTCTTTGACTAAGAATCAAGCGTTCAATCTCCATACCTTTAAATTTAAGGATTTGAGATCCTGATGGAAAAAAGGACCTTGCGACAGAAGGTCTGGCCTTGACGGAAGAGTCCACGGTTGGCAAGAGGCCATCCGGACAAGATCCGCATACCAAAACCTGTGAGGCCATGCTGGAGCTACCAGCAGAAAAAACGAGCATTCCTTCAGAATCTTGGAGATTACTCTTGGAAGAAGAACTAGTGGCGGAAAGATATAGGCAGGATGATACTTCCAAGGAAGTGACAATGCATCCACTGCTACCGCTTGAGGATCCCTGGATCTGGACAGATACCTGGGAAGTTTCTTGTTTAGATGAGAGGCCATCAAATCTATTTCTGGAAGTCCCCACATTTGAACAATCTGAAGAAATACCTCTGGGTGAAGAGACCATTCGCCCGGATGTAACGTTTGGCGACTGAGATAATCCGCTTCCCAATTGTCTATACCTGGGATATGAACCGCAGAAACTAGACAGGAGCTGGATTCCGCCCATACCAGAATTCGAGATACTTCTTTCATAGCCAGAGAACTGTGAGTCCCTCCTTGATGATTGATGTATGCCACAGTTGTGACATTCTCTGTCTGAAAACAAATGAACGATTCTCTCTTTAGAAGAGGCCAAGACTGAAGAGCTCTGAAAATTGCACGGAGTTCCAAAATATTGATCGGTAATCTCACCTCCTGAGATTCCCAAACCCCTTGTGCTGTCAGAGACCCCCACACAGCTCCCCAACCTGTAAGACTTGCATCTGTTGAAATTACAGTCCAGGTCGGAAGAACAAAAGAAGCCCCCTGAACTAAACGATGGTGATCTGTCCACCACGTCAGAGAGTGTCGTACAATCGGTTTTAAAGATATTAATTGAGATATCTTTGTGTAATCCCTGCACCACTGGTTCAGCATACAGAGCTGAAGAGGCCGCATGTGAAAACGAGCAAAGGGGATCGCGTCCGATGCAGCAGTCATAAGACCTAGAATTTCCATGCATAAGGCTACCGAAGGGAATGATTGTGACTGAAGGTTTCGACAAGCTGATATCAATTTTAGACGTCTCTTGTCTGTCAAAGATAGAGTCATGGACACTGAATCTATCTGGAAACCTAAAAAGAATACCTGTGTCTGAGGAATCAATGAACTTTTTGGTAAATTGATCCTCCAACCATGATGTTGAAGAAACAACACAAGTCGATTCGTATGAGATTCTGCTAAATGTGAAGACTGAGCAAGTACCAAGATATTGTCCAAATAAGGAAATACCACAATACCCTGTTCTCTGATTACAGACAGAAGGGCACCGAGAACCTTTGTAAAAATTCTTGGAGCTGTAGCTAGGCCAAATGGCAGAGCCACAAACTGGTAATGCTTGTCTAGGAAAGAGAATCTCAGAAACTGATAGTGAGCTGGATGAATCGGAATATGCAGATATGCATCCTGTAAATCTATTGTAGACATATAATGCCCTTGCTGAACAAAAGGCAGGATAGTCCTTACAGTTACCATTTTGAATGTTGGTATCCTTACATAACGATTCAATATTTTTAGATCCAGAACTGGTCTGAAGGAATTCTCCTTCTTTGGTACAATGAAGAGATTTGAGTAAAACCCCAGTCCCTGTTCCAGAACTGGAACTGGCATAATTACTCCAGCCAACTCTAGATCTGAAACACATTTCAGAAATGCTTGAGCCTTCGCTGGGTTTACTGGGACACGGGAAAGAAAAAATCTCTTTGCAGGAGGCCTTATCTTGAAGCCAATTCTGTACCCTTCTGAAACAATGTTCTGAATCCAAAGATTGTGAACGGAATTGATCCAAATTTCTTTGAAAAAACGTAATCTGCCCCCTACCAGCTGAGCTGGAATGAGGGCCGCACCTTCATGTGGACTTAGGAGCTGGCTTTGATTTTCTAAAAGGCTTGGATTTATTCCAGACTGGAGATGGTTTCCAAACTGATACCGCTCCTGAGGATGAAGGATCATGTTTTTGTTCCTTGTTGTGACGAAAGGAACGAAAACGATTATTAGACCTAAATTTACCTTTAGATTTTTTTATCCTGTGGTAAAAAAGTTCCTTTCCCTCCAGTAACAGTTGAGATAATAGAATCCAACTGAAAACCAAACAATTTATTACCCTGGAAAGAAAGGGAAAGCAGAGTAGACTTAGAAGACATATCAGCATTCCAAGTTTTAAGCCATAAAGCTCTTCTAGCTAAAATAGCTAGAGACATATACCTGACATCAACTCTAATTATATCAAAGATGGCATCACAAATAAAATTATTAGCATGTTGAAGAATAATAATAATGCTATGAGAATTATGATCTGTTACTTGTTGCGCTAAAGCTTCTAACCAAAAAGTTGAGGCTGCAGCAACATCCGCTAAAGATATAGCAGGTCTAAGAAGATTACCTGAACACAAGTAAGCTTTAGCAAGAGTAGAGACAGCCCCATCAACCTTAGGGATTTTGTCCCAAAACTCTAATCTGTCAGATGGCACAGGATAGAATTGCTTAAAACGTTTAGAAGGAGTAAATGAATTACCCAAATTATTCCATTCCCTGGAAATTACTTCAGAAATAGCACCAGGGACAGGAAAAAACTTCTGGAATAACTACAGGAGATTTAAAAACCTTGTCTAAACGTTTAGATTTAGTATCAAGAGGACCAGAATCCTCAATTTCTAATGCAATTAGGACTTCTTTAAGTAAAGAACAAATAAATTCCATTTTAAATAAATATGAAGATTTATCAGCATCAACCTCTGAGACAGAATCCTCTGAACCAGAAGAACCATTATCAGAATCAAAATTCATCTGAAAAATGAGAAGTTTTAAAAGACTTTTTACGTTTACTAGAAAGAGGAATAACAGACATAGCCTTCTTAATGGATTTAGAAACAAAATCTCTTATGTTATCAGGAACACTCTGAGTATTAGATGTTGACGGAACAGCAACAGGTAATGTAACAGTACTAAAGGAAATATTATCTGCATTAACAAGTTTGTCATGACAAACAGTACAAACAACAGCTGGAGGAACAGATACCATACGTTTACAGCAGATACACTTAGCTTTGGTAGCTCCAGCACCAGGCAGTGATTTTCCAGAAGTATCTTCTGACTCAGTTTCAACGTGGGACATCTTGCAATATGTAATAGAAAAAAACAACATATAAAGCAAAATTGATCAAATTCCTTAAATGACAGTTTCAGGAATGGGAAAATATGCCAGTGAACAAGCTTCTAGCAACCAGAAGCAATAAATAATGAGACTTAAATAATGTGGAGACAATAGTGACGCCCATATTTTTTTAGCGCCAAAAATGACGCCCACATTATTTGGCGCCTAAATGCTTTTGGCGCCAAAAATGACGCCACATCCGGAACGCCGACACTTTTGGTGCAAAAGAATGTCAAAAATGACGCAACTTCCGGCGACACGTATGACGCCGGAAACAGAAAAAAAAATTTGCGCCAAAAAAGTCAGCGCCAAGAATGACGCAATAAAATGAAGCATTTTCAGCCCCCGCGAGCCTAACAGCCCTCAGGGAAAAAGTCAAATTTTAAGGTAAGAAAAAAATTGATTTATTCATATGCATTATCCCAAATATGAAACTGACTGTCTGAAATAAGGAATGTTGAACATCCTGAGTCAAGGCAAATAAATGTTTGAATACATATATTTAGAACTTTATAAAAAAGTGCCCAACCATAGCTTAGAGTGTCACAGAAAATAAGACTTACTTACCCCAGGACACTCATCTACATGTTGTAGAAAGCCAAACCAGTACGCTGAGAGGAAAACCGGGCTCCAACCTGCTGCGGAGCGCATATCAATGTAGAATCTAGCACAAACTTACTTCACCACCTCCATAGGAGGCAAAGTTTGTAAAACTGATTTGTGGGTGTGGTGAGGGGTGTATTTATAGGCATTTGAAGTTTGGGAAACTTTGCCCCTCCTGGTAGGAATGTATATCCCATACGTCACTAGCTCATGGACTCTTGCTAATTACATGAAAGAAACGATTATTAGATCTAAATTTACCTTTAGATTTTTTATCCTGTGGTAAAAAAGTTCCTTTCCCTCAAGGAACAGTTGAGATAATAGAATCCAACTGAGAACCAAATAATTTATTACCCTGGAAAGAAAGGGAAAGCAAAGTTGACTTAGAAGACATATCAGCATTCCAAGTTTTAAGCCATAAAGCTCTTCTAGCTAAAATATTCCAGACTGGAGATGGTTTCAAAACTGACACCGCTCCTGTGGGTGAAGGATCAGGCTTTTGTTCCTTATTGTGACGAAAGGAACGAAAACGATTATTAGATCTAAATTTACCTTTAGATTTTTTATCCTGTGGTAAAAAAGTTCCTTTCCCTCCAGTAACAGTTGAGATAATAGAATCCAACTGAGAACCAAATAATTTATTACCCTGGAAAGAAAGGGAAAGCAAAGTTGAATTAGAAGACATATCAGCATTCCAAGTTTTAAGCCATAAAGCTCTTCTAGCTAAAATAGCTAGAGACATATACCTGACATCAACCCTAATGATATCAAAGATAGCATCACAAATAAAATTATTAGCATGTTGAGACGTGCTTTGCCGGAGCTCCTCTCTTTATTCTATATATAAACTTTCAACTACTGAAATTTCTAAGAAATATATTTGCCCACACATTCTCAGGAATCTGCAGAAACCGGGAGGGTGTGCGAGAAACGACTCTTTGGGGGGAATTGCGGAGAAACACCTGAGTGGCTGGCTCTCATAGCAGGCAGAAGCGCTTTTGAGCCTGTTTCCCCTCCTTTGCAGCCTGGAGACCTGAACTTGCTGTGTCGCTATACTCCGGAGGGTCGGGGCTCCGCTCCGGAGTAACTGAGCGACATCCACCTAGAGGACCTAGCAGCTGTGTCGGCCGGACCTGCAGGCTTGAGGATCCCCACGTGGCATACTGCCAGACCCGACGGAGGTTGGGATCGCACCTATACAGCTGCCGGTTGGACCCGGTCCCTGCACTCACATAGCTGAGTCAGTTGCGTTGGATTGCTGGTGGGGTGCCGGGCTAGAGAGGCCGGTGAATCGGCAGTAGAAGCCGCCTGATTTTTGGCGCGAAGGATCGCCATTTTTGTTACAGCCTGACGGTGTTGCTGAGGACATCAGCACTTCAACTCCAGCAGACAGTCTGAGTGATCGGAAGGTATAGGGTAAGACCTCTGCATTTACACCAACACTTGGGCCCCCATCACAGCTTACCCATTTGTACTGATTGGCCCCTCCGCAGACTGTTCTCTTGTTTCTCTCCCCTTGCCTACAAGCACATAAGGGGGGAAGCTGAACCCTGTAGAAGGCCCTCAGACTCACAAATAAAGGTCATTGTGAGCAGCTCACACTGGTACATTAAGAGGAGTTGGGATCACACTGTCAAACAATTACTCAGGAGAACACTCTTAACTCTAAAAGGGCCTTTGCCCTCTTATACAGACTGTCAACCATTTTACCCTGCTAATTACCTGCATGCTAACCCGACTTAGCTCTTGGAGAGTTGTTCCCTCATCTAAACCAAAGGACACCAGTTCATCTTGGCCGCTGTCATCTAACTAATCCAAGGTTTATAATCTCAAAATATATGTATGCATAAGCAGACCGCAGATTAAAGACAGAACTGCTCAGTTTATTATACTTCTGGGCCTAACCCTTATTATTCTGGTGTTAACTGCTTATACCCCTTATAAACACTGGGAACAAAAAGGGACTGATAAGAATTCTACTAGCATACCCCATGTGTAAGACATTAAAGCAATCTGAGGATTCTATCTCATAGGGAGTTATTGGTACTGTGTCTCTGATACTAATTGTATATTTCAGGCTGCTGCGTCAGCCAGGGTGTCTCTGTGGATCCTCAAACGCAGAGTGTAGTGTTTTTTTTTTTTTTTTATTACATGTACTTTTCTCCACAGGGAATTCAGGTGCACCTGAATCCAGCATTCAGGGGGCAGCATGTTGGAACTAACCTGCCTTTTATCCCTTCAGGTCTTTTCACTGATCTAACTAGGGTCTGACACACATCCCTATCCACCATAGCTAGCTGTGAGCGCACTGATCTAGTTCTGGATTAGGGTATTTAAAATCAAGACCTGTATCTACCTAGACTAAGATTCCTGACCAGATCGGGCTTTGCACATCTTCCCCCCTACAGATTCACATAAACAACTCTCATTTAACTCACACCTAGGTAGAACACTTCATACAGCTACGCTTTTTGGTATCTATTGCCTGCACTTAGCCCACAGGGTGCACGCTTCACATTAGCCTAGCACATATTCAGTTGGAGTTACCACACATCCTTCATAATATACCCTGGGGGACATTTCGGGCCAAACTTTTATATAGACAACTATATATTACAGAGCCATATTCCTAGAGTCCTGTCAGGAGCTACATTGGATTGGTATTTACCGTATATTTAGATAGTCTGCTTATCTGACCTTGCTGCCATTGTTTGTTTGTTTCTCAGCAGATACTTTTAAACAACATATCCTTAGTGAGACTTCAATATCCATCCTGCTGTAACAACCTGTCCCACTATTGTGCAAAACTATTGCTGCTGCGCCAGCCTGTGTGCCTTTGGGCTTTCAGCCCAAAGTGGAGTGTTATTTTATTTAAATGTCTGTCTAACCACTACTTTTTCCTATAGGTCCTACCTACAGCAGTAAACCTACTATCTGCAATTTACAGGTTAGGAATTTTACTATCTGATTTTATTTGTCTCTGCATAAAACGTTGTGTTGCCACTGTACTGTTATTAGCTGATTAGATTTATATCCACTGACTTAGACACACTGATACAGGGGGGGCAGGGGATTGGGTCTGGTTCTTCTGGCTCCCCTATCGCACCTCCCCCACTCCGATCCAGCTTGTCTGGATTGGTCACGTCCCATACCCTTCTCCCTTCCTTTTGGTCGAATCCCACTCCCTGAGGTGCGTGGGGGGATCCTGGGGCCTTCCCCCTCCCCCCCTCTTCATCCCCTCTAGGGGGCTACTGAACTAACTTATTCTGAACAGCTGGCTTAGACAGCAACTATCATGTATTAAGTGTTAATAACTCCTATGGGTTGTACCTGGCCCCGCTCTCTATTTCACCTATGTATTACTGTTTTGAAACACTAAACCTTGGTTATTGTAACTCTTCCTAGCCAGTTCCTATGTGTTAGCAACTTCTCTCTCAGATCCCACAGTGGTCAAGGTGGACTATCATCCCAATCAACAACTGCCCCCCCCAAAAAAACATAATTTATGTAAGAACTTACCTGATAAATTCATTTCTTTCATATTAACAAGAGTCCATGAGCTAGTGACGTATGGGATATACATTCCTACCAGGAGGGGCAAAGTTTCCCAAACCTTAAAATGCCTATAAATACACCCCTCACCACACCCACAAATCAGTTTAACGAATAGCCAAGAAGTGGGGTGATAAGAAAAAAAGTGCGAAGCATATAAAATAAGGAATTGGAATAATTGTGCTTTATACAAAAAAATCATAACCACCACAAAAAAGGGTGGGCCTCATGGACTCTTGTTAATATGAAAGAAATGAATTTATCAGGTAAGTTCTTACATAAATTATGTTTTCTTTCATGTAATTAACAAGAGTCCATGAGCTAGTGACGTATGGGATAATGACTACCCAAGATGTGGATCTTTCCACACAAGAGTCACTAGAGAGGGAGGGATAAAATAAAGACAGCCAATTCCTGCTGAAAATAATCCACACCCAAAATAAAGTTTAACAAAAAACAAAAGCAGAAGATTCAAACTGAAACCGCTGCCTGAAGAACTTTTCTACCAAAAACTGCTTCAGAAGAAGAAAATACATCAAAATGGTAGAATTTAGAAAAAGTATTCAAAGAGGACCAAGTTGCTGCTTTGCAGATCTGGTCAACCGAAGCTTCATTCCTAAACGCCCAGGAAGTAGAAACTGACCTAGTAGAATGAGCTGTAATTCTTTGAGGCGGAATTTTACCCGACTCAACATAGGCAAGATGAATTAAAGATTTCAACCAAGATGCCAAAGAAATGGCAGAAGCTTTCTGGCCTTTCCTAGAACCGGAAAAGATAACAAATAGACTAGAAGTCTTACGGAAAGATTTCGTAGCTTCAACATAATATTTCAAAGCTCTAACAACATCCAAAGAATGCAATGATTTCTCCTTAGAATTCTTAGGATTAGGACATAATGAAGGAACCACAATTTCTCTACTACTGTTGTTGGAATTCACAACTTTAGGTAAAAATTCAAAAGAAGTTCGCAACACCGCCTTATCCTGATGAAAAATCAGAAAAGGAGACTCACACGAAAGAGCAGATAATTCAGAAACTCTTCTAGCAGAAGAGATGGCCAAAAGGAACAAAACTTTCCAAGAAAGTAATTTAATGTCCAATGAATGCATAGGTTCAAACGGAGGAGCTTGAAGAGCTCCCAAAACCAAATTCAAACTCCATGGAGGAGAAATTGACTTAATGACAGGTTTTATACGAACCAAAGCTTGTACAAAACAATGAATATCAGGAAGAATAGCAATCTTTCTGTGAAAAAGAACAGAAAGAGCGGAGATTTGTCCTTTCAAAGAACTCGCGGACAAACCCTTATCTAAACCATCCTGAAGAAACTGTAAAATTCTCGGTATTCTAAAAGAATGCCAAGAAAAATGATGAGAAAGACACCAAGAAATATAAGTCTTCCAGACTCTATAATATATCTCTCGAGATACAGATTTACGAGCCTGTAACATAGTATTAATCACGGAGTCAGAGAAACCTCTATGACCAAGAATCAAGCGTTCAATCTCCATACCTTTAAATTTAAGGATTTCAGATCCGGATGGAAAAAAGGACCTTGAGACAGAAGGTCTGGTCTTAACGGAAGAGTCCATGGTTGGCAAGATGCCATCCGGACAAGATCCGCAAACCAAAACCTGTGAGGCCATGCCGGAGCTATTAGCAGAACAAACGAGCATTCCCTCAGAATCTTGGAGATTACTCTTGGAAGAAGAACTAGAGGCGGAAAGATATAGGCAGGATGATACTTCCAAGGAAGTGATAATGCATCCACTGCCTCCGCCTGAGGATCCCGGGATCTGGACAGATACCTGGGAAGTTTCTTGTTTAGATGAGAGGCCATCAGATCTATCTCTGGGAGCCCCCACATTTGAACAATCTGAAGAAATACCTCTGGGTGAAGAGACCATTCGCCCGGATGCAACGTTTGGCGACTGAGATAATCCGCTTCCCAATTGTCTACACCTGGGATATGAACCGCAGAGATTAGACAGGAGCTGGATTCCGCCCAAACCAAAATTCGAGATACTTCTTTCATAGCCAGAGGACTGTGAGTCCCTCCTTGATGATTGATGTATGCCACAGTTGTGACATTGTCTGTCTGAAAACAAATGAACGATTCTCTCTTCAGAAGAGGCCAAAACTGAAGAGCTCTGAAAACTGCACGGAGTTCCAAGATATTGATCGGTAATCTCACCTCCTGAGATTCCCAAACTCCTTGTGCCGTCAGAGATCCCCACACAGCTCCCCAACCTGTGAGACTTGCATCTGTTGAAATTACAGTCCAGGTCGGAAGAACAAAAGAAGCCCCCTGAATTAAACGATGGTGATCTGTCCACCACGTTAGAGAGTGCCGAACAATCGGTTTTAAAGATATTAATTGATATATCTTCGTGTAATCCCTGCACCATTGGTTCAGCATACAGAGCTGAAGAGGTCGCATGTGAAAACGAGCAAAGGGGATCGCGTCCGATGCAGCAGTCATAAGACCTAGAATTTCCATGCATAAGGCTACCGAAGGGAATGATTGAGACTGAAGGTTTCGACAGGCTGTAATCAATTTTAAACGTCTCTTGTCTGTTAAAGACAAAGTCATGGACACTGAATCTATCTGGAAACCCAGAAAGGTTACCCTTGTTTGAGGAATCAAAGAACTTTTTGGTAAATTGATCCTCCAACCATGATCTTGAAGAAACAACACAAGTCGATTCGTATGAGACTCTGCTAAATGTAAAGACAGAGCAAGTACCAAGATATCGTCCAAATAAGGAAATACCACAATACCCTGTTCTCTGATTACAGACAGAAGGGCACCGAGAATCTTTGTGAAAATTCTTGGAGCTGTAGCAAGGCCAAACGGTAGAGCCACAAATTGGTAATGCTTGTCTAGAAAAGAGAATCTCAGGAACTGATAATGATCTGGATGAATCGGAATATGCAGATATGCATCCTGTAAATCTATTGTGGACATATAATTCCCTTGCTGAACAAAAGGCAATATAGTCCTTACAGTTACCATCTTGAACGTTGGTATCCTTACATAACGATTCAATAATTTTAGATCCAGAACTGGTCTGAAGGAATTCTCCTTCTTTGGTACAATGAAGAGATTTGAATAAAACCCCATCCCCTGTTCCGGAACTGGAACTGGCATAATTACTCCAGCCAACTCTAGATCTGAAACACAATTCAGAAATGCTTGAGCTTTCACTGGATTTACTGGGACATGGGAAAGAAAAAATCTCTTTGCAGGAGGTCTCATCTTGAAACCAATTCTGTACCCTTCTGAAACAATGTTCTGAATCCAAAGATTGTGAACAGAATTGATCCAAATTTCTTTGAAAAAACGTAACCTGCCCCCTACCAGCTGAACTGGAATGAGGGCCGTACCTTCATGTGAACTTAGAAGCAGGCTTTGCCTTTCTAGCAGGCTTGGATTTATTCCAGACTGGAGATGGTTTCCAAACTGAAACTGCTCCTGAGGACGAAGGATCAGGCTTTTGTTCTTTGTTGAAACGAAAGGAACGAAAACGATTGTTAGCCCTGTTTTTACCTTTAGACTTTTTATCCTGTGGTAAAAAAGTTCCTTTCCCACCAGTAACAGTTGAAATAATAGAATCCAACTGAGAACCAAATAATTTGTTTCCCTGGAAAGAAATGGAAAGTAGAGTTGATTTAGAAGCCATATCAGCATTCCAAGTCTTAAGCCATAAAGCTCTTCTGGCTAAGATAGCCAGAGACATAAATCTAACATCAACTCTAATAATATCAAAAATGGCATCACAGATGAAATTATTAGCATGCTGGAGAAGAATAATAATATCATGAGAATCACGATTTGTTACTTGTTGCGCTAGAGTTTCCAACCAAAAAGTTGAAGCTGCAGCAACATCAGCCAATGATATAGCAGGTCTAAGAAGATTACCTGAACATAGATAAGCTTTTCTTAGAAAAGATTCAATTTTTCTATCTAAAGGATCCTTAAACGAGGTACCATCTGATGTAGGAATGGTAGTACGTTTAGCAAGGGTAGAAATAGCCCCATCAACTTTAGGGATTTTGTCCCAAAATTCTAACCTGTCAGGCGGAACAGGATATAATTGCTTAAAACGTTTAGAAGGAGTAAATGAATTACCCAATCTATCCCATTCCTTAGCAATTACTGCAGAAATAGCATTAGGAACAGGAAAGACTTCTGGAATAACCGCAGGAGCTTTAAAAACCTTATCCAAACGTATAGAATTAGTATCAAGAGGACTAGAATCCTCTATTTCTAAAGCAATTAGTACTTCTTTAAGTAAAGAGCGAATAAATTCCATCTTAAATAAATATGAAGATTTATCAGCATCAATCTCTGAGACAGAATCCTCTGAACCAGAAGAGTCCAAAGAATCAGAATGATGGTGTTCATTTAAAAATTCATCTGTAGAGAGAGAAGATTTAAAAGACTTTTTACGTTTACTAGAAGGAGAAATAACAGACAAAGCCTTCTTTATGGATTCAGAAACAAAATCTCTTATGTTATCAGGAACATTCTGCACCTTAGATGTTGAGGGAACTGCAACAGGCAATGGTACATCACTAAAGGAAATATTATCTGCATTAACAAGTTTGTCATGACATTTAATACAAACAACAGCTGGAGGAATAGCTACCAAAAGTTTACAGCAGATACACTTAGCTTTGGTAGATCCAGCAGGCAGAGGTTTTCCTGTAGTATCTTCTGGCTCAGATGCAACGTGAGACATCTTGCAATATGTAAGAGAAAAAACAACATATAAAGCAAAATAGATCAAATTCCTTATAAGACAGTTTCAGGAATGGGAAAAAAATGCCAAACATCAAGCTTCTAGCAACCAGAAGCAAATGAAAAATGAGACTGAAATAATGTGGAGACAAAAGCGACGCCCATATTTTTTGGCGCCAAATAAGACGCCCACATTATTTGGCGCCTAAATGCTTTTGGCGCCAAAAATGACGCCACATCCGGAACGCCGACATTTTTGGCGCAAAATAACGTCAAAAATGACGCAACTTCCGGCGACACGTATGACGCCGGAAACGGAAATGAATTTTTGCGCCAAAAAAGTCCGCGCCAAGAATGACGCAATAAAATGAAGCATTTTCAGCCCCCGCGAGCCTAACAGCCCACAGGGAAAAAAGTCAAATTTTTGAGGTAAGAAAAAATATGATAATTAAAGCATAATCCCAAATATGAAACTGACTGTCTGGAAATAAGGAAAGTTGAACATTCTGAGTCAAGGCAAATAAATGTTTGAATACATATATTTAGAACTTTATAAATAAAGTGCCCAACCATAGCTTAGAGTGTCACAGAAAATAAGACTTACTTACCCCAGGACACTCATCTACATGTTTGTAGAAAGCCAAACCAGTACTGAAACGAGAATCAGTAGAGGAAATGGTAAATATAAGAGTATATCGTCGATCTGAAAAGGGAGGTAAGAGATGAATCTCTACGACCGATAACAGAGAACCTTATGAAATAGACCCCGTAGAAGGAGATCACTGCATTCAATAGGCAATACTCTCCTCACATCCCTCTGACATTCACTGCACGCTGAGAGGAAAACCGGGCTCCAACTTGCTGCGGAGCGCATATCAACGTAGAATCTAGCACAAACTTACTTCACCACCTCCCTTGGAGGCAAAGTTTGTAAAACTGATTTGTGGGTGTGGTGAGGGGTGTATTTATAGGCATTTTAAGGTTTGGGAAACTTTGCCCCTCCTGGTAGGAATGTATATCCCATACGTCACTAGCTCATGGACTCTTGTTAATTACATGAAAGAAAGCACTAACCATGCCTCACGCATCTAAAAGAAACCCTAGAACTCCCGCTGCACTCAAGAAAACGGTGCTCGACCATTTCTCTCAACCTCATAAAGACTCTCTCCCTCTGCGGAAGGAAGTGAGCGACCCAGAGTCGCAAGACGAGGACTCCCAATCAAGCTCCCACTCTGGAGCCCACTTAAATCACTACATTACAGAGAGCACACTACAAAAGATGCTAGCAGCCCAAACCAAATCCATCACAGCTGAGATTCAGAGGAGCTCAGCTGAACTCAGGAAGGACATCGGGGAGATGGGTGACAGGATCGACACCCTAGAGAGACAACATGATGACCTAGCCACAGACAATTCCAACATCCTTGCGTACGCTGAAAACCTTGCAGAACAGATCTCCCAACTCGAATTAAAGCTGGCAGATGTAGAAGATAGGGCCAGAAGAAATAATATACAATTCAGAGGTATACCTGAGTCAGTCCTGCCGGGGAACCTACAGGAGTTTCTCATAAACCTCTTCACTGCTTTGCTTGGCCCCCTGGAGGGTGATAGTCACAACATGGAGCGAGCACACAGGGCCCTGAGGCCGAGATCAATGTCTTCTGACAGACCACGAGATGTGGTGGTCTGCTTTCATAACTTCAAATTCAAAGACCGCTTGATGCAGGCATCTTATAGCAAACCCAGCCTACCCGATGACTTCAAAGATATTTAATTCCTCCCTGATCTCTCATCGCATACACTACAACAACGCAAATTGTATGCTCCTATCACTACACAACTCAGGAAGGCCAACATCAAATATAGATGGGGATTCCCCACTAAATTAATAGTGACAAAGGACAATCAGTCTCATGTTGTCTCCTCTCCTTCGTTGGGCAGTACACTCATAGCTAACTGGGGGCTACAACCTGCGGCTGAACCTCAGACAGCTATCCAATCCAAGCTTCGTGTCTCAGCCCCAATTTGGTCTGTTAAAGAGCAGAGACCCAAACGCCAAAAACCTAATCCACCTGACCACATCCCGAGGCCTCAAGCCTCACCTACCTGATATCCCACTGGACTCATGCTCATATGTTAATTAGTTTTTGCTAACACTTATTATCTATATACAAATGTTTGTGTTAACCTGTTCAGAACAATGCGGGTTGGCTGGCCTCTGGTTGGACCGCCGGATTTGAATTTGGCCAACGTCCACATGGAAAACTTCCATGCATGTTGTGGCGGTCCGAGCAGATAACTAGCCTCCCTGTATTCTCTTAGAGAGCGGAGCTATACGTTTACTAGCCCATTCTGTTGATTTGGTTTAGCTCCCCCCCCAGACTTTGGAACCCACGCTTGGGTCCCACTTAGGTGGACTACTTCCACCAGTCCCCTTTCTTTTACCTTCCCTTTCATACTCCTTATGTCCCCTACCGATCCCCCCCATCTACCCTATCTTTAAGAGTTTAAAGTGCACAAATGACGCCCCTCAGGTTTCTGACACTGAATGTTAGGGGTCTAAACACTTTTGGTAAACGCAGTTTGCTTGCTAGAACACTAAAATTTCATAAGGCTGATGTAGCCTTTCTTCAGGAAACGCACCTCTTAGGAGATGTCTCCCCCGGCCCGTCATTTCGGGATTATCCCGTAGTAAAAACAGCCTCTTACTCTAAGAAAGCCAGAGGCGTTGCTATCCTCATTACCAAAAGAGTGGCCTTTGAACCGCTTTATGAGTTCAGAGATCCACAAGCAAGATACCTTATCCTGATATGCAACCTTGACCATGTCACTTACACCTTAGTATCTGTATATTTACCTAATACCCTCCAGCCCAGATATCTGAAGAAAATCTTACATAAAGTGGACCTAGTGAGACAGGGCAGGGTGATAGTGGCGGGTGACCTGAACATGGTGTGGGATGGCGGCCTTGACAGACAAACAAAACTACCTAAAAAAAGTCCCTCTTGCCCAGAGACCGTTAGTCGTAGATTCCGAGAGCTCATGTCACAATTTAATTTTTTTGATGTTTGGAGATCTCTACATCCTCTGGACAGAGACTATACTCACTATTCTATACCCCACTCCACATACTCTAGATTAGATTACATGTTTTGTCACCCAGACTCCTTAGACATTATTCTTCGCACAATGATCTGTGCGTGCCCATGGTCAGACCATGACATGGTTTTAATGGACATAGAGTCGCAGAACACCATTAGGTCCAGACCTAACTGGAGACTACCCCACACCCTTCTTTCCAACATCCCCCTTAGAGAGGAGCTTAGGAAAGAGATAAACTTCACCCTGCGAATTAACGACACGCCTGGAATCCGGGAAGATACTCTGTGGGGAGCCTTTAAGGCCACCACTAGAGGTTTCTTTATTCAAAAACAAGCCCATTTGAGGAAACAGGCAGGCCTTTCCTTGTCTCAAGCCCATCGTAAACTTAGGGATCTTGAATCCCAAAGTCATAAAGCAGATAACATACAAATCATGGAGGAGATCAGAAATGTGAGGAGACATATATGCAAGCTAGAATATACCAAAACCCAAAATAATTTGCTCAAACTGAAACAGCTATTCTACACTAAAGGTAATAAAGCTGACACAAGCTTAGCGAATAAATTAAGACACCGCACTAGTAACTCTCGCATTCACGAAATTAAACAAGATGCTCAATCCTACAAACTCCCGTCACAGATAGGTCAACAGTTCAACAAGTATTACTCAACACTATATAACATCCAAAATGATACCTCATTCCACCCAGCCCCATCAGAGGCTATAGGCCCTTTCCTGCGCTCCCTAAGATTACCTACACTAGATGAAGCTTCCGCTGATAGCTTAGATGGCCCGGTCACGCCCCAAGAGATTAAATTCGTTATTAAAAATCTGAAGTCCCTTAAGGCCCCTGGACCAGACGGCTTTACCGCAATATTTTATAAAACATATCTCCGGGAGATTGTCCCCGTCCTGACCAGATTCTATAACCTGGTTAGAGGCGAAGGACAATTCAAAAAAGAGTTCCTAGAGGCCTCCATCACCACAATTCTCAAGCCCAACAAAGACCCAACACTCTGCACTAGCTATAGGCCCATATCTTTGATTAATACCGATGTTAAAATATATGCAAAAATTTTCGCGAATAGACTCGCAAGACTCCTCCCCTCACTTATTAACCCTGACCAGGTTGGCTTCATCCCTGGAAGAGAAGGTCCCGACAATACGAGAAGGCTCCTTAATATTCTTCTAGAAGCCAAAAGACTTAACAAACCAATTGCAGTGCTTTCTCTCGATGCTGAGAAAGCATTTGACCGGGTCAGATGGGACTTCCTGTGGGACGTTCTAAAGATCTTTCGCTTCCCGACCTCCATCATCCAAGCAATACAAGCTTTGTACTCGGCCCCTACGGCCTCAGTTAAGGGTCTAGGATTTCATTCCTCCCCTTTCCCTATCTCAAATGGCACCCGACAGGGTTGCCCCCTATCGCCCATCCTGTTTGCGCTGGCCATTGAACCGCTCGCTGCTGCCATTAGAGCTGACAAAGAGATATCTGGAGTTATCTTACATGGAACGGTCCACAAAGTGGCTCTGTTCGCAGATGACACCACCATACTCTCCGCAAACCCCCTCAGTGAGATTCCTAAACTTCTATCTACACTAGATGCATTCAGTAGCCTGTCCTTTTATAGGCTAAATCAATCCAAAACCGAACACTACACACAGGGTTTCCCGGAATCTGTCACTAATTCACTACGAGACAAATACAACTTTGTTATCAACAATACGTATGTCTCCCACTTAGGAGTTAAACTCTCTAACTCCATCCCCAACCTCATTTTAAATAATTATAAGCCCCTTTTAACCGAATTGCACACTCTGTCCAGTCAATGGAATTTCCGTTCCATATCTTGGCTAGGTCGGATAACAGCCCTAAAAATGAGCTTTCTTCCAAAATTAACATATATCATGCGTTGCCTCCCTATTAGAGTACCTAGAGCCCTACTCACTCAGTTTCAGGGCGCCTGTACCAAATATATATGGCAAAATAAACCTCCACGGGTAGCCCACAGACTTCTGCAATACCCCAGAATGCATGGGGGAGTGGCCTCCCCGTCCATACTCAGATACTATGAGGCCGCCATGCTCACACACATTACCCAATGGGGTGTAAAAGATTCCGATAGCAAATGGAGGTCAATTGAACAGGCCTCCCTACCCTTCGACCTTACCCTGAGGGACCTGATCTGGACCCCTCCACATTGCCGAAAAACCTTAGGCATAGAGAATCAGGTGGTCCGAGAATGCCTAGCCTCTTGGGAACTCCTGAGACATTATTCCCAGGTGGCCCCCCACCCATCCCCTATCACTTCATTAACTGGCCTATTATCTGGTCTCCCTGACTCCCACCCCTCAACGTGGCTGAGACTAGGTGTCTCGAGGGTGGCTGACCTATGGTCCTCATCTTCCCACGATTCGTTTGTATCCTTTGCCCAAATTGGCGGTTCAGCACCCCCCTGCGCTATATGCGCTTCGAATATATAAGAGTCCTCAGCTTTCTGACTAGCTGGGGCTTTAAATCATCTCTCTCTAGACCACCAACCATCTGGGAAGCCAGATGGCAACAGGGATTGAGACTGGGTAAGCCACTATCTTTCCATTATTCCATCATGGAGGGCGCATCCCCTACAGACAAAGCTACTCATATCACTAAATGGGAACAGAAACTCGAGTTCAGTGCCCCCACCAAAGAGTGGCACCGTACATTACTTCTCACAAATAAAACTCTCCACTGTGTCACTATGCATGAGAACTATATCAAACTGCTCACACAATGGTACTTTGTGCCTGCTAGACTAGCTACAATTTTCTCTGGTGCATCTCCTATCTGTTGGAGAGATTGCGGTAGAGTAGGAGACATGACACACATTTGGTGGACTTGCTCCAAATTGAGGCCCATTTGGAATAAATGTTTCTCAACTCTTATGTCTATGGGCATCTCCCTTCCCAATACACCAGAAGTCGCCTTACTCCACATAGGTACCTGCAAACTCCCTAGGCACTATGCTTCCTTAAGCATCTATTTATTTTCAGCTATCAAACTCAATATAGCTAAAGCTTGGAAAAGAACTAGCCCTCCATCCTGGTCTGACATCACCCAAACCATGGCCTATATCTACACCATGGAAAAACCTATCTATTATTCCAAGGGTAAAGTTGACTTTTTTGAACTGATTTGGGCAGAATGGAAAGATAGATTTGACACGACTTGGCTCCCTAGCTTTAGGACTTAGCCTATTATACCCTCACTCAATAATGTCGGTACAACATCCCACACCTATCTAGTTTTATTTGGTGTCCATGATAGGTTTATTCCCTTGGCCTTAGACCCTATCCTTCCCCCTCCCCCTTCCCTCTCTCATGGATGACCCCCCCCTCCACCCCCCCTCCTCTTTTATGGATGATCCCCCCCTCCCCTCCACCCTCCCCTTTTTCTCTTTTCTTTTTCCTTTTCCCTTTTTCCCTTTCTTCAGTTACTTCTTACTTAAGTGAACAATTATGTAATACCCTTACTTTAGATATTGAGGTTACAGATGTTTAGTTGATCCATTAATGTATATACTGTGTTTTCTTATGTATCCTTTTCTTTTGTCATTTTACTGAAATAGTACGCTTTGGTCGTACTAATGTTGTACTTCTTTATTTCATATGAAAAATCTAATAAAAATTACTTTAAAAAAAAAAAAAAAAATTATTAGCATGTTGAAGAAGATTAACAATGCTATGAGAATTATGATCTGTTACTTGTTGTGCTAAAGCTTCTAACCAAAAAGTTGAAGCTGCAGCAACATCCTCTAAAGATATAGCAGGTCTAAGAAGATTACCTGAACATAAGTAAGCTTTTCTTAGAAAGGATTCAATCTTCCTATCTAAAGGATCCTTAAAGGAAGTACTATCTGCCGTAGGAATAGTAGTACGTTTAGCAAGAGTAGAGACAGCCCCATCAACTTTAGGGATTTTGTCCCAAAATTCTAATCTGTCAGATGGCACAGGATATAATTGCTTAAAACGTTTAGAAGGAGTAAATGAATTACCCAAATTATTCCATTCCCTGGAGATTACTTCAGAAATAGCATCAGGGACAGGAAGAACTTCTGGAATAACTACAGGAGATTTAAAAACCTTATTTAAACGTTTAGATTTGAAATCAAGAGGACCAGAATCCTCTATTTCTAATGCAATTAAGACTTCTTTAAGTAAAGAACGAATAAATTCCATTTTGAATAAATATGAAGATTTATCAGCATCAACCTCTGAGACAGAATCCTCTGAACCTTTTACGTTTACTAGAAGGAGGAATAACAGACATAGCCTTCTTAATGGATTTAGAAACAAAATCTCTTATGTTAACAGGAACACTCTGAATATTAGATGTTGATGGAACAGCAACAGGTAATGTAACATTACTAAAGGAAATATTATCTGCATTAACAAGTTTGTCATGACATTCATTACAAACAACAGCTGGAGGAATAGATACCACAAGTTTACAGCAGATACACTTAACTTTGGTAGATCCAGCACCAGGCAGCGTTTTTCCAGAAGTATCTTCTGACTCAGTGTCAATCTGGGACATCTTGCAATATGTAATAGAAAAAACAACATATAAAGCAAAATTGATCAAATTCCTTAAATGACAGTTTCAGGAATGGGAAAAAATGCCAGTGAACAAGCTTCTAGCAACCAGAAGCAATAAATAATGAGACTTAAATAATGTGGAGAAAATAGTGACGCCCATATTTTTTAGCGACAAAAAAAGACGCCCACATTATTTGGTGCCAAAAATGACGCCGTATCCGGAACGCCGACACTTTTGGCGCAAAAAAAAACGTCAAAAATGACGCAACTTCCGGCGACACGTATGACGCCGGAAACAGAAAAAAATTTTGCGCCAAAAAAGTCAGCGCCAAAAAATGACGCAATAAAATTAAGCATTTTCAGCCCCCGCGAGCCTAACAGCCCACAGGGAAAAAAAGTCAAATTTTAAGGTAAGAAAAAAATTGATTTATTCATATGCATTATCCCAAATATGAAACTGACTGTCTGAAATAAGGAACGTTGAACATCCTGAGTCAAGGCAAATAAATGTTTGAATACATATATTTAGAACTTTATATAAAAGTGCCCAACCATAGCTTAGAGTGTCACAGAAAATAAGACTTACTTACCCCAGGACACTCATCTACATGTAGTAGAAAGCCAAACCAGTACTGAAACGAGAATCAGTAGAGGTAATGGTATATATAAGAGTATATCGTCGATCTGAAAAGGGAGGTAAGAGATTAATCTCTACGACCGATAACAGAGAACCTATGAAATAGACCCCGTAGAAGGAGATCATTGAATTCAAATAGGCAATACTCTCCTCACATCCCTCTGACATTCACTGCACGCTGAGAGGAAAACCGGGCTCCAACCTGCTGCGGAGCGCATATCAACGTAGAATCTAGCACAAACTTACTTCACCACCTCCATAGGAGGCAAAGTTTGTAAAACTGATTTGTGGGTGTGGTGAGGGGTGTATTTATAGGCATTTTGAGGTTTGGGAAACTTTGCCCCTCCTGGTAGGAATGTATATCCCATACGTCACTAGCTCATGGACTCTTGCTAATTACATGAAAGAAATAAAACCTAACCTGAGTTACACTAACACCTAACACTACAATTAAATAAATTACCTAAATTAAATACAATTACCTAGATTACAAAAAAGAAAAAAAGAAAAAATTACACAAAATAAAAAAGGTATTATCAGATATTTAAACTAATTACACCTAATCTAATAGCCCTATCAAAATAAAAAAAAAAAACCTAGCCTACAATAAACTACCAATAGCCCTTAAAAGGGCCTTTTGCTGGGCATTGCCCCAAAGAAATCAGCTCTTTTACCTGTAAAGAAAATACAAACACCCCCCAACAGTAAAACCCACCACCCACACAACCAACCCCCCAAATAAAATCCTAACTAAAAAAACCTAAGCTCCCCATTGCCCTGAAAAGGGCATTTGGATGGGCATTGCCCTTAAAAGGGCATTTAACTATTTTTCTATTGCCCAAAGCCTAATCTAAAACTAAAACCCACCCAATAAACCCTTAAAAAACCTAACACTAACCCCCGAAGATCCACTTACAGTTTTGAAGACCGGACATCCATCCTCAACGAAGCCGGGAGAAGTCCTCAGCGAAGCGGCAAGAAGTCCTCAACGAAGCCGGGAGAAGTCTTCATGCAAGCCAGCAGAAGTGGTCCTCCAGACGGGCAGAAGTCTTCATCCAGACGGCATCTTCTATCTTCCTCTTTTCCGACACGGAGCGGCTCCATCTTTAAGACATCCAGCGCGGAGCATCCTCTTCTTTCCACGGCTAACAACGAATGAAGGTTCCTTTAAATGACGTCATCCAAGATCGCGTCCCTTGACTTCCGATTGGCTGATAGAATTCTATCAGCCAATCAGAATTAAAGGTGAAAAATCCAGATGAGGAGGACAGATTTGAGTAAGGCAAGGGCTGACGAGCTCCTTCACTGTAAGTTGTTATAAAATGTGGACCGGAGGAAGTTCCCTGCTGTGATCTTAGCTGTGTGTGGTTTCCTGAAGTGCCAGTGAGACGTACGAGCCAGCTGTGGGTTCCTCCTATCCGGACTGCATATGTGCACATCATTGATTGTGAAAGGCTTGTTTTAACCTACCTCTTGTAAGTAGGATTTGTACTGCTGTGTCTTGTATTAATGAGAATAAAACTACTACCTTGAATCTGGTCCCTCTGCGCTGTTCCTATTTTCACAGTTGAAAAAATCCTATTGGCTGATGGCGTTAGCCGTGGAAAGAAGAAGATGCTCCACGCCGGATGTCTTGAAGATGGAGCCGCTCCGCGTCGGAAGGATGAAGATAGAAGATGCCGTCTGGATGAAGACTTCTGCCCGTCTGGAGGACCACTTCTGCCGGATTGGATGAAGACTTCTCCCGGCTTCGTTGAGGATGGATGTCTGGTCTTCAAAACTGTAAGTGGATTTTCGGGGGTTAGTGTTAGGTTTTTTGAAGGGTTTATTGGGTGGGTTTTATTTTTAGGTTAGGGTTTGGGTTTGGGTACTGAAAAAGAGCTAAATGCCCTTTAAGGGCAATGCCCATCCAAATGCCCTTTTTAGGGCAATGGGGAGCTTAGGTTTTTTTAGTTAGGGTTTTATTTGGGGGGTTGGTTGTGTGGGTGGTGGGTTTTTTACTATTGGGTGGGTGTTTGTATTTTTTTTTACAGGTGAAAGAGCTGATTTCTTTGGGGCAATGCCACGGAAAAAGGCCCTTTTAAGGGCTATTGGTAGTTTAGTTTAGGCTAGGGTTTTTTTATTTTGGGGGGGCTTTTTTATTTTGATAGGGCTATTAGATTAGGTGTAATTAGTTTAAATATCTGATAATGTCTTTTTTTATTTTGTGTAATTTAGTGTGTTTTTTTGTAATTTAGGTAATTTTATTTTATTTAGGTAATTTATTTAATTGTGGTGTTAGTGTAACTCAGGTTAGGTTTTATTTTACAGGTAAATTTGTATTTATTTTAGCTAGGTAGTTAATAACTATTTACTAACTAGTCTACCAAGTAAAAATAAATACAAACTTGCCTGTAAAATAAAAATAAACCCTAAGCTAGCTACAATGTAAATATTAGTTATATTGTAGCTAGCTTAGGGTTTATTTTATAGGTAAGTATTTAGTTTTAAATAGGAATTATTTAGGTAATGATAGGAATTATCACTTAGATTTATTTTAATTATATTTAAGTTAGGGGGTGTTAGGGTTAGGGTTAGACTTAAGTTTAGGGGTTAATAACTTTAGTATAGTGGCAGCGACGTTGGGGCGGCAGATTAGGGGTTAATAAATGTAGGTAGGTGGCGGCGATGTTAGAGGCGGCAGATTAGGGGTTAATAATATTTAACTAGTGTTTGCGATGCGAGAGTGCGGCGGTTTAGGGGTTAATATGTTTATTCTAGTGGCGGCGATGTCGGGAGCGGCAGATTAGGGGTGAATAATTTTATTTTAGTGTTTGCGATGCGGGAGGGCCTCAGTTTAGGGGTTAATAGGTAGTTTATGGGTGTTAGTGTACTTTTTAGCACTTTAGTTATGAGTTTTATGCTGCAGCTCTGTAAAGTAAAACTCATAACTACTGACTTTAGATTGTGTTACGAATCTTGCGGGATAGGCTGTACCGCTCACTTTTTGGCCTCCCAGAAAAGCTTGTAATATCGGCGCTATGGAAGTCCCATTGAAAAAAGACTTTACGCAAATTGCGTAAGTTCATTTGCGGTATGGCCAAAAAAGTGTGCGGTGCCCCTAAACCTGCAAGGCTGGTAATACCAGAGGTAGTGAAAAAGCAGCGTTATGAGCCTTAACGCTGCTTTTTTACTCATACCGCAAAACTCGTAATCTAGCTGATAATTTGTAGTTTTCAAAGGTATCTACTATAATATGGTCGACAATCTTTTCCCCATTTTTTATGTATACCTGTAAATCAGATGTATTTTTTTTATTGTACACGATCAGCTTAAAAGTCAACAATATATACTGTATATTTCTGTCATACTAAATCTATAAAGCTCTTTCTCTGTTGTGAAATTATCAAGAATCTATACAGGACAAAATGACAAACCTTTTTGCAGTATTTCAAATTCATAAAAGGTTTATCCAATTATAGTATTTGGTCTTTCCTTTACCCCCTTAGCTTGTTTGTGCTAAATCTCCACATTGATATACATCACATGTATGTGAAGGAGAGACATATGGCTCAATAAAACAAATACTTTACTATTCTTACTGTCTACGGTCAACACACTTTTTAAAGAAGGCACGGAAAAGACAGTTAAGCCAAAATTTGATTTCAAAACCATTCATGATTAAGTATTTCGGTACTGTGCAGTTAATATTAACAATACGTGCTAATGTACAAAGCTGGTAAAACAAACTATCGGCTATATTTAGAGTTTGGCGTTAGCCATCAAAAGCAGAGTTAAGGGGTCCTAATGCTGCTTTTGGCCGCCCGCTGGTATTTAGAGTCAGGCAGGAAAGGGTCTAACGCTCACTTCCCTACCGCGATTCCAGGCTACCGCAGATCCCCTTACGCCAATTGCGTATCCTATCTTTTCAATGGGATCTGTCTAACGCTGGTATTTGGAGTCTTGGGAGAAGTGAGCGGTAGACCCTCTACCGACAAGACTCCTACCGCCAAAAAAAGTCAGTAGTTAAGAGCTTTATGGGCTAACGCCGGAATATAAAGCTCTTAACTACTGTGCTCTAAAGTACACCAACACCCATAAACTACCTATGTACCCCTAAACCGAGGCCCCCCACATCGCCGCCACTCTAATAAAAATTTTTAACCCCTAATCTGCCGACCGGACACCGCCGCCACCTACATTATACCTATGAACCCCTAAATCTGCTGCCCCTAACATCGCCGACCCCTATATTATATTTATTAACCCCTAATCTGCCCCCCCCAACGTCGCCGCTACCTAACTACACTTATTAACCCCTAATCTGCCGACCGGACCTCGCCGCCACTATAATAAATGTATTAACCCCTAAACCGCCGCACTCCCGCCTCGCAAACACTATAATAAATTGTATTAACCCCCAACAGCCAATAGAATGCAAGTTCAATACGATTGGCTGATTGGATCAGCCAATCGGATTGAACTTCAATCTGATTGCATCAGCCAATCAGATTTTTTTCTACCTTAATTCCGATTGGCTGATAGAATTCTATCAGCCAATCAGAATTGAAGGGACGCCATCTTGGATGACGTCCCTTAAAGGAACCTTCATTCGTCGTTAGTCCATCGGGGAAGAAGATGGATCCGGAAGAAAGAAGATACCGCTTGGAAGAAGACATCGCCCGGATGGAAGACCTCTTCTTTGCCGCTTGGATCAAGACTTCACCCAGATGGAGGACCTCTTCTTTGCCCCGCTTGGATCAAGACTTCTACCGGATGGAGGACATCTTCTTGCTCCGCTTGGATGAAGAATTTGGCTCAGCTGGGTGAAGACGACTGAAGGTAGGGAGATCTTCAGGGGGTTAGTGATAGGTTTTTTTAAGGGGGGATTGGGTGGGTTAGAGTAAGGGTATGTGGGTGGTGGGTTGTAATGTTTGGGGGGTATTGTATTTTTATTTTCAGGCAAAAGAGCTGATTACTTTGGGGCAAGGCCCCGCAAAAAGCCCTTTTAAGGGCTGGTAAAAGAGCTGATTACTTTTGTATTTTAGAATAGGGTAGGGAATTTTTTATTTTGGGGGCTTTTTATTTTATTAGGGGGCTTAGATTAGGTGTAATTAGTTTAATCTGCTTGTAATTATTTTTTATTATTTACTTTTTTTTTTGTATTATAGAATAGTTTATTTAATTGCATTTAATTGTAGGTAATTTATTTAATTTAATGATAGTGTAGTGTTAGGTTTAATTGCAACTTAGGTTAGGATTTATTTTACAGGTAATTTTGTATTTATTTTAACTAGATAGCTATTAAATAGTTATTAACTATTTAATAGCTATTGAACCTAGTTAAAATAAATACAAAGTTGCCTGTAAAATAAATATAAATCCTAAAATAGCTACAATGTAATTATTAATTATAGTGTAGCTATATTAGGGTTTATTTTATAGGTAAGTATTTAGTTTTAAATAGGAATAATTTAGTTAATTTTAGGAATATTATTTAGTTTATTATAAATTATATTTATGTTAGGGGGTGTTAGGGTTAGGGTTAGAGTTATGTTTAGGGGTTAATAACTTTATTATAGTAGCGGCGACTGTGCGGGCGGGAGATTAGGGGTTAATAATTGTAGGTAGGTGGCGGGGATGTTAGGGAGGGCAGATTAGGGGTTAATACAAATTATTCTAGTGTTTGCGAGGCGGGAGTGCGGTGGTTTAGGGGTTAATACATTTATTATAGTGGCGGCGAGGTCCGGTCGGCAGATTAGGGGTTAATAAGTGTAGGTAAGGTAGCGGCGACGTTGGGGGGGCAGATTAGGGGTTCATAGGGATAATGTAGGTTGCGGCGGTGTCCGGAGCGGAAGATTAGGAGTTAATAATAATAAGCAGGGGTCAGCGATAGCGGGCCGGCAGATTAGGGGTTAATAAGTGTAAGGTTAGGGGTGTTTAGACTCGGGGTACATGTTAGGGTGTTAGGTGCAGACTTAGAGAGTGTTTCCCCATAGGAAACAATGGGGCTACGTTAGGAGCTGAACGCTGCTTTTTTGCAGGTGTTTTTTTTTCAGCCAAAACTGCCCCATTGTTTTGCTAAGTGGAGCTAAGTTAGGCTCAACGCACCCTTCCAACAACGCTGGTATTTAGAGTTGTCTGAGGGGCTGCGTTAGGCTCAAAAAATGGTGCGTTGAGCCTAACTTAGCTCCACTTCAACCCTCAATACCAGCGTTGTTGGAAGGGTGCGTTGGGAAAAAAAGCAGCGTTAGCTACGCGGGTCTTTACCGACAAAACTCTAAATCTAGCCGAATGTGAGCTTTCCAAACCAGTGGCTTGTATCTATCCCAGTCAGAGAGTGTGTAAGTTGCCAATAAACAGTCTATCATAAAAGGAAAAGCCTTGGTGGGTGTATAAAAGTTAATCAGCAAATTACTATACTTGTAGTGGAAGAGGATGTTAGTGAGCCACTCCAAACACATGTGCACTAGTATTCAATATCCTAATCCAAGTGCCCTACTTCCACCTTTTGTGCCTATTAGTGCCCCCTAGACATGTGCAATTCATTTCGGCCGAATTTCATTTTCGCCTCGATTCGGAGATTCGGGTGAATCTGAATTTCCAAATCGCCACCATAACGAAAATGAATAAATCTGAATTTGAATCCATTTATTATTAATTTTCGGAATTTTTCATTGTTCTAATCTAAACCACAGTTCCTCGACATCGTTGACACTAACTAAACCGCAGTTCCTCGACATCGTTGACACTAACTAAACCGCAGTTCCCCGACACTAACTAAAACACTAAATAAACCTATTAACCTCTAAACCACAGTTTCCCGACATCGCTGACACTAACTAAACCTATTAACCCCTAAACCGTAGTTCCCGACACCAAAACACTAAATAAAGCTATTAACCCCTAAACAGCCCCCCCACATCGCTGGCACAAACTAAACCTATTAACCCCTAAACCGCAGTTCCCCAACATCGCCGACACTAATCAAAACACTAAAGCTATTAACCCCTAAACTACAGTTCCCAAACATTGCTAAAACACTAACTAAACGTATTAACCCCTAAACTTCCACCCCACATTGCCGACACTAACTAAACCTATTAATCTCTAAACCACCACCCCCCCACATCGCAACTACCTAAATCAAACTATATTAACCCCTAAATCTAACACCCCCTAACTTTAACATAATTGAAATACACCTAAATTAAAGTTACAATTATTAACTAACTACCTATTTAAAAATAAATACAAACTTACCTATGAAATAAAAATAAAACCTAAGCTTAAACTAAAAAACTTACACTTAGATTACGAGTTTTGCGTTACAGGCTATGTGGTGCTAACGAGCAGTTTTCCCTCACCGCTCACTTACCTACAGCGCTGGTATTATGGGTTTTTACAAACCCGTCGTTAAAAGACAAGAAGTGAGCGTTGAGCAAAATTTTGCTCATTACAGCACTCCAATACCAGCGCTGCTTAAGTCAGCGGTGAGCTGGTCGTACGCAGTGACGTGCGGTGACGTCCGAGCCTGGTGAGGCAGTGGCTAGGATACGCCTTCATTCTTTAGATATCCTTTGTTGAAGAAATAGCAATGCACATGGGTGAGCCAATCACATGAGGTATCTATGTGCAGCCACCAATCAGCAGTGACTGAGCATATTTAGATATGATTTTCAACAAAGGAAATCAAAAGAATGAAGAAAATTTGATAATAGATGTAAATTGGAAAGTTATTTAAAATTGCATGCTCTTTCTAAATCATGAAATAAAACATATGGGTTTCATGTCCCTTTAAATGGTGTCTTGGAAAACTGGTCAACTTAGTAAACATCTGATTTTAGTCTAAAGGATTGTAACAAAAACTCTTGCCACATAACAAAATGCTTGCTCTGATTATGAGATCTAGAAATCCAGGCCCATTAAAATATATGTTTAAAACATACTTTTTACTTTAATGCTGCAAATTATGCTTATAGATTCCTTCATTATTCAGTAAATATAAAAATGTTTTGATCCAGTGGCGGCTTGCGAAATTTAAAGATGGTGGGGTGCTTGACCCCACCCCTTTAAATAAAGCCACACCATCAGATGGCACTACCAATTCATTAATTAAATAAATAAAAGGTAGACAGAAACACAGAAAAGCACTCGGGGGGAGAGGGAGAGAGAGACGGGGGGAGAGGGAGAGAGAGACGGGGGAGAGGGAGAGAGAGAGAGAGAAAGAGAGAGAGACACAATCACACACAGAGGGTTAGAGAGAGAAAAACACACAATTACACACAGAGGGTTAGAGAGAGAAAGAGAGACACAATCACACACAGAGGGTTAGAGAGAGAGAGAGAAAGAGAGAGACAATCACACACAGAGGGTTAGAGAGAGAGAGAGAAAGAGAGAGACAATCACACACAGAGGGTTAGAGAGAGAAAGAGAGAGACACAATCACACACAGAGGGTTAGAGAGAGAAAGAGAGAGACACAATCACACACAGAGGGTTAGAGAGAGAGCGAGAGAGAGAGAGAGACACACACAATCACACACAGAGGGTTAGAGAGAGAGTGAGAGAAAGAGAGAGACAATCACACACAGAGGGTTAGAGAGAGAGAAAGAGAGAGAGAGACAATCACACAAGAGGGTGAGAGAGAGAGAGACACACAATCACACCCAGAGGGTTAGAGAGAGAAAGAGACACAATCTCACACAGAGGGTTAGAGAGAGAGAGAAAGAGACACAATCTCACACAGAGGGTTAGAGAGAGAGAGAGAGAGAAAGAGACACAATCACACACACAGAGGGCTAGAGAGAGAGAGAGAGAGAGAATCACACACAGAGGGTTAGAGAGAAAGAGAGAGAGAGACAACAATCATACACAGAGGGTTAGAGAGAGAGAGAGAGAGAGAGAGAGAAAGAGACAGAGACACAATCACACACAGAGGGTTAGAGAGAGAGAGAGAGAGAAAGAGACAGAGACACAATCACACACAGAGGGTTAGAGAGAGAAAGAGACACAATCACACACAGAGGGTTAGAGAGAGAGAAAGAGACACAATCACACACAGAGGGTTAGAGAGAGAGAGACACAATCACACACAGAGGGTTAGAGAGAGAGAAAGAGAGACACAATCACACACAGAGGGTTAGAAAGAGAGAAAGAGAGACACAATCACACACAGAGGGTTAGAGAGACACATAAGGGATGAGAGAGTCAGAGGGGGAGGAAGAGAGACAGAGAGAAAAAGAGACCATGGGGGAGAATGACACATAAGGAGAGAGATGGATAGAGAGACAGACACAAGGGGGGGGGGAGGGACCACTGCATTTTTAAGTAATAGTTTAAGTGACTATCAAATGCTAATAGTCTACAATCTATTTTAAATATCTGAAACAGAACAGCACATATGAATGGGAACATTGATACATTATTATTTGTTGTCTACATCAGGGTTGTCCAACATACACCTAAGGAATCACTGGATTAAATGAAATACTATAGCTACAGGAGCAATGGAGAATATTTGCTATAACTCATTCTAAACTGCTTGGTTTCATTTTATATTACCATGCTGTTGGTCTAGCTTACTCTTGTAAAATAACAACTCATCCATAGAGGTAGGTGAGGCAGGGCTTCACCTCTCATTTGGGCAAAAATATATATTTTTTTATTGGCTTAAAAAAAAAATTGCAATTTTTCCCCCCCCAGCATTTTTTTATTTTCACAGCTACATGTTGTGCAATGGAGAGGTACAAGCAGGTCTGCCCACCATTGCACAACATGCTGCGCCACCTACTGGATTAAAGTGGTTAAGATCATTGCATGGCCCATAACTGTTTATTTGAGGCAGTCGTATTTGGGCTGACCCAATCCAGTGAGAGGCATTAGTAAGTGGAACTTAGGGTTGGGGCTGGATGTTTAATCATATAAAACAAAACAAAAACGGAAAAAAAATCATCGTATTCAATAGGTGATACTCCCTTCACGTCCCTCTGACATTCGCTGTACTCAGAGGAATCGGGCTTCAACAATGCTGAGAAGCGCATATCAACGTAGAAATCTTAGCACAAACTTACTTCACCACCTCCAAAGTTTGTAAAACTGAATTGTGGGTGTGGTGAGGGGTGTATTTATAGGCATTTTGAGGTTTGGGAAACTTTGCACCTCCTGGTAGGATTGTATATCCCATATGTCACTAGCTCATGGACTCTTGCCAATTACATGAAAGAAATACAAACTAAGCGCGCCAAAAAAGCTGACACAAAAAAGGGAATAGTGAAAACTCTGTCCCAAGGCCATATATATTAGCAAATTATAAATATACAGATACATAGATTTATACTGTATATATATATATATATATTTTTATTTTTTTTGAATGAGGAAAGAGTCACCAGCGCTAAATCTTAGATCTAATAATAATTTCTTATTATAACCATGAAATGAATCCTATTTTTGTATTAAAAAGTGTACTTTGAATTATCAATAGTTGATGGTTTACTGAAATGAAAAAGATATATATCAAATTCAAGTGTAGGATAGTGTGCTGCCTCAGTACTGAAACAGAGTACCCCTAACTCTGTGAAGATATATGTATAAAGAGATTTCCAATATTAGATAGAGGCGCTCAACTATAGGAAAAATATTACGAATTCCTGTTATCTTGGCTAGATGTACATATGAAATTACATATAAAACCATAAAACAATGAGAGGTTGAAACTTGTATCAGGATGTCAATCTTCACAAAAGTTCAGTAAAGTAAGTTGTTACTTCTTACCAGCTGTTACCTCAATCTTATGAGGTAAGATGTAAGCCCGGTTTAAAGATGGAACACTGTGTGTTGATGTTGCTCCGAGAATAGCCCTCTCTTTGGCTCAGAGCAGGCGGACAGGTTATGGAGCAGCGGTCTTTGTGACCGCTGCTTCATAACTGCTGTTTCTGGCGAGTCTGATGACTCGCCAGAAACACGGGGCATCAAGCTCCATACGGAGCTTGATACATATGCCCCAAAGAGTGGAAGAAAGGTTAGCCATGTTTTCTCTGCCGGAGAAATCAATAATTATTTGAAATCTGTATTGCTTAGTATGTATCAGTGTCCTGCGGATGATTTTTCCACTGTTGATGACTTTTTTTCTTTACCTGACCCTGGTGAGGAAGAGTTAGCAGAGTCTGAGGCATTTCATTTTGAGCATCTTCGCCTTCAGTTTAGGTCTGACTGCCTTTTTTTCTTTTTTTCCCCTCTCTTTCCTCTCTAGCTTGGGTATTGGATTCCCAACAGTAATGAATGAATTCATAGACTCTCCCTGCCATTGGAAATAAAACAAAATTTATGCTTACCTAATAATTATTTTCTTTCCTGGCAGGGAGAGTCCACAAACCCGCCCTATTAAATTTGTCTGGCAGCGTTTTTTCCTTTTCTTCCGGCACCTCTATACCCCTAGTGTTTCTCTTACTTTTCCTTTTTCCTCAGGCTTAATCGCTGGGGTGTATTTGCCTCCTCCTGTTGGTCAACAGTAATAAATGAATTTGTGGACTCTACCTGCCAGGAAAGAAAATAATTTATCCGGTAAGCATACATTTTGTTTTATATATATGTATATGTGTGTGTATGTATATGTGTGTGTGTGTATATATATATATATATATATATATATATATATATATATATATATATATATATATATGTGTGTGTGTGTGTGTGTGTGTGTGTGTGTGTGTGTGTGTGTATATATATATATATATATATATATATATATATATATATATATATATATATATATATATATATATATATATATAAAAATAAAGAGATTTCCAATATTAGATAGAGGCGCTCAACTATAGGAAAAATATTACGAATTCCTGTTATCTTGGCTAGATGTACATATAAAATTACATATAAAACCATAAAACAATGAGAGGTTGAAACTTGTATCAGGATGTCAATCATCTTCACAAAAGTTCAGTAAAGTAAGTTGTTACTTCTTACCAGCTGTTACCTCAATCTTATGAGGTAAGATGTAAGCCCGGTTTAAAGATGGAACACTGTGTGTTGATGTTGCTCCGAGAATAGCCCTCTCTTTGGAACTGTCAGACTTGTTCAAATGGAAATCCTGGACTCTCTTCAGTGAGATATGAGGATTCAGGACTCTCTTTGTTAAAAAGGCTGAAGACTGTAATCCGTCTCCATATATTTTCTTTCTATGGTGGTAGGAATGTAGTGACTCCTCTGTGCCTTCGGATGGAAAAACTTTCTATCTCCTCAGGATGTTATTGGGATGTTGATCATATATGAAAACAGAAAAAAGCACATAGCATAATATTGTTTTATACAGAGTAATATTTAATAGAATAATAATATGCGCTTACATTTAAAACCATCAATCATTTATGAGGTAAGAATAAAACATATATACACAAAGCCGTGGATTGTCTCCTGGGTTGAGGTAGCTTGTCGTGGTGATGTCACAGATTTAGAAAGGCAGTTTGCAAAAAAAACTTGTGTATGCAAACTAATTATTTTGTCCTTGGTGTGTTGATAAATGACATTAGTAGGATTGCGCCCTTGTGATTCCAATGACAGTTTATAATCACTATGTAGCAGTATATAGTAGCTTAACACATGGACTTTTGGGGTGAAGTAGAAATACTGATTAGACCTTTAATGGGCCTTAAAACCCCTTTTTTCCCAGCTACCAACAATGAGAATGATATACAATCTTTTGTTGGCAGAGAAAACTAGCAAGCGAAAAAGGAAAAGCAAGTTATGTTATCACAGGCACACTAAGCTTATTGGGTTCAAGCGTTAATAAATACTGAGGGCAATGTGCGTTTACCAATATTATTGGTTAAAGTAAATAGCAAGCAAATTCAAAAGGCAAGTTATGCAGTAACAGGCACACATAGCTTTGCTATAACAGACACACAAGGCTAAGATAGATCAAGCAATTGCCATTGCTGAGGTCAATGTACATTTGCCTCTGACGAAGAAGTCACACCGGACTTCGAAACGCGTAAGGTTTCTTCAATAGTGGGCGGACAGGGCCTATCTACCATATGCTAAAATTTACTTTCGGCTGACACTTGTTGTTTCTGCAGAACAGCAGTGCGCTTATTATTTTTTGAATGTACATTGACCTCAGCAATGGCAATTGCTTGATCTATCTTAGCCTTGTGTGTCTGTTATAGCAAAGCTCTGTGTGCCTGTTACTGCATAACTTGCCTTTTGAATTTGCTTGCTATTTACTTTAACCAATAATATTGGTAAACGCACATTGCCCTCAGTATTTACTAACGCTTGAACCCAATAAGCTTAGTGTGCCTGTGATAACATAACTTGCTTTTTCGCTTGCTAGTTTTCTCTGGCAACAAAAGATTGTATATCATTCTCATTGTTGGTAGCTGGGAAAAAGGGGGTTTTAAGGCCCATTAAAGGTCTAATCATTATTTCTACTTCACCCCAAAAGTCCATGTGTTAAGCTACTATATACTGCTACATAGTGATTATAAACTGTCATTGGAATCACAAGGGCGCAATCCTACTAATGTCATTTATCAACACACCAAGGACAAAATAATTAGTTTGCATACACAAGTTTTTTTGCAAACTGCCTTTCTAAATCTGTGACATCACCACGACAAGCTACCTCAACCCAGGAGACAATCCACGGCTTTGTGTATGTTTTATTCTTACCTCATAAATGATTGAGGGTTTTAAATGTAAGCACATATTATTATTCTATTAAATATTACTCTGTATAAAACAATATTATGCTATGTGCTTTTTTCTGTTTTCATATATGATCAACATCCCGAGGAGATAGAAAGTTTTTCCATCCGAAGGCACAGAGGAGTCACTACATTCCTACCACCATAGAAAGAAAATATATGGAGACGGATTACAGTCTACAGCCTTTTTAACAAAGAGAGTCCTGAATCCTCATATCTCACTGAAGAGAGTCCAGGATTTCCATTTGAACAAGTCTGACAGTTCCAAAGAGAGGGCTATTCTCGGAGCAACATCAACACACAGTGTTCCATCTTTAAACCGGGCTTACATCTTACCTCATAAGATTGAGGTAACAGCTGGTAAGAAGTAACAACTTACTTTACTGAACTTTTGTGAAGATTGACATCCTGATACAAGTTTCAACCTCTCATTGTTTTATGGTTTTATATGTAATTTTATATGTACATCTAGCCAAGATAACAGGAATTCGTAATATTTTTCCTATAGTTGAGCGCCTCTATCTAATATTGGAAATCTCTTTATTTTTATATATATATATATATATATATATATATATATATATATATATATATATATATATATATATATATATATATACACATACACACACACACACACACACATATATACATACACATATATATATATATACATATATACACACACATATACATATATATAAAACAAAATGTATGCTTACCGGATAAATTATTTTCTTTCCTGGCAGGTAGAGTCCACAAATTCATTTATTACTGTTGACCAACAGGAGGAGGCAAATACACCCCAGCGATTAAGCCTGAGGAAAAAGGAAAAGTAAGAGAAACACTAGGGGTATAGAGGTGCCGGAAGAAAAGGAAAAAACGCTGCCAGACAAATTTAATAGGGCGGGTTTGTGGACTCTCCCTGCCAGGAAAGAAAATAATTATTAGGTAAGCATAAATTTTGTTTTATTTCCAATGGCAGGGAGAGTCTATGAATTCATTCATTACTGTTGGGAATCCAATACCCAAGCTAGAGAGGAAAGAGAGGGGAAAAAAAGAAAAAAAGGCAGTCAGACCTAAACTGAAGGCGAAGATGCTCAAAATGAAATGCCTCAGACTCTGCTAACTCTTCCTCACCAGGGTCAGGTAAAGAAAAAAAGTCATCCACAGTGGAAAAATCATCCGCAGGACACTGATACATACTAAGCAATACAGATTTCAAATAATTATTGATTTCTCCGGCAGAGAAAACATGGCTAACCTTTCTTCCACTCTTTGGGGCATATGTATCAAGCTCCGTATGGAGCTTGATGCCCCGTGTTTCTGGCGAATCATCAGCCTCGCCAGAAACAGCAGTTATGAAGCAGCGGTCACAAAGACCGCTGCTCCATAACCTGTCCGCCTGCTCTGAGCAGGCGGACAGACATCGCAACAATACAACCCGATCGAGTATGATCGGGTTGATTGACACCCCCCCTGCTGGCGGCCTATTGCGAGTCTGCAGGGGGCGGCGTTGCAGCACCAGCTGTTGTGAGCTGCTGGTGCAATGATGAATACTGGCGGATCAGGTCCGCCAGACTTTCATAACTAGAGGCCATAGTCTGAAAAACAGGAAAGGCATTCAGCGCAGCAGAAACACTCAACTGAAGCTGTGCTGCAAAGTCCACTTGAAGACAAACAACCTGAGATGATGCTGAGCCGCAGGATACTGCATGTGAAAGCTTTAGGAGACGGGGACTGAGGAAAGAAAAAAACGTGGTAAGTCTTGGACAGCTGGATTCTGAGAGGCTGAGGGGTTAAAAATGTCTGAGATGGACAAAATCTGACTCAGGTCTTTTAGGATTCCACCTTTGAACAATGTCAAAAGGCTGAGTAAAATTGAACAGGAGGGTAAACTTGGACCTCCGCACATAACATGATATTGCAATATGATAAATCTTCCCCATGGTTATAAGGAAAAAAGGAAAAACTTAGACTCCCTTAGGGGAACTATATCACTGAGATTGCACTCAAACACAGAAAAAAGTGAATTAACAGAATGCAACTCAATACCATTAGAGTACCAGTCTAGACTGAAAAACACTCACTCTACCTCCCGAGCTACCAAAGAGACAGCTCTGATCATGATTGTACTGACTAAACTCCAATCGCAGTCGGAGAGTCAGGCCATGGCGAACAAGCAAGTCCGACCACATGGAGCACCGCCAGTGTAGGGACCGCCCCTATAGGCCTGAGAGAAAGAGCAGAAAGTGGCCAAAAACGCTCAGTGATCCCCAGGAGGATCGACTACTTCCCCAAAGAGTAAAAGCCCCACTTGAAATAAAGGCTAAACGATATCAAAACCCCTTATGCTCATAATCCTCAAAAGTCTCCCCTCAAAGTCACGGCAGGAAGGGTAATATCTAAAACCTTCCCTGCCCGATGTGAGAATATCCCTTATATTTACAGGAATAATCACCCCAAGTTAAAGGGACACTGTACCCAAATTTTTTCTTTCGTGATTCAGATTGAGCATGACATTTTAAGTATCTTTCTAATTTACTCCTTTTATCAAATTTTCTTCATTCTCTTGGTATCTTTATTTGAAATGCAAGAATGTAAGTTTAGATGCCGGCCCATTTTTGGTGAACAACCTGGGTTGTTCTTGCTGATTGGTGGATAAATTAATTTACCAATAAAAATGTGCTGTCCAGAGTACTGAACCCAAAACAAGCTTAGATGCCTTAATTTTCAAATAAAGATAGCAAGAGAACGAAGAAAAATTGATAATAGGAGTAAATTAGAAAGTTGCTTAAAATTGCATGCTCTTTCTGAATTACAAAAGAAATTTTTTGGGTACAGTGTCCTTTTAACCAAGAAGCTAAGGAAATAGCAGAAGCCTTCTGACCTTTCCTAGGACCAGAAAATATAACAAATAGACTAGAAGTCTTCCTGAAATCTTTAGTATCTTCAACATAATATTTCAAAGCTCTCACCACATCCAAAGAATGTAAGGATCTTTCCAAAGAATTCTTAGGATTAGGACACAAGGAAGGGACAACAATTTCTCTACTAATGTTGTTAGAATTCACAACCTTAGGTAAAAATTTAAATGAAGTCTGCAAAACCGCCTTATCCTGATGAATAATCAGAAAAGGAGATTCACAAGAAATAGCAGATAGCTCAGAAGCTCTTCTAGCAAGAAGCGATAGCCAAAAGGAACAACACTTTCCAAGAAAGAAGTTTAATGTCCAAAGAATGCATAGGCTCAAATGGAGGAGCCTGTAACGCCTTCAAAACCAAATTAAGACTCCAAGGAAGAGAAATTGATTTAATGACGGGCTTAATACGAACTAAAGCCTGTACAAAACAGTGAATATCAGGAAGTTTAGCAATCTTTCTGGGAAATAAAACAGAAACAGCAGAGATTTTCCCTTCAAGGAACTTGCAGACAAACCCTTATCCAAACCATCCTGAAGAAACTGTAAAATTCTAGGGATTCTAAAAGAATGCCAAGAGAATTTATGAGAAGCTCGTAGAGACAGATTTACGAGCTTGTAACATAGTATTAATCACTGAGTCAGAGAAACCTCTATGACTTGGCACTAAGCGTTCAATTTCCATACCTTCAAATTTAATGATTTGAGATCCTGATGGAAAAACAGACCTTGAGAGAATAGGTCCGGCCTTAATGGAAGTGGCCAAGGTTGGCAACTGGACATCCGAACAAGATCCGTATACCAAAACCTGTGTGGCCATGCTGGAGCCACCAGCAACACAAACAATTGTTCCATGATGATTTTGGAGATCACTCTTGGAAGAAGAACTAGAGGTGGGAAAATGTAAGCAGGATGATAACACCAAGGAAGTGTCAACGCTTCCGCCTGAACATCCCAAGACCTGGACAGGTATCTGGGAAGTTTGTTTAGATGAGAGGCCATCAGATCTATTTCTGGAAGACCCCACATCTAAACAATCTGAGAAAACACATCTGGAAGGAGGGACCACTCCCCTGGATGTAAAGTCTGACGGCTGAGATAATCCGCCTCCCAATTGTCTACAACTGGGATATGCACCGCAGAGATTACAGAAGCTGGATTCCGCCCAAGCAAGTATCCGAGATACTTCTTTCATAGCTTAGGGGACTGTGAGTCCCACCCTGATGATTGACATATGCCACAGTTGTGATATTGTCTGTCTGAAAGCAAATGAACGGTTCTCTCTTTAACAGAGGCCAAAACTGAAGAGCTCTGAGAATTGCAAGGAGCTCTAAAATATTGATTGGTAATCTCGCCTCTTGAGATTTACAAACCCCTTGCACTGTCAGAGATCCCCAAATAGCTCCCCAACCTGAAAGACTTGCATCTGTAGTGATCACAGTCAGTGTTCCCTCTAAGGCCAGTTTTGTGTGCAGCCCAGCAGTGAAACAGTTAATAAGGTAACCACACCCTGCAATTAGCAAACACTGCACAATGCAGATGGCAAGGTATGGTTCTCTTGTTAACTGAAGGAAAAAGAAAAAAGAAAAAGGTGCAGGCACTTCTGTGGGTAACTTAAAAGCAATAAGTCTTTATTTGAAAAGCCATAAAAAGTAAACAGCTACAACCGCTGTATAGGCAAAAGGTACAAAAAAACGACAGAGGCAAGGCAGGGTAGAAAAATAGACAGAAAATTGTCTCTGAGACAATTTTCTGTCTATTTTTCTACCCTGCCTTGCCTCTGTCGTTTTTTTGTACCTTTTGCCTATACAGCGGTTGTAGCTGTTTACTTTTTATGGCTTTTCAAATAAAGACTTATTGCTTTTAAGTTACCCACAGAAGTGCCTGCATCTTTTTCTTTTTCCTTCATCTACAAAGTGGCTGGGTTTCGCCACTGCTACGGCACTCCGTTGGCTCTCCATGGAAGGACTATACTGATACCGGCGTCACTTCCGGTTGTCTCGCTGAGTCTACAGACGCTGCTAGGAACGCCGCACCTAAATGTCTTTCTCTTGTTAACTGTTTCACTGCTGGGCTGCACACAAAACTGTTCTTAGAGGGAACACTGATCACAGTCCAGGTTGGCCAAACAAAGGAAGTCCCTTGAACTAAACGCTGGTGATTTAACCACCACGTCAGAGTGTGTCAAACATTGGGATTTAAGGATATTGATTGTGATATCTTTGTATAATCCCTGCACCATTGATTCAGCATACAAAGCTAGAGAGGTCTCATGTGAAAACGACGAAAAGAAATCGCATCCGATGCTGCAGTCATGAGGCCTAAAACTTCCATGCACATAGCCACTGAAGGGAATGACTGAGATTGAAGGTGCCGACAGGCTGCAACCAATTTCAAACATCTCTTGTCTGTTAGAGACAGAGTCATGGACACTGAATCTATCTGGAAACCTAAAAAGGTGACCCTTGTCTGAGGAAACAAGATACTTTTTGGTAAATTGATCCTCCAACCATGTCTTTGTAGAAACAACACAAGTTGATTCGTGTGAGATCCTTGGAGCTGTTGCTAGGCCAAATGGAAGAGCAACAAATTGGTAATGCTTGTCTAGAAAAGAAAATCTCAGAAACTGATAGTGTTCTGGATGAATCGGAATATGAAGGTATGCATCCTGCAAGTCTATTGTAGACATATAATGTCCTTGCTGAACAAAAGGCAGAATAGTCTTTATAGTCACCATCTTGAAAGTTGGTACTCTTACATAACGATTCAAAATTTTCAGATCCAGAACTGGTCTGAATGAATTTTCCTTCTTTGGGACAATGAATAGATTTGAATAAAACCCCAGACCTTGTTCCTGAAAAGGAACTGGTATGATTACCCCTGAAGACTTCAGGTCTTAAACACACTTCAGGAAAGCCTGAGCTTTTACTGGATTTGCTGGGATACGTGAGAGAAAAAATCTTCTCATGGGAGGTCTTACACTGAATCCTATTCGATACCCTTGAGAAACAATGCTCTGAAGCCATTGATTTTGGACAGAATTTATCCAAATATCCTTGAAAAACCCTAATCTGCCCCCTACCAGCTGAGCTGGAATGAGGGCCCCACCTTCATGCGGACTTAGGGGCTGACTTTGGTTTTTTAAAAGGCTTGGATTTATTCCAATTTGAGGAAGGCATCCAATTGGAAACAGATTCCTTGAGGAAGGATTAGATTTTTGTTCCTTATTTTGACGAAAGGAACGAAAACGGTTAGCAGCCTTAGATTTACCCTTAGGTTTTTTATCCTGAGGCAGAAAAACTCCCTTTTCCCCAGTAACAGTTGAAATAATAGAATCCAACTGAGAACCAAAATAAATTATTACCTTGGAAAGAAAGAGATAATAATATAGACTTAGATGTCATATCAGCATTCCAAGATTTAAGCCACAAAGCTCTTCTAGCTAAAATAGCTAAAGACATGGATCTAACATCAATTTTAATATAAAAAATGGCATCACAAATAAAATGATTAGCATGTTGCAGTAAGCGAACAATGCTAGATATGTCAGAATCCAATTCTTGTTGTGTTAAATTCTCCAACCAAAAAGTTGATGCAGCCGCAACATCAGCCAAAGAAATTGCAGGCCTAAGAAGATGACCTGAATATAAATAGGCTTTCCTTAGATAAGATTCAAGTTTCCTATCTAAAGGTTCTTTAAAAGAAGTACTATCTTCCATAGGAATAGTGGTACGTTTAGCAAGAGTAGACTAGCCCCATCAACTTTGGGGATCTTTTCCCAAAACTCTATAGAAATTGCTGGAAAAGGATACAATCTTTTAAACCTTGAAGAAGGAATAAAAGGAGTACCTGGCTTATTCCATTCCTTAGAAATCATATCAGAAATAGCATCAGGAATAGGAAAAACCTCTGGAGTAACCACAGGAGGTTTAAAAACAGCATTTAAACGTTTACTAGTCTTAACGTCAAGAGGACTGGCTTCCTCAATATCCAAAGTAATTAATACTTCTTTTAACAAAGAACGAATATACTCTATTTTAAATAAATAAGTAGATTTGTCAGTGTCAATATCTGAGGAAGGATCTTCTGAATCAGAGATCCTCATCAGAGGAGGATAAATCATTATGTTGTCGGGGGCGAAGCCTGACTGAGCTCAAGGATGGCAGCTTATTCTCTGGGCTCCTAGCTGCAAAAAGATAAAAAACATAATTTATGTAAGAACTTACCTGATAAATTCATTTCTTTCATATTAGCAAGAGTCCATGAGCTAGTGACGTATGGGATATACATTCCTACCAGGAGGGGCAAAGTTTCCCAAACCTCAAAATGCCTATAAATACACCCCTCACCACACCCACAATTCAGTTTAACGAATAGCCAAGAAGTGGGGTGATAAAAAAGTGCGAAAGCATATAAAATAAGGAATTGGAATAATTGTGCTTTATACAAAAATCATAACCTCCCCAAAAAAAGGGCGGGCCTCATGGACTCTTGCTAATATGAAAGAAATGAATTTATCAGGTAAGTTCTTACATAAATTATGCTTTCTTTCATGTAATTAGCAAGAGTCCATGAGCTAGTGACGTATGGGATAATGATTACCCAAGATGTGGATCTTTCCACGCAAGAGTCACTAGAGAGGGAGGGATAAAATAAAGACAGCCAATTCCTGCTGAAAATAATCCACACCCAAAATAAAGTTTAATGAAAAACATAAGCAGAAGATTCAAACTGAAACCGCTGCCTGAAGTACTTTTCTACCAAAAACTGCTTCAGAAGAAGAAAATACATCAAAATGGTAGAATTTAGTAAAAGTATGCAAAGAGGACCAAGTTGCTGCTTTGCAAATCTGATCAATCGAAGCTTCATTCCTAAACGCCCAGGAAGTAGAAACTGACCTAGTAGAATGAGCTGTAATCCTTTGAGGCGGAGATTTACCCAACTCAACATAGGCAAGATGAATTAAAGATTTCAACCAAGATGCCAAAGAAATGGCAGAAGCTTTCTGGCCTTTTCTAGAACCAGAAAAGATAACAAATAAACTAGAAGTCTTTCGGAAAGACTTAGTAGCTTCAACATAATATTTCAAAGCTCTAACAACATCCAAAGAATGCAATGATTTCTTCTTAGAATTCTTAGGATTAGGACATAATGAAGGAACCACAATTTCCCTACTAATGTTGTTGGAATTCACAACTTTAGGTAAAAATTCAAAAGAAGTTCGCAACACCGCCTTATCCTCATGAAAAATCAGAAAAGGAGACTCACAAGAAAGAGCAGATAATTCAGAAACTCTTCTGGCAGAAGAGATTGCCAAAAGGAACAAAACTTTCCAAGAAAGTAATTTAATGTCCAATGAATGCATAGGTTCAAACGGAGGAGCTTGAAGAGCCCCCAGAACCAAATTCAAACTCCAAGGAGGAGAAATTGACTTAATGACAGGTTTTATACGAACCAAAGCTTGTACAAAACAATGAATATCAGGAAGATTAGCAATCTTTCTGTGAAAAAGAACAGAAAGAGCAGAGATTTGTCCTTTCAAAGAACTTGCGGATAAACCTTTATCTAAACCATCCTGAAGAAACTGTAAAATTCTCGGAATTCTAAAAGAATGCCAAGAAAAATTATGAGAAAGACACCAAGAAATATAAGTCTTCCAGACTCTATAATATATCTCTCTGGATACAGATTTACGAGCCTGTAACATAGTATTAATCACAGAGTCAGAGAAACCTCTTTGACCAAGAATCAAGTGTTCAATCTCCATACCTTTAATTTGAAGGATTTGAGATCCTGATGGAAAAAAGGACCTTGCGACAGAAGGTCTGGTCGTAGCGGAAGAGTCCACGGATGGCAAGAGGCCATCCGGACAAGATCCGCATACCAAAACCTGTGAGGCCATGCCGGAGCTACCAGCAGAACAAACGAGCATTCCTTCAGAATCTTGGAGATTACTCTTGGAAGAAGAACTAGAGGCGGAAAGATATAAGCAGGATGATACTTCCAAGGAAGTGATAATGCATCCACTGCTTCCGCCTGAGGATCCCGGGATCTGGACAGATACCTGGGAAGTTTCTTGTTTAGATGAGACGCCATCAGATCTATTTCTGGAAGCTCCCACATTTGAACAATCTGAAGAAATACCTCTGGGTGAAGAGACCATTCGCCCGGATGCAACGTTTGGCGACTGAGATAATCCGCTTCCCAATTGTCTATACCTGGGATATGAACCGCAGATATTAGACAGGAGCTGGATTCCGCCCAAACCAGAATTCGAGATACTTCTTTCATAGCCAGAGGACTGTGAGTCCCTCCTTGATGATTGATGTATGCCACAGTAGTGACATTGTCTGTCTGAAAACAAATGAACGATTCTCTCTTCAGAAGAGGCCAAGACTGAAGAGCTCTGAAAATTGCACGGAGTTCCAAAATATTGATCGGTAATCTCACCTCCTGAGATTCCCAAACTCCTTGTGCCGTCAGAGATCCCCACACAGCTCCCCAACCTGTGAGACTTGCATCTGTTGAAATTACAGTCCAGGTCGGAAGCACAAAAGAAGCCCCCTGAATTAAACGATGGTGATCTGTCCACCACGTTAGAGAGTGTCGTACAATTGGTTTTAAAGATATTAATTGAGATATCTTTGTGTAATCCTTGCACCATTGATTCAGCATACAGAGCTGAAGAGGTCGCATGTGAAAACGAGCAAAGGGGATCGCGTCCGATGCAGCAGTCATAAGACCTAGAATTTCCATGCATAAGGCTACCGAAGGGAATGATTGTGACTGAAGGTTTCGACAAGCTGAAATCAATTTTAGACGTCTCTTGTCTGTTAAAGACAGAGTCATGGACACTGAATCTATCTGGAAACCCAGAAAGGTTACCCTTGTCTGAGGAATCAATGAAATTTTTTTGGTGAATTGATCCTCCAACCATGATCTTGAAGAAACAACACAAGTCGATTCGTATGAGATTCTGCTAAATGTAAAGACTGAGCAAGTACCAAGATATCGTCCAAATAAGGAAATACCACAATACCCTGTTCTCTGATTACAGACAGAAGGGCACCGAGAACCTTTGTAAAAATTCTTGGAGCTGTAGCTAGGCCAAACGGCAGAGCCACAAACTGGTAATGCTTGTCCAGAAAAGAGAATCTCAGGAACTGATAATGATCTAGATGAATCGGAATATGCAGATATGCATCCTGTAAATCTATTGTGGACATAAAATGCCCTTGCTGAACAAAAGGCAAGATAGTCCTTACAGTTACCATTTTGAACGTTGGTATCCTTACATAACGATTCAATATTTTTAGATCCAGAACTGGTCTGAAGGAATTCTCCTTCTTTGGTACAATGAAGAGATTTGAATAAAACCCCATCCCCTGTTACGGAACTGGAACTGGCATAATTACTCCAGCCAACTCTAGATCTGAAACACAATTCAGAAATGCTTGAGCTTTCACTGGATTTACTGGGACACGGGAAAGAAAAAATCTCTTTGCAGGAGGTCTCATCTTGAAACCAATTCTGTACCCTTCTGAAACAATGTTCTGAATCCAAAGATTGTGAACAGAATTGATCCAAATTTCTTTGAAAAAACGTAACCTGCCCCCTCCCTACCAGCTGAGCTGGAATGAGGGCCGCACCTTCATGTGGACTTAGAAGCAGGCTTTGCCTTTCTAGAAGGCTTGGATTTATTCCAGACTGGAGATGGTTTCCAAACTGAAACTGCTCCTGAGGATGAAGGATCAGGCTTTTGTTCTTTGTTGAAACGAAAGGAACGAAAACGATTATTAGCCCTGTTTTTACCCTTAGATTTTTTATCCTGTGGTAAAAAAGTTCCTTTCCCACCAATAACAGTTGAGATAATGGAATCCAAGCCATATCAGCATTCTAAGTTTAAAATAGCTAGAGACATAAACCTGACATCAACTCTGATAATATCAAAAATGGCATCACAGATAAAATTATTAGCATGCTGAAGAATAATAATAATATTATGAGAATCATGATCTGTTACTTGTTGTGCTAAAGTCTCCAACCAAAAAGTTGAAGCTGCAGCAACATCAGCCAAAGATATAGCAGGTCTAAGAAGATTACCTGAACACAGATACGCTTTTCATAGAAAGGATTCAATTTTCCTATCTAAAGGATCTTTAAACGAAGTACCATCTGACGTAGGAATAGTAGTACGTTTAGCAAGGGTAGAAATAGCCCCATCGACTTTAGGGATTTTGTCCCAAAATTCTAATCTGTCAGACGGCACAGGATATAATTGCTTAAAACGTTTAGAAGGAGTAAATGAATTACCCAATTTATCCCATTCTCTGGAAATTACTTCAGAAATAGCATTAGGAACAGGAAAAACTTCTGGAATAACCACAGGAGATTTAAATACCTTATCTAAACGTTTAGAATTAGTATCAAGAGGACCAGAATCCTCTATTTCTAAAGCAATTAGTACTTCTTTAAGTAAAGAACGAATAAATTCCATTTTAAATAAATATGAAGATTTATCAGCATCAATCTCTGAGACAGAATCCTCTGAACCAGAAGAGTCATCAGAATCAGAATGATGATGTTCATTTAAAAATTCATCTGTAGAGAGAGAAGTTTTAAAAGATTTTTTATGTTTACTAGAAGGAGAAATAACAGACATAGCCTTCTTGATGGATTCAGAAACAAAATCTCTTATGTTATCAGGAACATTCTGCACCTTAGATGTTGAGGGAACTGCAACAGGCAATGGTACATTACTAAAGGAAATATCTGCTTTAACAAGTTTGTCATGACAATTAATACAAACAACAGCCGGAGGAATAGCTACCAAAAGTTTACAGCAGATACACTTAGCTTTGGTAGTTCCAGCACTAGACAGCGATTTTCCTTAAGTATCTTCTGACTCAGATGCAACGTGAGACATCTTGCAATATGTAAGAGAAAAAACAACATATAAAGCAAAATTGATCAAATTCCTTAAATGACAGTTTCAGGAATGGGAAAAAATGCCAATAAACAAGCTTCTAGTAACCAGAAGCAAAGAAAAAATGAGACTGAAATAATGTGGAGACAAAAGCGACGCCCATATTTTTTGACGCCACATCCGGAACGCCGACATTTTTGGCGCAAAAGGACGTCAAAAAATGACGCAACTTCCGGCGACACGTATGACGCCGGAAACAGAAAAGATTTTTTTTTTGCGCCAAAAAAGTCCGCGCCAAGAATGACGCAATAAAATGAAGCATTTTCAGCCCCCGCGAGCCTAACAGCCCACAGGGAAAAAAAGTCAAATTTTTAAGGTAGGAAAAAATGATTGATTCAAATGCATTATCCCAAATATGAAACTGACTGTCTGAAAATAAGGAATGTTGAACATTCTGAGTCAAGGCAAATAAATGTTTGAATACATATATTTAGAACTTTATAAATAAAGTGCCCAACCATAGCTTAGAGTGTCACAGAAAATAAGATTTACTTACCCCAGGACACTCATCTACATGTTTGTAGAAAGCCAAACCAGTACTGAAACGAAAATCAGCAGAGGTAATGGTATATAAATAAGAGTATATCGTCGATCTGAAAAGGGAGGTAAGAGATGAATCTCTACGACCGATAACAGAGAACCTATGAAATAGACCCCGTAGAAGGAGATCACTGCATTCAAATAGGCAATACTCTCCTCACATCCCTCTGACATTCACTGCACGCTGAGAGGAAAACCGGGCTCCAACTTGCTGCGGAGCGCATATCAACGTAGAATCTAGCACAAACTTACTTCACCACCTCCATAGGAGGCAAAGTTTGTAAAAACTGAATTGTGGGTGTGGTGAGGGGTGTATTTATAGGCATTTTGAGGTTTGGGAAACTTTGCCCCTCCTGGTAGGAATGTATATCCCATACGTCACTAGCTCATGGACTCTTGCTAATTACATGAAAGAAATCAGTTTGTAAGACTGATAAAAGGGAGAATTTATCGAATAAAAGAGAACAAAAGTTGCTGGATTGGAACTTGCACATATTATTTTGATGTGGAGTCTTCAGACTGGATTGCTGAGATTTCTGGCGGCCTCGTGGAGGTAAACCTCAGTACCCCCCCCCCCCTAGGGGAACAAAGTAAATTCTCCTCTCCTACTAGTTTTATGTAAACTACTGTTGTGAGCAGGATGGCGATCTCTTATTCAGAGCTGCTGACCCTCTTTGCAGAATTTGAGCACAAGATCAGCAGCAGAATGGACGACTTTTTACTACGCAATAGACCAAGACCTGAGGTGGTTGCTGGTCAGAAAGATGTTACCCCGTGTAGGACGCAGCAGTGCCCTGACATGCTTGGGCCAACCAAGGAGAATGATCGCTACTCTAATTCTGCGGACCAGCCACTAGCTGCATGTAAACCCTCCATGCCTAACTTCACCGCAATCCCCCAGGACAGATCTGAGAATGGGCAGCATGCCTTGGGATTGGTCTTGCAGGACGGGGAGCAGATTACGCTGCCTAAAGCCCCCATACTTACTACCGGAACCCAGGAAGGTGGAAGCAGAGCTGCGGTCTCGCCTAGAGATTTTGACTCTGTATGGATCACTAGTGCCCCGTCTGTGAAAGATTCTACACCAGACCAGATCGCTATTGAAGAGAAGGTAACGGTGGCATTTCGGGAGAAACACTCGCTGAGAGAACATGTTGGACAGTTGTCCCCTTGCACATATGCACACGATTCAAGCTTTACCCGGGGATGCCTGGTCCCAGCCTATTGCGGCCTGTGGTGCTGGAGGGCCCAGAGATCTGGAGTGGGATGAAGCTGTCCGAGTATTTGCATCTATCCATATGAGGATGCTGTTTTCTATTGGGTTTGCAGGGGCCTGTGTGGTTTAGTCGGAACGACATACGAACTATCCCCAGACTAATGACACTGTTAGGTCGAAAGACTCTGGAGATTAATATATGTTGGAGTCACATTCTCACTTATATTTATTTAGAACTGTGTTTTCTATGTCAACAGGCGACTCCACTTCCTATGCCTCTAAATTTTATGTTGGGACTTTTTGTTATGTTCTATCAAAGTTACTTGTGTCCCCTATCTTGATTTGGGTCCAACTGTTTGTACCTCTCAAACCCATTAGTTCCTAAATGTATTATTATAGCTGGTTTTTGAAAATTCTCCCTAGGGCTGTTTAGCCCTCTACTACTTAATACCCAGTGTTTATAGCTCCTTTATAACCATAATCCTGTGGGAGGGGCAGTTGCTCTGTTATTTACTTATTTAACTTATCTGTTTTCTATTATATTCTATAGATCAGAGCTATGTCTATGGTTAATTTAAAAATGTTTTCTATTCTATATAAGCTAACATATTGGGCTTCTACTGAGACTCAGTCACTATCTCTTTTATATGCTATTGTCAGAGGTCCATAGTCAAACATTACAGAACTACTCTGTACAGGTCCAACAGAGGATTACTCTGCCTAAAATTCCCCTGATGTCCCTTATATAGATTATATCACATTGAGCCAGTAATCAAGTTAATTATAACGCATAGATAGCCATATGCTGGACTTAATGCCCCTAGAGTCTGTCTTATGTGACATTCTAGCACTCCTGACTACACATAATACAAAATGAGAATGTTCCCCTAGCATTAATGTAGTCCCCTCCAGAAAAACATAATTTATGTAAGAACTTACCTGATAAATTCATTTCTTTCATATTAGCAAGAGTCCATGAGCTAGTGACATATGGGATATACATTCCTACCAGGAGGGGCAAAGTTTCCCAAACCTTAAAATGCCTATAAATACACCCCTCACCACACCCACAATTCAGTTTAACGAATAGCCAAGAAGCAGGGTGATAAGAAAGGAGCGAAAGCATCAAAAAACAGAATTTATGCTTACCTGATAAATTACTTTCTCCAACGGTGTGTCCGGTCCACAGCGTCATCCTTACTTGTGGGATATTCTCTTCCCCAACAGGAAATGGCAAAGAGTCCCAGCAAAGCTGGTCACATGATCCCTCCTAGGCTCCGCCCACCCCAGTCATTCGACCGATGGACAGGAGGAAATATATATAGGAGAAATCATATGATACCGTGGTGACTGTAGTTAGAGAAAATAATTCATCAGACCTGATTAAAAAAAAACCAGGGCGGGCCGTGGACCGGACACACCGTTGGAGAAAGTAATTTATCAGGTAAGCATAAATTCTGTTTTCTCCAACATAGGTGTGTCCGGTCCACGGCGTCATCCTTACTTGTGGGAACCAATACCAAAGCTTTAGGACACAGATGAAGGGAGGGAGCAAATCAGGTCACCTAAACGGAAGGCACCACAGCTTGCAAAACCTTTCTCCCAAAAATAGCCTCCGAAGAAGCAAAAGTATCAAATTTGTAAAATTTGGCAAAAGTGTGCAGTGAAGACCAAGTCGCTGCCTTACATATCTGGTCAACAGAAGCCTCGTTCTTGAAGGCCCATGTGGAAGCCACAGCCCTAGTGGAGTGAGCTGTGATTCTTTCAGGAGGCTGCCGTCCGGCAGTCTCATAAGCCAATCGGATAATGCTTTTAAGCCAAAAGGAAAGAGAGGTAGAAGTCGCCTTTTGACCTCTCCTTTTACCAGAATAAACAACAAACAAAGAAGATGTTTGTCTGAAATCTTTAGTAGCCTCTAAATAGAATTTTAGAGCACGGACTACGTCCAAATTGTGTAACAAATGTTCCTTCTTTGAAACTGGATTCGGACACAAAGAAGGTACAACTATCTCCTGGTTAATATTTTTGTTGGAAACAACTTTCGGAAGAAAACCAGGCTTAGTACGCAAAACCATCTTATCTGCATGGAACACCAGATAGGGCGGAGAACACTGCAGAGCAGATAACTCTGAAACTCTTCTAGCAGAAGAAATTGCAACCAAAAACAAAACTTTCCAAGATAATAACTTAATATCTACGGAATGTAAGGGTTCAAACGGAACCCCTTGAAGAACTGAAAGAACTAGATTTAGACTCCAGGGAGGAGTCAAAGGTCTGTAAACAGGCTTGATTCTAACCAGAGCCTGAACAAATGCTTGAACATCTGGCACAGCTGCCAGCCTTTTATGAAGTAAAACAGATAAAGCAGAGATCTGTCCCTTCAGAGAACTTGCAGATAATCCTTTCTCCAAACCTTCTTGTAGAAAGGATAGAATCTTAGGAATTTTTATCTTGTTCCATGGGAATCCTTTAGATTCACACCAACAGATATATTTTTTCCATATTTTATGGTAAATTTTTCTAGTTACAGGCTTTCTAGCCTGAATCAGAGTATCTATTACAGAATCTGAAAACCCACGCTTTGATAAAATCAAGCGTTCAATCTCCAAGCCGTCAGTTGGAGGGAAACCAGATTCGGATGTTCGAATGGACCTTGAACAAGAAGGTCCTGTCTCAAAGGTAGCTTCCATGGTGGAGCCGATGACATATTCACCAGGTCTGCATACCAAGTCCTGCGTGGCCACGCAGGAGCTATCAAGATCACCGAAGCCCTCTCCTGATTGATCCTGGCTACCAGCCTGGGAATGAGAGGAAACGGTGGGAATACATAAGCTAGGTTGAAGGTCCAAGGTGCTACTAGTGCATCTACTAGAGTCGCCTTGGGATCCCTGGATCTGGACCCGTAGCAAGGAACCTTGAAGTTCTGACGAGACGCCATCAGATCCATGTCTGGAATGCCCCATAATTGAGTTATTTGGGCAAAGATTTCCGGATGGAGTTCCCAATCCCCCGGATGGAATGTCTGACGACTCAGAAAATCCGCTTCCCAATTTTCCACTCCTGGGATGTGGATTGCAGACAAGTGGCAGGAGTGATCCTCCGCCCATTGAATTATTTTGGTCACTTCTTCCATCGCCAGGGAACTCCTTGTTCCCCCCTGATGATTGATATATGCAACAGTCGTCATGTTGTCTGATTGAAACCTTATGAATTTGGCCTTTGCTAGTTGAGGCCAAGCTTTGAGAGCATTGAATATCGCTCTCAGTTCCAGAATGTTTATCGGGAGAAGAGATTCTTCCCGAGACCATAGACCCTGAGCTTTCAGGGGTTCCCAGACCGCGCCCCAGCCCACCAGACTGGCGTCGGTCGTGACAATGACCCACTCTGGTCTGCGGAAGCTCATTCCCTGTGACAGATTGTCCAGGGTCAGCCACCAACAGAGTGAATCTCTGGTCTTTTGATCTACTTGAATCGTCGGAGACAAGTCTGTATAATCCCCATTCCACTGTCTGAGCATGCACAGTTGTAATGGTCTTAGATGAATTTGTGCAAAAGGAACTATGTCCATTGCTGCAACCATCAATCCTATTACTTCCATGCACTGCGCTATGGAAGGACGAAGAACAGAATGAAGTACTTGACAAGAGCTTAGAATTTTTGATTTTCTGACCTCTGTCAGAAAAATCCTCATCTCTAAGGAATCTATTATTGTTCCCAAGAAGGGAACTCTTGTTGACGGGGACAGAGAACTTTTTTCTTTGTTCACCTTCCATCCGTGAGATCTGAGAAAGGCTAGGACGATGTCCGTATGAGCCTTTGCTTTTAACAGAGACGACGCTTGAATCAGGATGTCGTCCAAGTAAGGTACTACTGCAATGCCCCTTGGTCTTAGAACCGCTAGAAGGGACCCTAGTACCTTTGTGAAAATCCTTGGAGCAGTGGCTAATCCGAATGGAAGTGCCACAAACTGGTAATGCTTGTCCAGAAAAGCGAACCTTAGGAACTGATGATGTTCCTTGTGGATAGGAATATGTAGGTACGCATCCTTTAAATCCACGGTAGTCATAAATTGATTTTCCTGGATAGTAGGTAGGATCGTTCGAATAGTTTCCATTTTGAACGATGGAACCTTGAGAAATTTGTTTAGGATCTTGAGATCCAAAATTGGTCTGAATGTTCCCTCTTTTTTGGGAACTATGAACAGGTTGGAATAAAAAACCATCCCTTGTTCTCTTATTGGAACTGGATGAATCACTCCCATCTTTAACAGATCTTCTACACAATGTAAGAATGCCTGTCTTTTTATTTGGTTTGAAGATAATTGAGACCTGTGGACCCTTCCCCTTGGGGGTAGTTCCTTGAATTCCAGGAGATAACCTTGAGAAACTATTTCTAGCGCCCAAGGATCCTGAACATCTCTTGCCCAAGCCTGAGCAAAGAGAGAAAGTCTGCCCCCCACCACATCCGGTCCCGGATCGGGGGCCATCCCTTCATGCTGTTTTGGTAGCAGTGGTAGGCTTCTTGGCCTGCTTACCCTTGTTCCAGCCTTGCATTGGTCTCCAGGCTGGTTTGGGTTGTGAAGTATTACCCTCTTGCTTAGAGGATGTAGAATTAGAGGCTGGTCCGTTTCTGCGAAAGGGACGAAAATTAGGCTTATTTTTAGCCTTAAAAGACCTATCCTGTGGGAGGGCGTGGCCCTTTCCCCCAGTGATGTCTGAAATAATCTCTTTCAAATCAGGTCCAAATAATGTTTTACCCTTGAAAGGGATGTTAAGCAATTTTGTCTTGGAAGACACATCCGCTGACCAAGACTTTAGCCAAAGCGCTCTGCGCGCCACGATAGCAAACCCTGAATTTTTCGCCGCTAATCTAGCTAATTGCAAAGCGGCATCTAAAATAAAAGAGTTAGCCAATTTAAGTGCTTGAACTCTGTCCATAACCTCCTCATACAAAGATTCTTTATTGAGCGACTTTTCTAGTTCCTCGAACCAGAAACACGCTGCCGTAGTGACAGGAACAATGCATGAAATTGGTTGTAGAAGGTAACCTTGCTGAACAAAAATCTTTTTAAGCAAACCCTCTAATTTTTTATCCATAGGATCTTTGAAAGCACAACTATCTTCGATAGGAATAGTAGTGCGTTTGTTTAGAGTAGAAACCGCCCCCTCGACCTTGGGGACTGTCTGCCATAAGTCCTTTCTGGGGTCGACTATAGGAAATAATTTCTTAAATATAGGGGGGGGGGGGACAAAAGGTATGCCGGGCCTTTCCCACTCTTTATTTACTATGTCCGCCACTCGCTTGGGTATAGGAAAAGCGTCGGGGGGCACCGGAACCTCTAGGAACTTGTCCATCTTACATAATTTCTCTGGAATTACCAAATTGTCACAATCATCCAGAGTAGATAATACCTCCTTAAGCAGTGCGCGGAGATGTTCTAATTTAAATTTAAATGTCACAACTTCAGGTTCAGCTTGTTGAGAAATTTTTCCTGAATCTGAAATTTCTCCCTCAGACAAAACCTCCCTCATGGCCCCTTCAGATTGGTGTGAGGGTATGTCAGAACAGTTATTATCAGCGTCCTCTTGCTCTTCAGTGTTTAAAACAGAGCAATCGCGCTTTCTCTGATAAGTAGGCATTTTGGATAAAATGTTTGCTATAGAGTTATCCATTAGAGCCGTTAATTGTTGCATGGTAATAAGAATTGGCGCACTAGATGTACTAGGGGCCTCTTGTGTGGGCAAAACTGGTGTAGACACAGAAGGGGATGATGTAGTATCATGTTTACTCCCCTCATATGAGGAATCATCTTGGGCAATATCATTATCTGTGGCATTGCTGTCCCTACTTTGTTTGGACACTATGGCACAATTATCACAAATTTAAATGGGGAGACACCTTGGCTTTCATACATATAGAACATAGCTTATCTGATGGTACAGACATGTTAAACAGGCTTAAACTTGTCAACAAAGCACAAAAAACGTTTTAAAATAAAACCGTTACTGTCACTTTAAATTTCAAACTGAAAACACTTTATTACTGAATATGTGAAAAAGTATGAAGGAATTGTTCAAAATTCACCAAAATTTCACCACAGTGTCTTAAAGCATTAAAAGTATTGCACACCAAATTTCAGAGCTTTAACCCTTAAATTAACGGAACCGGAGCCGTTTTTACATTTAACCCTTATACAGTCCCAGCTATATGCTTTGCTGAGACCCAACCAAGCCCAGAGGGGAATACGATACCAAATGATGCCTTCTATAAGCTTTTTCAGTGATTCTTAGCTCCTCACACATGCATCTGCATGCCTTTCCAAAAACAACTGCGCATTAGTGGCGCGAAAATGAGGCTCTGTCTATAACTAGAAAAGGCCCCCAACTGAAAAAGGTGTCCAACACAGTGCCTGCCGTTTTTCTAAACAATCCCCAAGATTATAATAACCATTAATAGTTAGAATCTGCAAAATATGCCTAGCAAAGCAATCGTTTTAGCCCAGAAAAATGTCTACCAGTTTTTTAAGCCCTTATGAAGCCCTTTATTCTTTTATTTAACTAAGAAAATGGCTTAACGGTCCCCATAAGGGGAAATGACAGCCTTCCAGCATTACATAGTCTTGTTAGAAATATGGCCAGTCATACCTTAAGCAGAAAAGTCTGCCAACTGTTTCCCCCAACTGAAGTTACTTCATCTCAACAGTCCTGTGTGGAAACAGCAATCGATTTTAGTAACTTCTGCTAAAATCATCTTCCTCTTACAAACAGAAATCTTCCTCTTTTTTCTGTTTCAGAGTAAATAGTACATACCAGCACTATTTTAAAATAACAAACACTTGATTGAAGAATAAAAACTACATTTAAACACCAAAAAACTCTTAACCATCTCCGTGGAGATGTTGCCTGTGCAACGGCAAAGAGAATGACTGGGGTGGGCGGAGCCTAGGAGGGATCATGTGACCAGCTTTGCTGGGACTCTTTGCCATTTCCTGTTGGGGAAGAGAATATCCCACAAGTAAGGATGACGCCGTGGACCGGACACACCTATGTTGGAGAAATAAGGAATTGGAATAATTGTGCTTTGTACAAAAAAATCATAACCACCACAAAAAGGGTGGGCCTCATGGACTCTTGCTAATATGAAAGAAATGAATTTATCAGGTAAGTTCTTACATAAATTATGTTTTCTTTCATGTAATTAGCAAGAGTCCATTAGCTAGTGACGTATGGGATAGCAGATACCCAAGATGTGGAACTTCCACGCAAGAGTCACTAGAGAGGGAGGGATACAATAAAGACAGCCAATTCCGCTGAAAAATTAATCCACTACCCAAATCAAAAGTTTCAATTTTTATAACGAAAAAAACTGAAATTATAGGCAGAAGAATCAAACTGAAACAGCTGCCCGAAGTACTATTCTACCAAAATTACTTCTGAGGAAGAGAAAACATCAAAATGGTAGAATTTAGTAAAAGTATGCAAAGAAGACCAAGTTATTGCTTTGCAAATCTGATCAACAGAAGCTTCATTCTTAAAAGTCCAGGAAGTAGAAACTGACCTAGTAGAATGAGCCGTAATCCTCTGAGGCAGGGATTAACCCGACTCCAAATAAGCAAAGAAATGACAGAAGCCTTCTGACCTTTCGTAAAACCAGAAAAGATGACAAATAGACTAGAAGTCTGTCTGAAATCTGAGTAGCTTCAACATAATATTTCAAAACTCTTAACACATCCACAAAATGTAAGAATCTTACCAAAGAATTTTTAGGATTAGGACACAAGGAAGGGACAATAATTCCTCTACTAATGTTGTTAGAATTCACAACTTTAGGTAAAAATTGAAATGAGGACAGCAAAAAAACACCTTATCCTGATGAAAAATCAGAAAAAGGAGATTCACAAGAAAGAACAGATAATTCAAAAACTGTTCTAGCTGAAGAGATGTCTAAAAAGAACAATACTTTCCATGAAAGTAATTAATGTCCAAAGAAAGCATATGCTCAAACAGAAGAGCCTGTAAAGCCTTCAGAACCAAATTAAGACTCCAAGGAGGAGAAATTGGCTTAATGACAAGCTTGATACGAACCAAAACCTGAACAAAACAATGAATATCAGAAAGATTTAGCAATTCTTACTGTGAAACAGCACAGGAAAAGAAGAGATTTGTCCTTTCAAGGAACATGCAGACAAAACCTTATGAAGAAACTATAAAAACCTAGGAATTCTAAAATAATGCCAAGAGAATTCATAAGAAGAGCATCATGAGATGTAAATCTTCCAAACTCGATAATAAATCCTACTAGACACGGATTTACGAGCCTGCAACATAGTATTAATCACTGAGTCAGAGATACTTCTATGACTAAGTACTAAGCGTTAAATTTTCATACCATCAAATTAATAATTTGAATTCCTGATGAAAAAAACGAATGTTAAGATATAAGGTCTGGCCTTAATGGAAGTAGCCAAGATCGGCAACTGGACATCCGAACAAGAAGCATATACCAAAACCTGTGTGGCCATGCTGGATCCACCAGCCACACCAAAGATTGCTCTCTGATAATTGAAAATCACTCTAAAAAGAAGAACCAGAGATGAAAAAATATAGGCAGATTGATAATTCCAAGGAAGTGTCAATGCATACACTACTTCCGCCTGAGGATCCCCGGACCTGAATAGGCCCCTGGGAAATTCCTTGTTTAGATGAGATGCCATCAGATCTATTTCTGGAAGCCCTCACATCTGAAAAATATACCTGGGTAAAGAGACCATTCTCCCGGATGTAAAGCTTGATTAACAGAGATAATCCGCTTCCCAATTGTCTATACCTGGGAAAAAGACCACAGAAATTAGATAGGAGCTGGATTTAGCCCAAGCAAATATCCGAGATACTTCTGTCACAGCCTAAGGACTGATAGTCCCACCCTGATGATTGACATACGCCACAGTTGTGACATTGTCTGTCTGAAAAAACAATAAACGTCTCTTCTTCAAAAAGAAACCAACTGAAGAACTCTGAGAATGCACAGAGTTCCAAAATATCAAATGGTAATCTCGCCTCCTGAGATTTCCAAACCCCTTGTGCTGACAGAGATCCTCAGACAGCCTCCCAACCTAAAAGACTCACATCTGTAGAGATCATGGTCCAGGTTGAAAGAACCGAAGAGACCTGTAGAACTAAATGATGGTGATCTTAACCACCGAATCAAAGATAGTTAAACATTAGGATTCAAAGATATAAAAAGTGATATCTTAGAATCCCTGCACCATTATACAGCATAAAAAACTGGAAAGGTTTCCTATGAAATGAGCAAAGGGAATCGAATCCAATGCTGCAGCCATGAAACCTAAAACTTCCATGCATATATAGCAACTTGAAGGAAATAGAGACTGAAGGTTCCGACAAACGGAACCCAATAAACTTGTCACTTGTCTGTTAGAGACAAAAACATTGACACAATCTATCTGGAAACCTAAAAAAGGTGACCCTTGTGAGAGGAATCAAGGAACTTTTGATAAAAAACATAATTTATGTAAGAACTTACCTGATAAATTCATTTCTTTTATATTAGCCAGAGTCCATGAGCTAGTGACGTATGGGATATACATTCCTACCAGGAGGGGCAAAGTTTCCCAAACCTCAAAATGCCTATAAATACACCCCTCACCACACCCACAAATCAGTTTAACGAATAGCCAAGAAGTGGGGTGATAAGAAAAAAGTGCAAAAGCATAAAAAATAAGGAATTGGAATAATTGTGCTTTATACAAAAAAATCATAACCACCACAAAAAAGGGTGGGCCTCATGGACTCTTGCTAATATGAAAGAAATGAATTTATCAGGTAAGTTCTTACATAAATTATGTTTTCTTTCATGTAATTAGCAAGAGTCCATGAGCTAGTGACGTATGGGATAATGACTACCCAAGATGTGGATCTTTCCACGCAAGAGTCACTAGAGAGGGAGGGATAAAATAAAGACAGCCAATTCCTGCTGAAAATAATCCACACCCAAAATAAAGTTTAAATGAAAACATAAGCAGAAGATTCAAACTGAAACAGCTGCCTGAAGTACTTTTCTACCAAAAACTGCTTCAGAAGTAGAAAACACATCAAAATGGTAGAATTTAGTAAAAGTATGCAAAGAAGACCAAGTTGCTGCTTTGCAAATCTGATCAACCGAAGCTTCATTCCTAAACGCCCAGGAAGTAGAAACTGACCTAGTAGAATGAGCTGTAATCCTCTGAGGCGGAGTTTTACCCGACTCAACATAGGCATGATGAATTAAAGATTTCAACCAAGATGCCAAAGAAATGGCAGAAGCTTTCTGGCCTTTTCTAGAACCGGAAAAGATGACAAATAGACTAGAAGTCTTTCGGAAAGTCTTAGTAGCTTCAACATAATATTTCAAAGCTCTAACAACATCCAAAGAATGCAATGATTTATCCTTAGAATTCTTAGGATTAGGGCATAATGAAGGAACTACAATTTCTCTACTAATGTTGTTGGAATTCACAACCTTAGGTAAAAATTCAAAAGAAGTTCGCAACACTGCCTTATCCTGATGAAAAATCAGAAAAGGAGACTCACAAGAAAGAGCAGACAATTCAGAGACTCTTCTGGCAGAAGAGATGGCCAAAAGGAACAAAACTTTCCAAGAAAGTAATTTAATGTCCAATGAATGCATAGGTTCAAACGGAGGAGCTTGAAGAGCCCCCAGAACCAAATTCAAACTCCAAGGAGGAGAAATTGACTTAATGACAGGTTTTATACGAACCAAGGCTTGTACAAAACAATGAATATCAGGAAGATTAGCAATCTGATTTGTGAAAAAGAACAGAAAGAGCAGAGATTTGACCTTTCAAGGAACTTGCGGACAAACCTTTATCTAAACCATCCTGAAGAAACTGTAAAATTCTGGGAATTCTAAAAGAATGCCAGGAAAAATGATGAGAAAGACACCAAGAAATATAAGTCTTCCAGGCTCTATAATATATCTCTCTAGATACAGATTTACGAGCCTGTAACATAGTATTAATCACAGAGTCAGAGAAACCTCTTTGACCAAAAATCAAGCGTTCAATCTCCATACCTTTAAATTTAAGGATTTGAGATCCTGATGGAAAAAAGGACCTTGCGACAGAAGGTCTGGTCTTAACGGAAAAGTCCACGGTTGGCAAGAGGCCATCCGGACAAGATCCGCATACCAAAACCTGTTAGGCCATGCTGGAGCTACCAGCAGAACAAACGAGCATTCCTTCAGAATCTTGGAGATTACTCTTGGAAGAAGAACTAGAGGGGGAAAGATATAGGCAGGATGATACTTCCAAGGAAGTGATAATGCATCCATTGCCTCCGCCTGAGGATCCCGGGATCTGGACAGATACCTGGGAAGTTTCTTGTTTAGATGAGAAGCCATCAGATCTATTTCTGGAAGTTCCCACATTTGAACAATCTGAAGAAATACCTCTGGGTGAAGAGACCATTCGCCCGGATGCAACGTTTGGCGACTGAGATAATCCGCTTCCCAATTGTCTATTCCTGGAATATGAACCGCAGAGATTAGACAGGAGCTGGATTCCGCCCAAACCAGAATTCGAGATACTTCTTTCATAGCCAGAGGACTGTGAGTCCCTCCTTGATGATTGATGTATGCCACAGTTGTGACATTGTCTGTCTGAAAACAAATGAACGATTCTCTCTTCAGAAGAGGCCAAGACTGAAGAGCTCTGAAAATTGCACGGAGTTCCAAAATATTGATCGGTAATCTCACCTCCTGAGATTCCCAAACCCCTTGTGCTGTCAGAGACCCCCACACAGCTCCCCAACCTGTAAGACTTGCATCTGTTGAAATTACAGTCCAGGTCGGAAGAGCAAAAGAAGCCCCCTGAACTAAACGATGGTGATCTGTCCACCACGTCAGAGAGTGTCGTACAATCGGTTTTAAAGATATTATTTGAGATATCTTTGTGTAATCCCTGCACCATTGGTTCAGCATACAGAGCTGAAGAGGCCGCATGTGAAAACGAGCAAAGGGGATCGCGTCCGATGCAGCAGTCATAAGACCTAGAATTTCCATGCATAAGGCTACCGAAGGGAATGATTGTGACTGAAGGTTTCGACAAGCTGAAATCAATTTTAGACGTCTCTTGTCTGTCAAAGACAGAGTCATGGACACTGAATCTATCTGGAAACCCAAAAAGGTTACCCTTGTCTGAGGAATCAATGAACTTTTTAGTGAATTGATCCTCCAACCATGATTTTGAAGAAACAACAAAAGTCGATTCGTATGAAATTCTGCTAAATGTGAAGACTGAGCAAGTACCAAGATATCGTCCAAATAAGGAAATACCACAATACCCTGTTCTCTGATTACAGATAGAAGGGCACCGAGAACCTTTGTAAAAATTCTTGGAGCTGTTGCTAGGCCAAACAGCAGAGCCACAAACTGGTAATGCTTGTCTAGGAAAGAGAATCTCAGAAACTGATAGTGAGCTGGATGAATCGGAATATGCAGATATGCATCCTGTAAATCTATTATAGACATATAATGCCCTTGCTGAACAAAAGGCAGGATAGTCCTTACAGTTACCATTTTGAATGTTGGTATCCTTACATAACGATTCAATATTTTTAGATCCAGAACTGGTCTGAAGGAATTCTCTTTCTTTGGTACAATGAAGAGATTCGAATAAAACCCCAGCCACTGTTCCAGAACTGGAACTGGCATAATTACTCCAGCCTACTCTAGATCTGAAACACATTACAGAAATGCTTGAGCTTTCGCTGGGTTTACTGGGACACGGGAAAGAAAGAATCTCTTTGCAGGAGGTCTTATTTTGAAACCAATTCTGTACCCTTCTGAAATAATGTTCTGAGTCCAAAGATTGTGAACAGAATTGATCCAAATTTCTTTGAAAAAACGTAATCTGCCCCCTACCAGCAGAGCTGGAATGAGGGCCGCACCTTCATGTGGACTTAGAAGCTGGCTTTGCTTTTCTAGAAGGCTTGGATTTATTCCAGACTGGAGATGGTTTCCAAACTGAAACTGCTCCTGAGGATGAAGGATCAGGCTTTTGTTCTTTGTTGAAACGAAAACGATTATTAGCCCTGTTTTTACCCTTAGATTTTTTATCCTGTGGTAAAAAAGTTCCTTTCCCACCATTAACAGTTGAGATAATAGAATCCAACTGAGAACCAAATAATTTATTACCCTGGAAAGAAAGGGAAAGTAGAGTCGATTTAGAAGACATATCAGCATTCCAAGTTTTAAGCCATAAAGCTCTTCTAGCTAAAATAGCTAGAGACATAAACCTGACATCAACTCTGATAATATCAAAAATGGCATCACAGATAAAATTATTAGCATGTTGAAGAAGAATAATAATGTTATGAGAATCATGATCTGTTACTTGTTGCGCTAAAGTTTCCAACCAAAAAGTTGAAGCTGCAGCAACATCCGCCAAAGATATAGCAGGTCTAAGAAGATTACCTGAACACAAATAAGCTTTTCTTAGAAAGGATTCAATTTTCCTATCTAAAGGATCCTTAAAGGAAGTACCATCTGCCGTAGGAATAGATAGCCCCATCAACTTTAGGGATTTTGTCCCAAAACTCTAATCTGTCAGACGGCACAGGATATAATTGCTTAAAACGTTTAGAAGGAGTAAATGAATTACCCAATTTATTCCATTCCCTGGAAATTACTTCAGAAATAGCACCAGGAACAGGAAAAACTTCTGGAATAACTACAGGAGATTTAAAGACCTTGTCTAAATGTTTAGATTTAGTATCAAGAGGACCAGAATCCTCAATTTCTAATGCAATTAGGACTTATTTAAGTAAAGAACGAATACATTCCATTTTAAATAAATATGAAGATTTATCAGCATCAACCTCTGAAACAGAATCCTCTGAACCAGAAGAATCATTAGAATCAGAATGATGATGTTCATTTAAAAATTCATCTGGATAAAGAGAAGTTTTAAAAGACTTTTTATGTTTACTAGAAGGAGGAATAACAGACATAGCCTTCTTAATAGATTCAGCAACAAAATCTCTTATGTTATCAGGAACACTCTGAACATTAGATGTTGATGGAACTGCAACAGGTAATGGTATTTTACTAAAGGAAATATTTTCTGCATTAACAAGTTTGTCATGACATTTAATACAAACAACAGCTGGAGGAACAGCTACCAAAAGTTTACAGCAGATACACTTAGCTTTGGTAGTTCCAGCACCAGGCAGCGATTTTCCTGAAGTATCTCGCAACATGAGACATCTTTCAATATGTAAGAGAAAAAACAACATATAAAGCAAAATTGATCAAATTCCTTAAATGACAGTTTCAGGAATGGGAAAAAATGCCAAAGAACAAGCTTCTAGCAACCAGAAGCAATGAAAAATGAGACTTAAATAATGTGGAGATAAAGCGACGCCCATATTTTTTTTAGCGCCAAATAAGACGCCCACATTATTTGGCGCCTAAATGCTTTTGGCGCCAAAAATGACGCCACATCCGGAACGCCGACATTTTTGGCGCAAAAGAACGTCAAAAAATGACGCAACTTCCGGCGACACGTATGACGCCGGAAACAGAAAAGATTTTTTGCGCCAAAAAAGTCTGCGCCAAGAATGACGCAATAAAATGAAGCATTTTCAGCCCCCGCGAGCCTAACAGCCCACAGGGAAAAAGTCAAATTTTTTAAGGTAAGAAAAAAATGATTGATTCAAATGCATTATCCCAAATATGAAACTGACTGTCTGAAAATAAGGAATGTTGAACATCCTGAGTCAAGGCAAATAAATGTTTGAATACATATATTTAGAACTTTATAAAAAAAGCGCCCAACCATAGCTTAGAGTGTCACAGAAAATAAGACTTACTTACCCCAGGACACTCGTCTACATGTTGTAGAAAGCCAAACCAGTACTGAAACGAAAATCAGCAGAGGTAATGGTATATATATATATAAGAGTATATCGTCGATCTGAAAAGGGAGGTAAGAGATGAATCTCTACGACCGATAACAGAGAACCTATGAAATAGACCCCGTAGAAGGAGATCATTGCATTCAAATAGGCAATACTCTCCTCACATCCCTCTGACATTCACTGCACGCTGAGAGGAAAACCGGGCTCCAACCTGTTGCGGAGCGCATATCAACGTAGAATCTAGCACAAACTTACTTCACCACCTCCATAGGAGGCAAAGTTTGTAAAACTGATTTGTGGGTGTGGTGAGGGGTGTATTTATAGGCATTTTGAGGTTTGGGAAACTTTGCCCCTCCTGGTAGGAATGTATATCCCATACGTCACTAGCCCATGGACTCTTGCTAATTACATGAAAGAAAGATCCTCTAACCATGTCTTGAAGAAACAACAAAGTTGAATCGTATGAGATTCCGCAGAATGAAAAAACTGAGCCAGTACCACGATACCGTCCAAATAAGGAACACTGAGAACCTTGAAAAGATTCTTAGAGCTGTCGCTAGACCAGAAGGAAAAGCAACAAATTGGTAATGCTTTGTCAAAAAAAGAGAATCTCAGAAAATAAAAATGATCTGAATGAAAACAGAAAATGAAGATATGCATCTATTGTAAACAAATAATGCCATCACTGACCAAAAAGGCAGAAGACACCATAAAAACACCATTCTAAAAGATGGTACACTTATATGACAATTCAAAAAGATTTTCTATCTTTGAAACAATGAATAGTCTTGAATAAAACCCCAAAGCCCAGTTCCTAAAATGAAACTGGAATAAATACCCCAGAAAACTCCAGGTCTGAGCAGCGCTTGAGCCCCAACGGGTGACCAGCCGCACTTCACCAGTACCCAAAACATATAGGTCTGAAACACACTTCAGGAAAGTGTTAGTCTTACTGGAATAGCTGGAATATGATAGAGAAAAGAGACTTCTCACAGACGGTTTTACTCTGAATCCTATTCTGTACCCAAAGTCTAAGAAGTTTGGACCAAATAGAACCAAACAAATTTCAAAAAAGTCTTAACCTGCCCCTTACCAGCCAAGCTGGAATAAGAACCGCACCTACAAGCAAATTTGGGGAGCTGACTTTGAACTTTTAAAAGGCTTAATTGAATGAAGAAAAAAAACTTCCAATTATAAACATGTTACTTGGGGAAGAATTCAGGATTCCATTCCTTAGTAAGAACAGAAAACTAATATAAGCTTAAAGTTTTAGTCTTAGAACTCAATCTTGAAGCCCAGAGTAACAGTTAAAGAATTGAATCCAATTATGAACCAAATAATTGATTATCTTGGAAAAAAAGAAAACAGAATTTATGCTTACCTGATAAATTACTTTCTCCAACGGTGTGTCCGGTCCACGGCGTCATCCATTACTTGTGGGATATTCTCCTCCCCTACTGGGAAAGGTAAGGAGAGCACACAGCAAGAGCTGTCCATATAGCTCCCCCTCTGGCTCCGCCCCCCAGTCATTCGACCGACGGTTAGGAGAAAAAGGAGAAACTATAGGGTGCCGTGGTGACTGTAGTGTATAAAGAAATTTTTTTCAACCTGATTAGAAAACCAGGGCGGGCCGTGGACCGGACACACCGTTGGAGAAAACATAATTTATGCTTACCTGATAAATTCCTTTCTTCTGTTGTGTGATCAGTCCACGGGTCATCATTACTTCTGGGATATAACTCCTCCCCAACAGGAAATGCAAGAGGATTCACCCAGCAGAGCTGCATATAGCTCCTCCCCTCTACGTCACTCCCAGTCATTCGACCAAGAATCAACGAGAAAGGAGAAACCAAGGGTGAAGTGGTGACTGGAGTATAATTTAAAAGATATTTACCTGCCTTAAAAAACAGGGCGGGCCGTGGACTGATCACACAACAGAAGAAAGGAATTTATCAGGTAAGCATAAATTATGTTTTCTTCTGTTATGTGTGATCAGTCCACGGGTCATCATTACTTCTGGGATACCAATACCAAAGCAAAAGTACACGGATGACGGGAGGGATAGGCAGGCTCATTATACAGAAGGAACCACTGCCTGAAGAACCTTTCTCCCAAAAATAGCCTCCGAAGAAGCAAAAGTGTCAAATTTGTAAAATTTGGAAAAAGTATGAAGCGAAGACCAAGTTGCAGCCTTGCAAATCTGTTCAACAGAGGCCTCATTCTTAAAGGCCCAAGTGGAAGCCACAGCTCTAGTAGAATGAGCTGTAATTCTTTCAGGAGGCTGCTGTCCAGCAGTCTCATAGGCTAAACGAATTATGCTACGAAGCCAGAAGGAGAGAGAGGTAGCCGAAGCCTTATGACCTCTCCTCTGACCAGAGTACACGACAAACAGGGAAGACGTTTGTCGAAAATCCTTAGTTGCCTGCAAGTAGAACTTGAGGGCACGAACTACATCCAGATTGTGTAGAAGACGTTCCTTCTTTGAAGAAGGATTCGGGCACAGGGAAGGAACCACGATCTCTTGATTGATGTTCCTGTTAGTGACTACCTTAGGTAAGAACCCAGGTTTAGTACGCAGAACTACCTTATCTGAATGAAAAATCAAATAAGGAGAATCACAATGTAAAGCTGATAACTCAGAGACTCTCCGAGCCGAAGAAATAGCCATTAAAAATAACACTTTCCAAGATAACAACTTTATATCAATGGAATGAAGGGGTTCAAACGGAACTCCTTGTAGAACGTTAAGAACAAGGTTTAAACTCCATGGCGGAGCAACAGTTTTAAACACAGGCTTGATTCTAGCTAAAGCCTGACAAAAGGCCTGGACGTCTGGATTTTCTGACAGACGCCTGTGCAACAAGATGGACAGAGCTGAGATCTGTCCCTTTAATGAACTAGCCGATAAACCCTTTTCTAAACCTTCTTGTAGAAAGGACAATATCCTAGGAATCCTAACCTTACTCCAGGAGTAACCTTTGGATTCGCACCAGTATAGGTATTTACGCCATATCTTATGGTAAATCCTTCTGGTAACAGGCTTCCTAGCCTGTATCAGGGTATCAATAACCGACTCAGAAAAACCACGTTTTGATAAAATCAAGCGTTCAATTTCCAAGCAGTCAGCTTCAGAGAAGTTAGATTTTGATGTTTGAATGGACCCTGTATCAGAAGGTCCTGTCTTAGAGGTAGAGACCAAGGCGGACAGGATGACATGTCCACTAGATCTGCATACCAAGTCCTGCGTGGCCATGCAGGCGCTATTAGAATCACTGATGCTCTCTCCTGTTTGATTTTGGCAATCAATCGAGGAAGCAGCGGGAAGGGTGGAAACACATAAGCCATCCCAAAGTTCCAAGGTGCTGTCAAAGCATCTATCAGAACCGCTCCCGGATCCCTGGATCTGGACCCGTAGCGAGGAAGTTTGGCGTTCTGGCGAGACGCCATGAGATCTATCTCTGGTTTGCCCCAACGTCGAAGTATTTGGGCAAAGACCTCCGGATGAAGTTCCCACTCCCCCGGATGAAAAGTCTGGCGACTCAAGAAATCCGCCTCCCAGTTCTCCACTCCCGGGATGTGGATTGCTGACAGGTGGCAAGAGTGAGACTCTGCCCAGCGAATTATCTTTGATACTTCCATCATTGCTAGGGAGCTTCTTGTCCCTCCTTGATGGTTGATGTAAGCTACAGTCGTGATGTTGTCCGACTGAAACTTGATGAACCCCCGAGTTTTTAACTGGGGCCAAGCCAGAAGGGCATTGAGAACTGCTCTCAATTCCAGAATGTTTATTGGTAGGAGACTTTCCTCCTGATTCCATTGTCCCTGAGCCTTCAGAGAATTCCAGACAGCGCCCCAACCTAGTAGGCTGGCGTCTGTTGTTACAATTGTCCAGTCCGGCCTGCTGAATGGCATCCCCCTGGACAGATGTGGCCGAGAAAGCCACCATAGAAGAGAGTTTCTGGTCTCTTGATCCAGATTCAGAGTAGGGGACAAGTCTGAGTAATCCCCATTCCACTGACTCAGCATGCACAATTGCAGCGGTCTGAGATGTAGACGTGCAAAGGGTACTATGTCCATTGCTGCTACCATTAAGCCGATCACCTCCATGCATTGAGCTACTGACGGGAGTTGAATGGAATGAAGGACACGGCATGCATTTAGAAGCTTTGTTAATCTGTCTTCTGTCAGATAAATCTTCATTTCTACAGAATCTATAAGAGTCCCCAAGAATGGAACTCTTGTGAGAGGAAAGAGAGAACTCTTCTTTTCGTTCACTTTCCATCCATGCGACCTTAGAAATGCCAGAACTAACTCTGTATGAGACTTGGCAGTTTGAAAGCTTGAAGCTTGTATCAGAATGTCGTCTAGGTACGGAGCTACCGAAATTCCTCGCGGTCTTAGTACCGCCAGAAGGGCACCCAGAACCTTTGTGAAGATTCTTGGAGCCGTAGCCAATCCGAATGGAAGAGCTACAAACTGGTAATGCCTGTCTAAGAAGGCAAACCTTAGATACCGGTAATGATCTTTGTGAATCGGTATGTGAAGGTAAGCATCCTTTAAATCCACTGTGGTCATGTACTGACCCTTTTGGATCATGGGTAAGATTGTCCGAATAGTTTCCATTTTGAACGATGGAACTCTTAGGAATTTGTTTAGGATCTTTAAATCCAAGATTGGCCTGAAAGTTCCCTCTTTTTTGGGAACCACAAACAGGTTTGAGTAAAACCCTTGTCCTTGTTCCGACCGCGGAACCGGATGGATCACTCCCATTAATAACAGATCTTGTACACAGCGTAGAAACGCTTCTTTCTTTATCTGGTTTGTTGACAACCTTGACAGATGAAATCTCCCTCTTGGGGGAGAGAATTTGAAGTCTAGAAGGTATCCCTGAGATATGATCTCTAGCGCCCAGGGATCCTGAACATCTCTTGCCCAAGCCTGGGCGAAGAGAGAGAGTCTGCCCCCCACTAGATCCGGTCCCGGATCGGGGGCCCTCGATTCATGCTGTCTTAGGGGCAGCAGCAGGTTTCCTGGCCTGCTTGCCCTTGTTCCAGGACTGGTTAGGTTTCCAGCCTTGTCTGTAACGAGCAACGGCTCCTTCCTGTTTTGGTGCAGTGGAAGTTGGTGCTGCTCCTGCTTTGAAATTCCGAAAGGGACGAAAATTAGACTGTCTAGCCTTAGCTTTGGCTTTGTCTTGAGGTAGGGCGTGGCCCTTACCTCCTGTAATGTCAGCGATAATTTCTTTCAAACCGGGCCCAAATAAAGTTTGCCCCTTGAAAGGTATATTAAGTAATTTGGACTTAGAAGTTACATCAGCTGACCAGGATTTTAGCCACAGCGCCCTACGTGCCTGAATGGCGAATCCTGAGTTCTTAGCCGTAAGTTTGGTTAAATGTACTACGGCCTCCGAAATGAATGAATTAGCTAGTTTAAGGACTCTAAGCCTGTCCGTAATGTCGTCCAGCGTAGCTGAACTAAGGTTCTCTTCCAGAGACTCCATCCAAAATGCTGCCGCAGCCGTAATCGGCGCGATGCATGCAAGGGGTTGCAATATAAAACCTTGTTGAACAAACATTTTCTTAAGGTAACCCTCTAATTTTTTATCCATCGGATCTGAAAAAGCACAGCTATCCTCCACCGGGATAGTGGTACGCTTAGCTAAAGTAGAAACTGCTCCCTCCACCTTAGGGACCGTTTGCCATAAGTCCCGTGTGGTGGCGTCTATTGGAAACATCTTTCTAAATATTGGAGGGGGTGAGAACGGCACACCGGGTCTATCCCACTCCTTAGTAACAATTTCAGTTAGTCTCTTAGGTATAGGAAAAACGTCAGTACTCGCCGGTACCGCAAAGTATTTATCCAACCTACACAATTTCTCTGGTATTGCAACAGTGTTACAATCATTAAGAGCCGCTAAAACCTCCCCTAGTAATACACGGAGGTTCTCCAATTTAAATTTAAAATTTGAAATATCTGAATCCAATCTGTTTGGATCAGAACCGTCACCCACAGAATGAAGCTCTCCGTCCTCATGCTCTGCAAGCTGTGACGCAGTATCAGACATGGCTCTAGTATTATCAGCGCACTCTGTTCTCACCCCAGAGTGATCACGCTTGCCCCTTAGTTCTGGTAATTTAGCCAAAACTTCAGTCATAACAGTAGCCATATCTTGTAATGTTATCTGTAATGGCCGCCCAGATGTACTAGGCGTCACAATATCACGCACCTCCCGGGCGGGAGATGCAGGTACTGACACGTGAGGCGAGTTAGTCGGCATAACTCTCCCCTCGCTGTTTGGTGAAATTTGTTCAATTTGTACAGATTGGCTTTTATTTAAAATAGCATCAATACAGTTAGTACATAAATTTCTATTGGGCTCCACCTTGGCATTGGAACAAATGACACAGGTATCTTCCTCTGAATCAGACATGTTTAACACACTAGCAAATAAACTTGCAACTTGGTTACAATCTTATTTAACAAAAACGTACTGTGCCTCAAAGAAGCACTAAACGATTAAATGACAGTTGAAATAATGAACTGAAAAACTGTTATAGCATCAATCCTTGAAAACAACACAACTTTTAGCAAAGGTTTGTTCCCATTAGTAAAGTAACAATAATTAAATTTGAAACGTAAAAATTACAGAGCAACGTTTTTAATCACAGTCAATATATAAGTCTCACAGCTCTGCTGAGAGAATCTACCTCCCTTCAAAGAAGTTTGAAGACCCCTGAGTTCTGTTAGAGATGAACCGGATCATGCAGGAAATACAAGAGTAACTGACTGGAAATTTTTGATGCGTAGCAAAGAGCGCCAAAAACGGCCCCTCCCCCTCACACACAGCAGTGAGAGAGAAACAAAACTGTCACAATTAAAACAAGCAACTGCCAAGTGGAAAAATAATGCCCAAACATTTATTCACTCAGTACCTCAGAAAATGCAAACAATTCTACATTCCAGCAAAAACGTTTAACATAATAAATACCTATTAAAAGGTTTAATGTACTTTTTACAGAGTAATTCCAGTGAAGTACCATCCCCAGAATACTGAAGTGTAGAGTATACATACATGTCATTATAACGGTATGGCAGGATTTTCTCATCAATTCCATTCAGAAAATAAAAACTGCTACATACCTCAATGCAGATTCATCTGCCCGCTGTCCCCTGATCTGAAGCTTTTACCTCCCTCAGATGGCCGAGAAACAGCAATATGATCTTAACTACTCCGGTTAAAATCATAGTAAAAACTCTGGTAGATTCTTCTTCAAACTCTGCCAGAGAGGCAATAACACGCTCCGGTGCTATTGTAAAATAACAAACTTTTGATTGAAGTTATAAAAACTAAGTATAATCACCATAGTCCTCTCACACATCCTATCTAGTCGTTGGGTGCAAGAGAATGACTGGGAGTGACGTAGAGGGGAGGAGCTATATGCAGCTCTGCTGGGTGAATCCTCTTGCATTTCCTGTTGGGGAGGAGTTATATCCCAGAAGTAATGATGACCCGTGGACTGATCACACATAACAGAAGAAAGTAATTTATCAGGTAAGCATAAATTCTGTTTTCTCCAACATTGGTGTGTCCGGTCCACGGCGTCATCCATTACTTGTGGGAACCAATACCAAAGCTTTAGGACACGGATGAAGGGAGGGAGCAAATCAGGTTACCTAAATGGAAGGCACCACGGCTTGCAAAACCTTTCTCCAAAAAATAGCCTCCGAAGAAGCATAAGTATCAAATTTGTAGAATTTGGCAAAAGTGTGCAGAGAAGACCAAGTCGCTGCCTTACATATCTAATCAACAGAAGCTTCGTTCTTGTAGGCCCATGTGGAAGCCACAGCCCTAGTAGAATGAGCTGTGATTCGGTCAGGAGGCTGCTGTCCGGCAGTCTCATAAGCCAATCGGATAATGCTTTTCAAGCAGAAAGAGAGAGAGGTAGCAGTAGCTTTTTGACCTCTCCTCTTATCAGAGTAAACAACAAACAAAGATGAGGTTTGTCTAAAATCTTTTGTTGCTTTCAAATAGAACTTTAAAGCACGAACAACATCTAAATTGTGTAATAAACGTTCCTTCTTTGAAACTGGATTCGGACACAGAGAAGGAACAACTATCTCCTGGTTAATATTCTTGTTGGAAACAACTTTTGGAAGAAAACCAGGCTTAGTACGCAAAACAACCTTATCTGAATGGAAAACCAGATAGGGTGGATTACACTGCAAAGCAGATAATTCAGAAACTCTACTAGCAGAAGAAATAGCAACCAAAAACAGAACTTTCCAAGATAGTAACTTAATATCTATGGAATGTAAAGGTTCAAACGGAACCCCTTGAAGAACTGAAAGAACTAAATTTAGACTCCAAGGAGGAGTCATGGGTCTGTAAACAGGCTTGATTCTAACCAAAGCCTGAACAAAAACTTGTACATCTGGCACAGCTGCCAGTCGTTTGTGTAACAAGACAGATAAAGCAGAGATCTGTCCTTTTAGAGAACTAGCTGACAACCCTTTATCCAAACCTTCTTGGAGAAAGGAGAGAATCTTTGAATTTTTTTTTTTTTTTTTTTTTTATATTTAATATTTTTTATTGAGGGTAAAAGAAATATATACATACAGGTATCTTAAAAACAAAAAAAATACAAAAATAAAAACGCAGTCATTACACTTCTTGACCATAAAGTGACAAATAGCTTAATAATGATAGCTAGTAGTTAGGAGTAAAGAAAGCAAAAGCACCACGTATTGTCCAAGTAACACCTGTAGTAACAAGAAAACAAAAGTTATCATACCCTCATTTTTTTTTTTTTTCTCCCCAGCCTCCTATGAGCAGACGAGGCCTCTTTTGGACCTCAAACCTAGGGGATATTACAAATAATAGGACGACTATAACCATATAGGGCCACTTATGGACCCTCAATATAAACAACTATAGATGTAATTAGTTACATGAGGAAATCATGTGCAGTGTCAATGAACACATCCCAGTCAATATATATAAAAAAAACAAAAAAAAACAACAACAATCTTTACACCTTTACAAATACAGAAAAATTAGATAGCTAATGGAGTAGGAAGTGTGTATATTCTCTAATGAGGGGCTACTAAATAAGACCAGGAGACCCTTGTGTAAAAGGGGGTTTCTATTGGGATATATAGAATTTCAGGGGTATAAAGGAAAATTAACAATAGTGCTTGTTTTGTCATACCCTATCCCCTGGTACAATAGTAGAAGGCCCTAGTAGTGCATTAGGTCCTTATGAGTCTTAGATGGGAAATCTATAAATGGATAAAACTAACATTAATACCTTAATGAAACCAGTGCCGAGCACGTAAATTTGAATATCACTATATCAAATGGTGATCAGAAAGAAATATGTAGGAGCATATAGTGAACTCTAATGGCTAAAAACTGACTTTATATCTTTATGGAATAGGCATAATAGGATATTGAGATAAGCCCCATACTATACAACATACACTGGAGGAGTTGTGCTCATCATTTAGAGTATGGACCTAGGGGATACTATATAAATTAGAGAGCAAGGTGACACATTCAGGAGCCTATAGTATAGTGTTCTATACAGCAGTTACACATGTTCAAAACTCAATCAAACATCTAGCCAAGATAAAATATGGTATATAACAGATCGCCAAACTAATAGCGGACAGGACTATCAGAAGGGGGGTGAATTACACTTATCTGGAACGTACATAGTTTTTATAGGATATACCCAATTATGAGCTCTCAAATTAATAATTATATGACAGTAATTAGAGTTATTGCAATATATTATGGCGTATATAACTATAAATAAAGAAAAACATGATGTATATCCTATAGTACAAGAACGCTCCTCTGAGGTTAAGCATTTAAAAGGCTGGGGATAACAAGGAAAAACACACAGTTTAAACCTGTAGGTCAGCATCAAACAATTGTAGATCTGCAGATGGTCTCAGCACAAAACTCATAAAAATTCGTATAAACCCCATTTGCCATCTACCGATCATATTCAACTCACATGTACAAATTGTAAGCAGTCAACATAGTCCCACTTTTAGCAACCACAACCTAAAGAGTATCTTAGCTTTAGTCATAAAAATGGGAAAACTAGCGATTCTATTATAGCCCCCTCTTGGGTAAGGAAAAACAGTCAACTTATATAACAAGCTTTAAAACAAAAACATCAGACATCAAGTCAAATATGAGAACCTGGCCTCTTCCCAAACCATGGTCATCGAGCATGAATGCTAGTTTCTCCAGAGGGCTTATCCAATTCCCATTTTAAGCATTTGGGAGCTGTTCATGTCGCCTCTCTGGAATCCGACATAGCTGGAAACTAGGAGAGGAAATGGTATCCTTGATTGAGACCCGCTGCCCTGAAGCCTGTACCTCCCGCAGCTAACGATCAACTCCACACAGCAACTCTGTGGTTTAGTAGTTCCTAGGACCGCATCTTGTACCGTTATTAGGGTATCCATTTTTTTCAGTTCAAATACAAGCGGGCCGGAATCTATAGGTAACTCTTCCTTTTCCATATTGAATTTAGAGTCTGGCCCCATTAGCTCCTGCATGGATGTCGTAGTGGCTGGGGCTCCCTTTGGAGTGAAATCCGCTCACTTTAACATAGACAGATTCGCGGTGTATAGAGGTTCCATGCCTATCAAGGGTGCGCACCTCTGATATCCCAGGCTCTCTTGTTGTTGTGGTTCACAGTTTTCCCTGTGACCGTCCATACGATATGTATTATCAGGCTTAGGTCTAACAGGACCGGACACGACTTCCATAGATGGGAGGTTATAATGATCAGGGTCTGGTAAAGATATTGGCTCTGCAAAGTGTCGTGTCGGAGTCGGGCTTAACTTAAGTCCTGTATCAGAGGCATGGGTTTCAGAACTGATCTCCTCTACAGATTTAGGGCGCAGCTGGGACTTGGATGTCTCCTGTATCATTGCGCAGAAGTTTTTCTCAAAGTCTGATATGATTTGCAGTAGAATATTTGGTAGGTCTTCCACTATTATATCGGAGTAGGTATATTCCACTGTAGAACAGAGTATGCTTCAAAATGAGCTTGTAACCCAGAATTCTGGGGGGGGGGGTAATGTGCGGCAGCCCCAACTACACTGTTCCTCGACAAAAGGATAGGCCTTTCAGGCCAAGCTGCTATCAAATGCTTTAGACGGTTAAGAAGTTGAGCCGAAGAGCATAGGTCAGGCACACAGTTTAGGAATACTTTCCCGAGACTTTCTTGTGGTGTAAAACCATTAAAGAGACAATGATATAACATTGAAAATATACTTCAAAGTCAGGAGCTCTTCAAAAACACGTCCTGCCGCTTCGGCTATAGGCTCCGCCCCCCGAATCTTTGGAATTTTAATCTTACTCCAGGAGAATCCCTTGGATTCACACCAACAGATATATTTTTTCCATATTTTATGATAAATCTTTCTAGTCACAGGTTTTCTGGCTTGGACCAGAGTATCTATCACAGAATTTGAAAACCCACGCTTGGATAAAATCAAGCGTTCAATTTCCAAGCAGTCAGCTGCAGAGAAACTAGATTTGGATGTTCGAATGGACCTTGTACTAGAAGATCCTGTCTCAAAGGTAGCTTCCATGGTGGAGCCGATGACATATTCACCAGGTCTGCATACCAAGTCCTGCGTGGCCACGCAGGAGCTATCAGAATCACTGAGGTCTTCTCCTGTTTGATCCTGGCTATGAGCCTGGGAAGGAGAGGAAACGGTGGAAACACATACGCTAGGTTGAACGACCAAGGCGCCACTAATGCATCCACTAGAGTCGCCTTGGGATCCCTGGATCTGGACCCGTAGCAAGGAATCTTGAAGTTCTGACGGGACGCCATTAGATCCATGTCTGGAATGCCCCATAATTGGGTTAACTGAGTAAAGACCTCCGGGTGGAGTTCCCACTCCCCCGGATGGAAAGTCTGACGACTCAAATAGTCCGCCTCCCAGTTGTCTACTCCTGGAATGTGAATAGCAGACAGATGGCAGGAGTGATTCTCTGCCCATTGGATGATCTTGGTTACTTCCTTCATCGCTAGGGAACTCTTTGTTCCCCCCTGATGATTGATGTACGCAACAGTCGTTATGTTGTCCGACTGAAATCTTATGAACCTGGCTTCCGCTAGCTGAGGCCAAGCCAGGAGCGCATTGAATATTGCTCTTAGTTCCAAAATGTTTATCGGGAGAAGCGACTCTTCCCTAGACCATAGGCCCTGAGCTTTCAGGGAGTCCCAGACCGCGCCCCACCCCAAGAGGCTGGCGTTGGTCGTAACGATGACCCACTCCGGTCTGCGGAAACTCATTCCCTGAGACAGGTGATCCTGGGTCAACCACCAGAGAAGTGAGTCCCTGGTTACCTGGTCTACTTGAATTTGGGGGGACAAGTCTGTATAGTCCCCATTCCACTGATTGAGCATGCACAGCTGTAATGGTCTTAGATGAATTCGAGTAAAAGGAACCACGTCCATTGCTGCGACCATTAGCCTATTACTTCCATGCACTGAGCTATGGAGGGTTGAGGAATAGAATGAAGAACTCGACAAGCGTTTAGAAGCTTTAGCTTTCTGACTTCTGTCAGGAAGATCTTCATTTCCACAGAATCTATTATTGTTCCCAGAAAAGGAACCCTTGTGGACGGTGACAGTGAACTCTTTTCTATGTTCACCTTCCACCCGTGAGATCTGAGAAAAGCCAACACAATGTCTGTGTGGGCCCATGCTTTGGAAAGAGACGACGCTTGGATTAGGATGTCGTCTAGATAAGGTGCTACAGCGATGCCCCTCGGCCTTAGGACCGCTAGAAGGGACCCTAGCACCTTTGTGAAAATTCTGGGAGCAGTGGCTAAACCGAATGGAAGAGCCACGAACTGAAAATGTTTGTCCAGAAAGGCGAACCTCAGGAACTGATGAAGAGTTTTGTGGATTGGGATATGCAGATACGCATCCTTTAGATCCACTGTAGTCAAATATTGACCCTGCTGGATTGTCGGCAAGATTGTCCGAATGGTTTCCATCTTGAAGGATGGAACTCTGAGGAACTTGTTTAAAATCTTTAAATCCAGAATTGGCCTGAAAGTTCCCTCTTTTTTGGGAACCACAAACAGGTTTGAGTAAAAACCTAGACCCTGTTCAACGGAGGGGACTGGGTTTATCACTCCCATCTTTGATAGGTCTCTTATACAATGTAAGAATGCCTGTTTCTTTATCTGGTCTGAAGATAAGCGAGACAGGTGGAACCTTCCCTTTGGAGGAAGTCCCTTGAACTCTAGCAGGTATCCCTTGGAGACTATTTCTAGTGCCCAGGGATCCTGAACATCTCTTGCCCAAGTCTGAGCGAAGAGAGATAGTCTGCCCCCTACCAGATCCGGTCCCGGATCGGGGGCTACCTCTTCATGCTGTCTTGGTAGCAGCAGCAGGTTTCTTGGTCTGTTTACCCTTGTTCCAGCCTTGCATGGGCTTCCAAGCAGGTTTGGGCTGGGCCGCGTTACCTTCTTGTCTAGCGGCAGTGGAGTTATTAGCCGGTCCGTTCCTGAAATTGCAAAAGGAACGAAAATTAGACTTGTTCTTAGCCTTAAAAGGCCTAACCTGTGGGAGGGCATGGCCCTTACCCCCAGTGATGTCTGAAATAATTTCCTTCAATTCCGGCCCAAAAAGGGTCTTACCCTTGAAAGGAATATTAAGTAACTTAGTCTTGGACGACACATCTGCCGACCAGGATTTTAGCCAAAGCGCCCTCCGCACTACTATAGCAAAACCTGAGTTTTTCGCCGCCAATTTGAAAAGCGGCATCCAATATAAAGGAATTAGCTAACTTTAATGCGTGAATTCTGTCCATGACTTCTTCATAGGAAGTCTCTTTCTGGAGCGACCTTTCTAGTTCCTCGAACCAAAAGGACGCCGCTGAAGTGACAGTAATAACACACGTAGCTGGTTGAAGGATGAACCCTTGCTGAACAAAAATCTTTTTAAGCAATCCTTCCAATTTTTTATCCATAGGATCTTTGAAAGCGCAGCTGTCCTCTATAGGAATAGTTGTGCGCTTCGCTAGTGTTGAAACAGCTCCCTCAACCTTCGGGACCGTCTGCCATGCGTCCCTTCTAGGGTCTACTATGGGAAACATTTTCTTAAATATAGGAGGTGGGGCAAAGGGTACACCTGGCTTCTCCCACTCCTTATCCACTATGTTCGCTACCCTCCTGGGTATTGGAAAAGCGTCGTCGTGCACTGGGACCTCTAAAAATTCGTCCAATTTGCACAACTTCTCTGGTACTACCATAGAATCACAGTCATCCAGAGTAGCTAATACCTCCTTAAGCAAAGCGCGGAGATGTTCTAGCTTAAACTTAAATGCTACTATATCAGGTTCTGCCTGTGGAGAAATTTTTCCAGAGTCTGAAATTTCACCCTCAGACAGCCCTTCCCTCACAGCCAATTTCGATTGATGTGAGGGTAAAATAGATAAGGCATCGTCAGCGTCTGATTGTTCATCCTTTTTATCTATATTTAAAACTGAACAATCACGCTTTCTCTGAAATGCTGGCAGTTTGGATAAAAGATTTGCTATAGAATTATCCACTACTGCTGTTAATTGTTGCATAGAAATAAGCACTGGCGCGCTAGGTGTCGCCTGCACGGGCAAAACTGGTGTAGACACAGAAGGAGAGGACGTAGAACTATCCCCACTACCTTCATTAGATAATCATCTTGGGCAACATTATGAAATGTAACAGAGCTGTCCTTATTTTGTTTGGATGCTATGGCACAATTATCACACACACTCAAAGGGGGAACCACATTTGTCTCTACACACACAGAACATAGGTTATCTGATGGCACAGACATGTTAAACAGATTTAGGCAGGCAAACAATGCAATAAAAACGATTTTAAACAAAAGCGTTACTGTCTCTTTAAAAAATAAATGACACACTTTATTTCTGAATGTTCAAAAAACTATGAAGGCAATATCCGATTTTTATGAAATTTGGACCCCAGTGACTTAATGCTTAGAAAGTATTGCACAGCAAATATGGAGACTCTAGTGCTTAAAACAAGCAAACCGGAGCTAATTGTTGGATTTAACCGTTTTTATACACCGCAATCCCTGCTACAGCATTGCTGTAGCTTTTTACCTTCCTTGGGGGTCAACCATCCACAGAAAAAAGCCTTCTGGGGTAACTTTCTGAGCCACAGGACCCTCTCACATGAAACTGCATGCACTGCCTTAAAATCAACTGTGCAGCTGAAGCTCCAAAATGAGGCCTCCTCCCTCAGTATACTAGAGTGAAGGGGCCTTCCTGACTAGATTTAGGTGTCTAAAACAAGCCAGATCAATAAAAAACGTCCCCAAGTGTGTATGAGTTTATAAAACATTTCAAATGTCATGGTATTGTAATAAAAAACAATCGATTTGGCCCCTAACAGTGTCTACCAGCAAAAAAATCAAAAAGGGGAAGACATCTTTTTTTTGCTGAGGTGAAAGAAAAATGGCTTACCGTTTTCCCTGAGGGGAAAAATGACTGTCATCTAGCATTAGCCTGTGTTGTTAGAAGGAGACTAGTCATATCTGAAGCAGATGAGTCTGCAAACTGTTACCCCCAACTGAAGTTCTCTGGTTTCAACAGTCCTGCGTGGTAACAGTAATGGATTTTAATTACTTGTGCTAAAATCATAGCCCTCTTAAACAGAAATCTTCAACACTTTTCTGTTGTAGAGTAAATAGTACAAGCCAGCACTATTTTAAAATAACAAACTCTTGATAGAAGAAATAAAAAACTACAACTAACACCACAAACTCCTCACCATCCCCGTGGAGATGCTACTTGTTCAGAGCGGCAAGGAGAATGACTGGGGGGCGGAGCCAGAGGGGGAGCTATATGGACAGCTCTTGCTGTGTGCTCTCCTTGCCTTTCCCAGTAGGGGAGGAGAATATCCAACAAGTAATGGATGACGCCGTGGACCGGACACACCAATGTTGGAGAAATATGGATTTTAGAAATCAAATTAGCATTCCAAGATTGAAATCACAAAGTTCTTCTAGCTAAAATAGCTAAAGACATAGATTAAACCTCATTTGCGAAAATATTTAATAAAATTACAACACAAATGAAATTATTAGCATATTAATCAAATTAAAGGACCAGTCAACACACTGGACTTGCACAATCAAGAAATGCAAGATAACAAGACAATGCAATAGCACTTAGTCTGAACTTCAAATGAGTAGTAGATTTTGTCCTTTTAACAATGCTAAACAAATCATAATCCGATACTTGATCTTAAAGTATACAACCAGAAAGATGAAGCAATTGCAACATCAGCCAAATAAATTACAGGTCTAAGAAAAGTACCTGAAAATAATTTTCCTTAAATAAGATACAACCATCTGAAGGAAAAAAATAAATACTATTTGCTATAAGAATAATAGTATATTTAGCAGGAGTAGAGATAGCCCCATTGACTTGGGGAATCTTCCTAACTGAAAACTAACTGCCGGCAAATAATACAATTTAAAAATCTTAAAGAAGGACTAAAAGAAAATTCTCAGCCTATTCCATTCCCTAGTATCAGGAACTGGAAAAAAACCTCTGAAGAAACCACAGAAGATAAATAAGCAGAATGTAAATGTTAGCTAGTCTTTAAAATCAAAAGAACTAGTTACTTCAATATCCAAAATAATCAACACCTTTTTGAACAAAGAACAAATGTACTCTATTAAAAAATAAAAAAAGTAGATTTGTTAGTGTCAATATCTGATGAAGACAAATTCTGAATGAGAAAAAACAACATTTGAAACTTCATCAACTAAAAAAGAAGTTTGAAAAAGACCTAAAATTTTTATTAGAAGGCGGCATGTCAGACAAAGCCTTTAAAATAGAATCAGAAAAATATTCTAAGTATATCTTGTACATAAGATGTAAAAAGAATAGCAATATATAAAGCATAAATACTAATGGATTCTGCATGTAAAAGTTTATCATGATAACTTATTACAAACCATAGCTAAAGATAAACATTCATAACATAAAAATAAATGAACTTAGCTTTGGTAGGACTGATATCAGTCAACAGGAATCCCTCAGCATTTCTTGATACAGGAACAGTGTTTGAAATATCTTGCAATATGTAATAGAAAAAAACAACATATAAAGCAAAATTATCAAATTCCTTAAATGACAGTTTCAGGAATGGGAAAAAAATGCAAAACAAACAAGCCTCTAGTAACCAGAAGCAACAAAAAAATGAAACTTAAATAATGTGAAAAAAAGTGGCGCTAAGTATAACGCCCACATTTTTTGGCGCCAAGTATGACGCCCACATTTTTTGGCGCAAAAAAACGTCTGTAACACACATGCTTCAAAAAATGACGCAACCATGAACAAACTTCCGGCGTCAACTATGGCGCCGGAAATGACAAAAATTTTGCGCCAAAAAAGTTTGCGCCAAAAATGACGCAATAAATTAAAGCATTTTCTGCCCTCGCGAGCCTAACAGCCCGCAAGGAAAAAAGTAAATTTGAATATTTTTAAGGTAAGAAAAAATATTAATTCATAAGCATTTTCCCAAAAAAATTAAACTGACAGTCTGAAAGAAGGAATACTGAATATCCTGAATCATGGCAAATATAAGTTTAAAACATATATTTAGAACTTTACATATAAAGTGTCCAACCATAGCTTAGAGTGTCATAAATAAAATAAGACTTACTTACCCTAAGACACTCATCTACATATAGTAGATAGCCAAACCAGTACTGAAACGAGAATCAGTAGAGGTAATGGTATATAAGAGTATATCATCGATCTGAAAAGGGAGGTAGGAGAAGAGATCTCTACGACCGATAACAGAGAACCTATGAAATAGATCCCCTAGAGGAAGACCATCGTATTCAAATAGGCAATACTCTCTTCACATCCCTCTGACATTCACTGCACTCTGAGAGGAAAACCGGGCTTCAGCCTGCTGCGAATCGCATATCAACGTAGAATCTAGCACAAACTTACTTCACCACCTCCATGGGAGGCAAAGTTTGTAAAACTGAATTGTGGGTGTGGTGAGGGGTGTATTTATAGGCATTTTAAGGTTTGGGAAACTTTGCCCCTCCTGGTAGGAATGTATATCCCATACGTCACTAGCTCATGGACTCTTGCTAATTACATGAAAGAAATATGTATTCCCATGTCTTGTGAGAGAGCGCATTTACGGTATGAGTAATCTAAACTGTACAATTTCTTTAATGTGGGGAATGTCATTATCAGGTCTGGGTCCGCCCCCCCCCCACACGTGTGGTAAGGGATAAATAATGTATCCTTCATACTCCCTTTTAGCAGAGTTATGCAGTCTCTGCCCTGTCTGTAGAGCCTTTGCCTTAGCTTGTACTTATAGTTATGTAAAGATGGCTCTCCGGATCTTAATAATGATAGTTCCCTTATGACTATTCCTATGTGTCTTAATATCTGCAGTTTGTCTATACCTATAATGTTTAATTTTTAATATGACTATTATCCTATATATATATATTCACTATGGTTTGAGAATTGATGATGTGATGGTTAAGGTTCAAGTGCGACAACTTCATTTGTTTTTTTATGTACAACCTCTATAGTTTTTCAGTCTCTTTGAATTGTGCCAGCCACAGCAATAGTACTGTGAACAGTCCTAGTTTCATCTATTCTAGTACTCAGACTAATTTATGAAACCCACATAGGACCAACTTGTGTTGTTATATTGTTTATAGTTCACACATGTCACTGTGTTTTACTGTGTAATGTCTAATCTTCTTTTAGATGTTTAGGCGGGATCAGTTTGAGCCTGTAGTCTTTTCGACCCTCCATAGGATTTTACTGTATTAAAAATGTGTCTCCAACTATATCCTAGTTTTCAGATCCCTTGGGTGGATCTCTGTCCCATGGATGACACTATGCAGATATATCAATAAAATGAGGTGAAATGTTGTAGGGTAATATCGGGAACCGGCTAGGCGAGATGTGGTTTCCTATTAATTGGGATACTGCACTATGTAACCAATGTCTCTTGCATTACTGTACCTGTGATGTTGCCCTTCAACCTGTAATTGTTTTGTGTATGTTTTGATTGCCTCAATAAAAAAATATTTAAAAAAAAATAAAAAATCATTATGCTGTCGGTCATTTGAAATTTCATCAACTTTATGAGAAGTTTTAAAAGACCTTTTACATTTATTAGAAGGCAGAAATGCAGAGAAAGCCTTCTGAATATAATCAGTAACAAATTCTTTAAAATTCATAGGTATATCATGTACATTAGAAGTTGAAGGAACTGCAACTGGCAATGTACTATTACTGATGGATACATTCTCTGCATGTAAAAGTTTATCATGACAACTGTCATGAGATGAAGGACATATGCAGGACACAGCAATGATGGTACAACTCTATTTTCTTGCAGAGCATAACAATACACATCTAGTCAGGTTGATTGTACTCAACTAACTGCCACACAGACACCGGACCTAAGCCCCGCCCACATACTAGTGACATCACATCCTGCTCTCATCACATCTTCCCCTTTTTCAAAGGCAAAGCATACATTTGCATATAATAAATAACAAGGTACACCAACAGGGTATACAACAACATTTTTGTTTTTGAACATTATAAAAACAAATAGATTAGAAAACATGAACAAATAAATTACATCCTGACTTGGACATCGGGGTAGACTACCCTAGTCCACAGTGACCATGGGATTATTCTGCCCATACTTCCGGTCACTGTTCTAGCTAAAGTCAGTCCCTGTATCGGGCCGGAAGTTTCACCACTCTTCCGCTTGATGTAACTTTGCATGAACTGTCCTCTGATACAGAAGATGGTGAACAAGAGTCTGCTGGAGGCAAAGATATATCCCCGCTGTGATCTTGCTGAGGGGAAGGCACCTCTCTTAGAACAGGGGATCCCACCGGCGGTGGTACTGAGGTATCCGGTTCCAGACTCTCAGGTACAGGCTGAAGATGTCTTCGGTTACGGCGTGTAACCGTCCCTCCCTCTGTAAGGACTGTGTAAGACCTTGGTTCTGGAGAGCGGCCCACTACCGTAGCAGGCGTCTTCCATTTCTTCTCATCATCCAGTTTAATTCTGACACTTTGGCCCGCTTTCAGTTCCTGTAAAGGCCTGACAGAATGTCTCCTGTCGTAGAAGAAACGATAACCCTTTTTGGCCTCTTCATCCCTCCTAAGGACTTCGTCCCGAGGAACAGGGCCAGGCGGCTTGAAGACACCCACTGAGGGTAAAGTGGTGCGAATCTGGTGTCCTAGCATCAGCTGTGCCGGGCTAAACCCGGTGGCTCAGATTGCTTTAGAATGAATTTTGTTGTTTGAACTGCCCTTTCAGCCATTCCGTTGGCCTGCGGATAATGTGGACTTGACGTGGAATGTACAAAATCATATTCCCTGCTGAAAGCACTGAACTCTGTAGAAGCGAACTGCATACCATTATCACTCACCAGCTCCATTGGAATGCCCCAGCGGGCGAACAAGCTCTTCAGGCGAATGATAACGGCCTGACTTGTGATATCATTCAGGGGTGCAATTTCCAAATACCTGGAATAGTAGTCGATCACAACAAGAAACTTTTTCCCGTGCAGTTCACACAAATCAGCAGCTATTTTCTGCCACGGCCCCGCAGGCAGCGGAGTAGACATTAAGGGCTCCCTTCTCTGAGTAGGCCGGCGTTCCCGGCAAAAGGCACATTTAGACACGTGATTTGCAATGTCGGAGCTGATCCCAGGCCACCACACAGCTGTAGCTGCCCTTTCTCTGCACTTTGTAATGCCTAAGTGGCCATTGTGAATCCTGTTTAACATCTCCTTCCTCATGCTGACAGGAATTACAATGCGGTCTTGGAACAGCACCAACCCCTCCAGCTCCGTGAGCTGCGACCTCTCTGGCTGGTAAGCATTTAAAGACATCCAGGCTGCCCGGCTCTCGGGCCAGCCATCTTTTATGTACCTTATAACTTCTTGCAGATCTGTGTCCAAATATGTCTCTTTATCTCTTCCAGTTTCCTTGAAGAAATGGACTTAGAGGCCAGAACTGAATCAACATACACTTTCACATCAGATTCCGTGGAGGATTCTTCAGCAGCAGCCAGCGGGAGCCTGGATAGTGTATCTGCCACAACCAGTTGTTTCCCCGGCACATGCACTGCCTGAACATTGAACCTGAGCAGTCTCATTAAAAGTCTCTGGCATCTCAAGGGTGTTTTGTCAATGTCATAAGAATTGATTAGAGGGACTAGCGGTTTGTGGTCAGTTTCCAGACTAAATTTCTCCAAACCCACTAGATAACGCTGAAAGCGCTCACAGGCCCAAACTGCAGCCAGGCACTCTTTCTCAATTTGAGCGTATTTTGACTCCGCAGCCGTCAGTGTGCGGGAAGAGTAGGCGATGGGCTGTAGTTTGTTGTCATTCAGCTGCAGGAGTGCAGCCCCCAACCCATAACTGCTTGCATCAGCACTAACCACAGTCTTTTTTGAAGGGTCGTAGAACCCCAGCACTGGGGCAGACCCCAGCAGTGACTTGGCATGCAGGAAAGCTTTTTCCTGTGAGGGTCCCCAGACCCAGGCAACATCTTTCTTAAGCAACTCTGTGATAGGGTGTAAAACTGTAGATAAATCTGGAAGAAACTTGCCCACGTAATTTACAAGGCCCAATATCTGTCTCAGCTCATGTACATCAGAAGGGCTTTTCATCTGTTCAATAGCCCGAATTTTCTCGGGGTCCGGCTTGATGCCATCCCCGTTGATGATATGCCCAAAGTAGCATAATTCAGTTTTCCTAAAATGACATTTTTCTTTATTCAGCTTCAGCCCAGACTCTTTGATAGCCTGCAGCACACAACTCAAACGCTGATCATGCTCCTCCACTGTAGACCCATACACTAGAATGTCGTCCATGACGACCGCTGTGCCCACGTGGCCACTCAGGAGAGAACTCATTTCCCTTTGAAAGATTTCAGGAGCGGAGGATATCCCAAAGGGGAGTCTGCAGAAACAGAACCGACCTACCGGTGTGATAAAGGTAGTCAGTTTGCGGCACTTTGGATCCAGGGGGATCTGCCAAAAGCCGCTAGAAGCATCTAATGTAGAAAAGAACTTCGCCCCAGCCAACTTCGGGGCTATATCTTCCAATGTCGGCAGCACAAATCTCTCCCTCTTCACTGCCTCATTCAACCTTTTCAGGTCCACACAGATGCGCACCTTTCCGTTTTTCTTTGCAACTGGAACAATGGGGGCACACCAATCAGTTGCTTCAACAACCTCTTCAATAACCCCCATAGACTTCATGCGCATGAGCTCTTTCTCCACTTGAGGCATGAGCGGGAACGGAATTCTACGAGGAGTAGAAATACTGTATGGGACTGCGTCACTTTTAAGTGCTATACGGACAGGTTTGCAGTTCAGTAGGCCCAACTCGCCAAACATATCTTCAGAGATCTCATTCACTCTGGCCACGAGGCCCAAGTCACAGGCTGCTTTTCTGCTCAATAAACTGTTAACACACTGACCTCGGATCACATGCACCCACATGGTGAACTTCCTCTGTTTGTACTCACAGCTGGCAAGAAATTTCCCCACACAATCAATGCGGCCACCAGGACTATGGACATTTGTAGTAACCTTCGCCAGCTGGGGCTGTCGAGGCAGTTTCATAAATTCAGCAAAAGACATTACAGTGATATCTGCTCCTGTGTCAATCTTAAAATCAACTTTGGCTCCCATTACAGTAAAAGTAACTTTCCAATCTTCCTCTGAGCTTGTCCGTTCCACAACAGACCCCACAAAAGACACTTCCTGACCCTCCTGGTCACTGTCCACCTGCATCTCCTTAATGTATTCAGTTTTACACACCACTTCAAAATGGCCTATTCTGTTACATTTTCTGCATCTTTTATCTCTGGCCGGGCATATAGCACTCTGATCATGAGCCCGGTAGCACCGTGTGCATCGGCCATGTTGCGCCCATCCACTTCTAGGCCTTTCCAGTACTTCAGATCTACCGCTTACACTGTGCCTTTCACTAGTAATTTTCCTAGACTGTTGCACTTCATCCACAATACTCTCAGACCTCAGATCAGCACTTTGCTTTTTCACCAGTTCACTCTGGCGGGCCATCCTAATAGCCCCGTCTAACGTTAAATCAGGCTCTAAATGCAGCTTCAGGGAGACTTCAGCATCTGCAATTCCAATAACTATTCTGTCTCTGATTTGCTCTTCTTTAGCAACACCAAACTCACAGAATTCAGCTAATTCATACAGGCTGCGCACAAATGACTCCACAGATTTTCCCACACGCTGATTACGTTTGTGAAAACAAGCTCTCTCATGAATCACATTTCTTTTGGGCACAAAGTGGGCACTGAGTTTATCCATAACTATATCAAAGTTAACTTCTTCCCCTTCTTGGAAAGTAAAAGCATTGAACACTGGCTCTACATCTTTCCCCATGGAGTATAAAAGAGAATTAACTTGTACTTCACCACTCTCCTTGTTCAGTTTGGATGCAATCCTGAAGCTCTGAAACCGCTGACGCCATGTGGGCCAAGCTGCAGGCTGAGAAAAGTCAAAAGGCTCAGGTGGGGTAAACTTTGACATTGCAATCGATCAGGAACAGAAGCGCAGTCCAGAACTTCTGACACCATGTCATGAGATGCAGGACATATGCAGGACACAGCAATGATGGTACAACTCTATTTTATTGCAGAGCATAACAATACACATCTAGTCAGGTTGATTGTACTCAACTAACTGCCACACAGACACCGGACCTAAGCCCCGCCCACATACTAGTGACATCACATCCTGCTCTCATCACAACAACTATTACAAATGACATTCGGAAATATAATTTCCACAATCTTACAATAAATGCACTTAGATTTGGTAGAACCGATGTCAGGCAGCAAAGTTCCAACAGATACGTCTGAGACAGGATCAGATTCAGACATCTTGCAAAACGTAAAAGAAAAAACAACATATAAAGCAAAAACAGAATTTATGCTTACCTGATAAATTACTTTCTCCAACGGTGTGTCCGGTCCACGGCGTCATCCATAACTTGTGGGAATATCTCTTCCCCAACAGGAAATGGCAAAGAGTACAGCAAAAGCTGTCCATATAGTCCCCCCTAGGCTCCGCCCACCCCAGTCATTCGACCGACGGACAGGAGAAAAAACAGGAGAAACTATAGGGTGCCGTGGTGACTGTAGTTAAAGAAATAAATTTATCAAACCTGATTAAAAAACCAGGGCGGGCCGTGGACCGGACACACCGTTGGAGAAAGTAATTTATCAGGTAAGCATAAATTCTGTTTTCTCCAACATTGGTGTGTCCGGTCCACGGCGTCATCCATAACTTGTGGGAACCAATACCAAAGCTTTAGGACACGGATGAAGGGAGGGAGCCAATCAGGTTACCTAAACGGAAGGCACCACGGCTTGCAAAACCTCTCTCCCAAAAATAGCCTCTGAAGAAGCAAAAGTATCAAATTTGTAGAATTTGGCAAAAGTGTGCAGGGAAGACCAAGTCGCTGCCTTGCATATCTGATCAACAGAAGCCTCGTTCTTGAAGGCCCATGTGGAAGCTACAGCCCTAGTAGAGTGAGCTGTGACTCTTTCAGGAGGCTGCCGTCCGGCAGTCTCATAAGCCAATCGGATAATGCTTTTCAGCCAAAAGGAAAGAGAGGTAGCAGTAGCTTTTTGACCTCTCCTTTTACCAGAATAGACGACAAACAGAGAAGATGTTTGTCTGAAATCCTTTGTTGCTTCTAGATAAAACTTTAAAGCACGGACTACATCTAAATTGTGTAACAAACGTTCCTTCTTTGAAACTGGATTCGGACACAAAGAAGGTACAACTATTTCCTGGTTAATATTCTTGTTGGAAACAACCTTTGGAAGAAAACCAGGTTTTGTACGCAAAACGACCTTATCTGCATGGAACACCAGATAGGGCGGAGTACACTGCAGAGCAGATAACTCAGAAACTCTTCTAGCAGAAGAGATAGCAACTAAAAACAAAACTTTCCAAGATAACAACTTAATATCTATGGAATGTAAAGGTTCAAACGGAACCCCTTGGAGAACTGAAAGAACTAAATTTAAACTCCAGGGAGGAGTCAACGGCCTGTAAACAGGCTTGATCCTGACCAAAGCCTGAACAAAGGCTTGAACATCTGGCACAGCCGCCAGTCGTTTGTGTAACAAGACAGATAAAGCAGAAATCTGTCCCTTTAGAGAACTCGCTGATAATCCCTTATCCAAACCCTCTTGTAGGAAGGAAAGGATCCTGGGAATTTTGATCTTACTCCATGAGAATCCCTTGGATTCACACCAACAGATATATCTTTTCCATATTTTATGGTAAATCTTTCTAGTTACAGGTTTTCTGGCTTGTACCAGAGTATCTATCACAGAATCCGAAAACCCACGCTTAGATAAAATCAAGCGTTCAATTTCCAAGCCGTCAGCTGGAGAGAGACTAGATTTGGATGTTCGAATGGACCCTGTACCAGAAGATCTTGTCTCAAAGGTAGCTTCCATGGTGGAGCCGATGACATATTCACCAGGTCTGCATACCAAGTCCTGCGTGGCCACGCAGGAGCTATCAAAATCACTGAGGCCCTCTCCTGTTTGATCCTGGCTACCAGCCTGGGAATGAGAGGAAACGGTGGAAAAACGTAAGCTACGTTGAAGGTCCAAGGCGCTAATAATGCATCCACTAGAGTCGCCCTGGGATCCCTGGATCTGGACCCGTAGCAAGGAACTTTGAAGTTCTGACGAGACGCCATCAGATCCATGTCTGGAATGCCCCATAATTGTGTCAACTGGGCAAATATCTCCGGGTGGAGTTCCCACTCCCCCGGGTGGAATGTCTGACGACTCAGATAATCCGCCTCCCAGTTTTCCACTCCTGGGATGTGGATCGCAGATAGGTGGCAGGAGTGATCCTCCGCCCATTTTATGATCTTGGTCACTTCTCTCATCGCCAGGGAACTCCTTGTTCCCCCCTGATGGTTGATGTAAGCAACTGTCGTCATGTTGTCTGATTGGAATCTTATGAATCTGGCCTTTGCTAGCTGAGGCCAAGCCCTGAGAGCATTGAATATCGCTCTCAGTTCCAGAATGTTTATCGGGAGAAGAGATTCCTCCCGAGACCATAGACCCTGAGCCTTCAGGGAGTCCCAGACCGCACCCCAGCCCACTAGACTGGCGTCGGTCGTGACGATAACCTACTCTGGCCTGCGGAAGCTCATTCCCTGGGACAGATGATCCTGGGTTAGCCACCAACGTAGTGAGTCTCTGGTCTCCTGATCTACTTGGATCACTGGAGACAAGTCTGTATAGTCCCCATTCCACTGTTTGAGCATGCACAGTTGTAATGGTCTTAGATGAATTTGCGCAAAAGGAACTATGTCCATTGCTGCAACCATCAATCCTACTACTTCCATGCACTGAGCTATGGAAGGTCGAGGAACAGAGTGAAGAACCTGACGAGCGTTTAGAAGCTTTAACTTTCTGACATCTGGAAATCTTCATTTCTAACGAATCTATTATTGTCCCCAAGAAGGGGACTCTTGTCGACGGAGACAGGGAACTCTTTTCTATGTTCACCTTCCAGCCGTGAGATCTGAGAAAGGCCAGAACGATGTCTGTGTGAGCCTTTGTCTTTGAAAGAGACGACGCTTGTATCAGAATGTCGTCCAAGTAAGGTGCCACTGCAATGCCCCTTGGTCTTAGAACCGCTAGAAGGGCTCCGAATACCTTTTGTGAAAATCCTTGGAGCCGTGGCTAGTCCGAATGGGAGAGCCACAAACTGGTAATGTTTGTCCAGAAAGGCGAACCTTAGGAACTGGTGATGATCTTTGTGGATATGAATATGTAGATACGCATCCTTTAAATCCACGGTAGTCATAAATTGACCCTCCTGGATTGAGGGTAAGATCGCTCGGATAGTTTCCATTTTGAACGATGGTACTTTGAGAAATTTGTTTAGAATCTTTAAATCTAGAATTGGTCTGAAGGTTCCCTCTTTTTTGGGAACTACAAACAGATTTGAGTAAAAACCCAGTCCTTGTTCCACAATTGGAACTGGGTGTATCACTCCCATTTTTAACAGGTCTTCTAGGGGGTAGTTCCTTGAATTCCAGAAGATAACCCTGAGAAACTATTTCTAGTGCCCAGGGATCCTGAACATATCTTGCCCAAGCCTGAGCGAAGAGAAAGAGTCTGCCCCCTACTAGATCCGGTCCCGGATCGGGGGCTGCTCCTTCATGCTGTTTTGGTAGCAGCAGCAGGCTTCTTGGCCTGTTTACCCTTGTTCCAGCCTTGCATCGGTTTCCAAGCTGGTTTGGTTTGCGAAGCATTACCCTCTTGTCTAGAGGCTGCAGAGTTGGATGTCGGTCCGTTCCGGAAATTGCGAAAGGAACAAAAATTACTTATTCTTGGCCTTGAAGGGCCTATCTTGTGGGAGGGCATGGCCCTTACCCCCAGTGATGTCTGAGATAATCTCTTTCAACTCTGGTCCAAAAAGGGTTTTACCCTTGAAGGGGATATTAAGCAATTTTGTCTTGGAAGATGCATCCGCTGACCAAGACTTTAGCCAGAGCGCTCTGCGCGCCACAATTGCAAACCCAGAATTTTTCGCCGCTAATCTAGCTAACTGCAAAGCGGTATCTAAAATAAAGGAATTAGCCAACTTAAGTGCGTGTATTCTGTCCATAACCTCCTCATACGGAGTCTCTCTATGGAGCGACTTTTCTAGTTCCTCGAACCAGAACCACGCTGCTGTAGTGACAGGAACAATGCACGAAATGGGTTGTAGGAGGTAACCTTGCTGAACAAAAATCTTTTTAAGCAAACCCTCCAATTTTTTATCCATAGGATCTTTGAAAGCACTATTATCCTCGATAGGAATAGTAGTGCGCTTGTTTAATGTAGAAACTGCCCCCTCGACCTTAGGGACTGTCTGCCATAAGTCCTTTCTGGGGTCGACCATAGGAAATAATTTCTTAAATATAGGAGGGGGAACAAAAGGTATGCCGGGCTTCTCCCACTCCTTGTTCACTATGTCCGCCACCCGCTTGGGTAAAGGAAAAGCGTCGGGGTGCACCGGAACCTCTAGGAACTTGTCCATCTTACACAATTTTTCTAGAATGACCAGGTTGTCACAATCATCCAGAGTAGATAAAACCTCCTTAAGCAGTGCACGGAGGTGCTCTAATTTAAATTTAAATGTCACAACATCAGGTTCTGCCTGTTGAGAAATTCTACCTGAATCTGAAATTTCCCCATCTGACAAAACCTCCCTCATGGCTCCTTCAGAGTGGTGTGAGGGAATGACAGAACAATTCTCATCAGCGCCCTCCTGCTCTACAGTGTTAAAGCATTCAAAGTATTGCACCCAAATTTTCAGAGCTTTAACCCTTAAAATGAAGAAACTGGAGCCGGTTACAGGTTTAACCCCTCTACAGTCCCAGCTATAGCCTTTGCTGCGACTTTACCAAACCCAGGGGGGAATACAATACCAGATGAAGCCTTCTAGGAACCTTTTCAACTACTTTCAGATACACACACATGCAGCTGCATGTCCTGCTCTCAAAAGTAACTGCGCAGTAATGGCGCGAAAATGCGGCTCAGCCTACTACAGTGAAGACCCTTCCTGACTGAAAAGGTGTCGAAACCAGTGCCTGACGTTAAAAAAACGTTCCCCAAAGTTTATAAGTGTGAAATTCAACCTCAATCTGAATAAAATGCCCAAATAAAGCAATCGATCTTGCCCATAAAAGTGTCTACCAGTTTTATAGCCCATATTAAGCCCTTTATTCTGTTTGAGACTAAGAAAATGGCTTACCGGTCCCCATGAGGGGAAATGACAGCCTTCCAGCATTACACAGTCTTGTTAGAAATATGACTAGTCATACCTTAAGCAGAAAAGTCTGCTAACTGTTTCCCCCAACTGAAGTTAATTCATCTCAACAGTCCTATGTGGAAACAGCAAACGATTTTAGTTACTGCTGCTAAAATCATATTCCTCTCACAAACAGAACTCTTCATCTTTTTCTGTTTCAGAGTAAATAGTACATACCAGCACCATTTCAAAATAACAAACTCTTGATAGTAGAATAAAAAACTACAACTAAACACCACATACTCTTAACCATCTCCGTGGAGATGTTGCCTGTGCAACGGCAAAGAGAATGACTGGGGTGGGCGGAGCCTAGGGGGGACTATATGGACAGCTTTTGCTGTACTCTTTGCCATTTCCTGTTGGGGAAGAGATATTCCCACAAGTTATGGATGACGCCGTGGACCGGACACACCAATGTTGGAGAAATTATCAATTTCCTTATATGACAGTTTCAGGAATGGGAAAAAATGCAAATAGCATAGCCCTCTGACATAGAAAAAGGCAAGAGGCAAAAAGCAATGGGGTAATAAATTAATGAAAAATTTGGCACCAAGTATGATGCACAACGTAACTGAAATTTTTTTTTACGCCAACAACATCCGGAAATGACACTCTTGCGTCACTAACGACGCAACCCTGTGTAAGGACTCGGCGTCAACTACGATGCCGGAAATGACCAACTTGCGTCAACGGACGTACTTTCACGCCAAAAAATTCTCGCGCTAAGAATGACACAATAAAGTCTAGCATTTGGCGCACCCGCAGGCCTAGTACTGCCCGCAATTTGCAAGAAAAATTTAGTCAATCTGAAAAAAAGACTAAACCCCAGGTAAGAAAAAATATTTCTTGATATGTTTATTTTCCCCAAATATGAAACTGACAGTATGCACAAGGAAATACATGAACCTGACTCATGGCAAATATAAGTACAATACATATATTTAGAACTGTATATAAATGCATAAAGTGCCAAACCATAGCTGGGGTGTCTTAAGTAATAAAAAACATACTTACCGAAAGACACCCATCCACATATAGCAGATAGCCAAACCAGTACTGAAACAGTTATCAGTAGAGGTAATGGTATATGAGAGTATATCGTCGATCTGAAAAGGGAGGCAGGAGATGAATCTACGACAAATAACAGAGAACCTATGAAATAGATCGCCCATGAGGAAAACCATTGCATTCAATAGGTGATACTCCCTTCACATCCCTCTGACATTCGCTGTACTCTGAGAGGAATCAGGCTTCAAAATGCTGAGAAGCGCATGTCAACGTAGAAATCTTATCACAAACTTCACCACCTCAATAGGAGGCAAAGTTTGTAAAACTGAATTGTGGTTGTGGTGAGGGGTGTATTTATAGGCATTTTGAGGTTTGGGAAACTTTGCCCCTCCTGGTAGGAATGTATATCCCCATACATCACTAGCTCATGGACTCTTGCCAATTACATGAAAGAAAAAAGTCCCCTGCCGTTGTATATCCCAGTAAGCACAGGCATAATAGAAATTAAAAAGGACTTACCCTCTATGATCCATGCTGTGGAGCAGACACAGCCTTCCAGGTCTGACAGCATACCTCATTCATGACTAGGCAACAAATGAGTAAGGGAAGTGGGAGGGATACTTAAAGCTTTGGCTGGGGTGTCTTTGGCTCCTCCTGGTGGCCAGGTGTTGTATTCCCAACAGTAAAGCAGTAAAGTAACATGTAATATGGGTAGACTTGACGGGCCTTTTTGGTTCTTTTCTACCATCAAATTCTATGTTTCTATGAAACATATCAGCAAAGGTTATGGAATAGGAGTAAAGTGAGGCAAAGGTCCCTGCGAACCCTCAATATAGACCGAAAACCCAGCTTTCTAAAGAATGAAATGCACATCTTCATTCTTCAACCACCTCCAGTGGAAGGAAAGTAAAGACACTTGGTGTTCAGGAATCTTTGCCTCCTCCTAGAGTTAGAGAAGAATAATTCCCAGGAGTAATGGATAGTGTACTCTCACCATCTGTATAAAAAATTTTTATCACTGAGAAATGAAATAAAGAACTCCCCCCAAAAAATGTATTGAAAGCACTTAAAAACAAAAAGAATCTAACAGGCAAAAACAAACAAACAAAAAAAAACCCACACAACTGCCTAAATGACTTTTCTACCAAAGGCATGCAAAGCAAAAACATCAAAATAGTAGAATGTTGTAAAAGTATGCAAAGAACACCAAGTAGCTGCCTTGCAAATCTGGTTATTTGCAGAAGGATTACATGAATTACCAGGCTTAGACCATTCCCTAGAAATCAAGTCAGAGACAGCATCAGGGATAGGGAAAACATCAGGGAAAGTAACTAAAAAGGGACGTGTGCTAACCCGATAATTGTTAACACGACATGTGTAATCCCAAAGGCCAACACACAAAATTCAAACTAAGCGCGCCAAAAGTGTGGAGAAGCGCAAAATAGCAATATACACACAATAAGTGCCCATAACAGCTATAGAATGTCTAAATGATAATTAAAGACCAATTATGGAGGGTTTTTGTAAAATTTGACATGAGGTGAAAAAAGGTTTACAAACCATATCCCATATACATCCCTTTGAGAAGTACTATACTCTGAGGGGAAACCAGGCCTCAATATAGACTGATAACCCCTTACTGAAGAATTAAATGTACATCTTCATTCTTCAACCATATCCAGCAGAGGCAAATAGGTGAAAGGGGATTTATAGGGCTCTTGTGGTTTGGGAAACTCTGCTTCCTCCTAGTGGTAGAGGAGAGTAATTCCCAGGAGTACTGGATCATAGACTCTCACCACCTCTATGAAAGAAAAATAGGTTACTACCCATACTCATAATACATTGCTCCATCAAACACAGCACTCTGAGGGGAAATGGGAATCAGCTCAGTCTGAGAACCCCTCTCACTGAAGAACATGCACATCTTCATTCTTCACCTTTCTCCAGCAGAGGCAAAGACAAGACCTCTTGTGGTTTGGCAATCTTTGTCACCTCCTAGTGGCAGGGAAGAGTAATTCCCAAAAGTAATGAATTGTGGACTCACCACCAGTATGAAAGAAATAGAATTTATGCTTACTTGATAAGTTTCTTTCATGGTGGCGAGGGTCCAAGAGCCCAGACACAATGTTTTCCTATTGTGAATGTTTTTTTCATGCAGAAGTTTGAGAATCCACCTCTTTTATCCTTGCTCCTTTTTATCGCTCTTATATTCTTTTCCTACATCAGACTAGTTTCCAGGTAAGTATAAGTTATATTCTAAACAAATACGATACACTCAATTTAAAATATAGCAAAGTAAAACGACTTAAACACTAATGTGAGGCATGAATAAAGCATTGAATATGACTGTGGTGCTTACTAACGAAACTCTGCTTTAACACCATCACATAAATTGCTTGATTTAGTATTCCATGAAAAATATGAATCAGTAAGGCAAAACAGACAGAGACACCAATATAGTTCAGTGGTTATTGGTTAGGATCTTTGAAATCTAATCTTCCCCACCACAATTTTTTTTTAAATAAAAGAAAAAAAATATTTAAAATGCAACATGTTCACATTTATCATAACAGAGAAAGTTGAACTGAGCATTAAAATCTGGTCTCAACATACATACATTGCTCACATATGCGTACATTCAAAGAAAACCAGAACACATTTTAAGTATATATATATATTTTTTTTAATTATTTTTGCTAATTTTCTTTTTATGTGCTTAAACTCATCAAGTGCATCAAGAGCAGGCTATTCATTGCTAACAAATGTATTGCATTGCCCTGTGGCACCCAATGAGTAACAGGTACTTGCAGCTGTAACAAATACACTATACATATATATATATATATTTATATTTCTCTGTAAAATAAACAAACCCATGCATATTGCACATTTCAACATTGTGTATATAAAATATGTTTCCTTATATACAGATATAACAAGTCATGTAGCTGACTTTTGTGGTTTGTTTTTTTTAACTCGCATGGCACAGTTTTACAAGTCATAAAACATAAGTCACATATAAGCAACTGTGACCCATTATGGGTCCGACCTTGGCATAGAGAAGGCAAATAAATGGCAGTAAAATAATTAGGGTTATAAAACCACAAGAAATGATGTACAAATGCAGTGACAGCCTTCCAGATAGTATATATATATATAAAAAAAAAAAAACTTAAACAATGAACAGTATTGTTGCATGTGTAGCAAACAGCAGAAATGTGTTTAATATGATAACAGGTAAAAAATATAGTATGCAGTACTGTTAATCACTGTGGTAGTTTATTTTCTCCATACGTTACCATAATGAGTGAATTTCACCAATTGTGTATGGGGTGTGTTTTTCTTTTATGTGAAAAGAGGCAATTTTTGGTAAGCCCTTTGCTATGACTTAAATTAGCATCCCAATTCCTGAGAAAGGAAAAAATTAAATACAATATAAAAATAAACCTCAGGCTTACAGAGAGAATATATGCTCAAATATCAGTTGTATATTCTGGCAACCATTATTGAGCAGCAATACACAAAAGATGTATGGGGGGGAAGCAGAAACTGGGATTTCATGTTATTGTCCATTCTAGAGACTGCTTGCAACAATTTTTAGTTGTGTTCTTCTATTAATGAATCTGTTTATTGTGGCTTCTCCAATGATTTGATTTTATATGCTTTGGTCAGAATAATCTCCTTATAGTATACCGACACTATATAAAGTCAGCCCAACCTGACTAATGTTTAGCATTTTTTTGTTTTACCTAGTTAATGTAGAGCCAATCTGACTAAGGAAACCAATCTAGGAGAAAGCATTTAAAGGGACATGAAACCCCAAAAAATTATTTCATGATTCAGATAGAGAATACAATTTTAAACAATTTTCCCAATTTACTTCTATTATTTAATTTGCTTCCTTCTCTTGTTATCCTTTGCTTAAAGGTTTATCTAGGCAAGCTTGGGACAGCAGAGAACCTAGGATCTAGCTGTTGATTGGTGGCTGGATAAATATATTGATTGTGATTGGCTAACCCATGTGTACAGTTAGAAACCATTAGTGCATTGCTCTTTCAACACATGATACAAAGAGAATGAAACAGATTAGATAATAGAAGTAAATTATAAAGCTGTTTAAAATAGTATTCTTTATCGGAATCATGAATGAAATTTTTTGAGTTTCATTTCCCTTTAAGTACCTAAATCATGTGAAGACATAGGCTTAGCAGTCTAGAGGTTATGGATTTGCCTGTCTGGGAACATGTAGGACAAAAATGGCACATCATAAGGACAAGTATGAACCATAATACCAACATTTAAAAAATATATATATTTTCATTAACACCTAACTATACAATCTAAACTTGGGATTTAAAGGAATTAAATAAGGAAATTGATGATACATTGTTACATTAGCCATTTAAAAATCTCTTTAAAACTGTGGAAAGTGCGTTTCTGAAAAAAAAAAGAAGAAAAAAAGACTTGGGCAATTCAAGAGATCTGGTCAACAGATCTTAAAGAAAGTATGCATAGAACAATACTGAATATTTTTCACTTATGTAGTCACACAATATTCCCTCGAAATTAAAATACTGACCATATTAAAACTTAATGTACAGCGTGTAAGTACATTAAAATAATTATTTTCTCATGTGGTTAAAACATTATTGCAATTAAGCTGGTCAATGCCTGAAAGTTAAATCTACACAGGGAAATAAAGTGTTAGATTAGAAAGCAGAAGACAGACTGCTTTTTTTTTTTTTTAGAAAAAAAAAAAAGAAAAAAAGTGGTTTAAACTCCCTGAATGAAGTACAAGTTATACATTTTACACTTTCAAATACATAAATTGGTAGAACAATTTTTTTTTTTTTTGGATAAAGCAAACACAGACTTGTACACTTTCTAGTATGTAAAAAGTATTACAAAAGGATGACAGTGTGGAACTGTGTAAAGTAACTTGCTACAGCGTAAATTACAGCAACCACGGTGTGTTTAATTACGGTCACTGAACCTCTGCATGATTCAGTAACAGACCGGAGCACGTTATTTATGACTTAAATATAATTACATTTCTTGGAATCCCGACGTCTTAACCTAGTTGATTTCTGTATGTTAACCATAAGTATTTTACCTCTTTATATTGCTCAAAAGATGCAAGTGAGACTTCATAGAAGCCTTCTTATAATTGTTTTGAGCTAGACTTAAAAGGAATTGGTTCACGAATGTGCACCAGGACAAAGCAGTCTAGTTCTTAGAAGTTGTAGCTATGTACATTTTTAACTAGTGAAGATTTGGTGACACTGAGAAGGGAGGCAATTTGTTATCAAGTACAAAGAGAAACAATTTAAAGGTATGCCAGCGGTACTGCCCAGAAGCATTGGAATATACATTGCCGGCATATATTTATAGATATACATATTAAAAAAAAAATATGAATAAACCGATTTGATAAACTAGGATAAACTAGCACATTTCCAGCACGTCAAACAACAAGGATGCTGGCATTCAGAAAGATTGGCTCCAGTGTGTGCAGCACAATGTCCGGAGGCATTGCTTTTTGTTCCCAGTACAAATCTCTCTGCAGCTGCTGACAAATCCATTGGTCAGCATTTTGGCCAAGATCTAGTTGTCAAGTTCAGCTAGGTCTTGATAAATCTTTAGAGGTTTCAGTGACAGTTCACTTTGACAGTTTGCTGATGACTCGTATCAAGGCTGCATTTTCATCCTTCAGTCTTTGATTGTCTGCTTTCAAATCAGAAAGAACCTGTGGAGAAAAAAGTAAGTTTAGGGTAAGCTAAGGCATATTTCAATTCTCAAATATATATATATATATATATATATATATATATATACACATTTTATTTATTATCTCATGATTATAATCTAGGCTCCGATGTACTTCAACAGGTTGGTTACCTATGATCAACCTTCAACATATGTGAAGCAGGTAATACTTGGGTTATCTTGCAATTTTTTTTTCTTTTCTTCCAGATCTCCTCTTAAAATGTCTTTCAATACTAGTTGGTAACCTTTTGAAATGACAACTAGAATAATAAATTAACTATACCAAAATAGTTCTGGAGAACAAAGCACATAATAAAAGTAAATGATAAAGTTGTTTAATGATTCAGAACATATCATTTTAAAGTTTAATTTTGACTTTACTTTCCCTTTAAGGGCAGAGTACTGTGCTATTTATTTACATTTTTACCGTCGTTAAAACCAGTCTAAACCAAAGCTCTGATTAAACTGCTGAAGCTGAAAACCAAAAACATTCTAGGTACAAATCTGGCTGTGACACTGGGGAATAGATTCACAAAGTGAACACATTTAATTTACTATCTGAAAAGCTTGTTGGGTGGAAAATAGATTAGAATAGAATTTTTTAATTTAGAAAGACATGGGAGCATCTACTGAAAGTAATGCACTTATAGATTCTGGTAATGAGAAACTATTTATGCTTACCTGATAAATTAATTTCTTTTATAATGGGCAGAGTCAATGAGTGGTCCCAGAGCTTTAGATCCCTCCCATTTCCCACAACCCCCAGTCATACATATAGCCAAATAGATGAGGAAAAACATAACAGGAAAAAAAGTGGGGCAAAGAAGTGCAAAACAAGTGCTGCTACCACCTGAGCAAAAAGAAAAAGGCAGGGCTCATGGACTTAATACCCAAGACATGGAGTCCACAAGACCACCAAGAAATAAAGGAGGACAAACAGTAAAGGCAGGATATTACTAATTAGGTACTATGACCCACAGAACTTTCCAGCCCCAGAAGAGGCATACACATCAAAGTGTTAAAACTTTGAAAAAGACCACCAAGTAGCTGCCTTGCAAATCAGATCAATAGAATCATCATTATAAAAGACCCAATAAGTGGCAATTACTCTAGTGCACTGGTTTTCAAACCTGTCCTCAGGCTTCCCTGATAGGCCACATTTTGAGGTTATCTGAACTAGAGCACAGGTTAAATAATCAGCTGATTAGTAAACGTGGTTATTTTACCTGCTCTTTTCCAAGGTAATCCCGAAAACCTGGCTTGTTGGGGAGGCTTGAGAAAAAGTTTACAAACCAGTGGAAATAGTAGTAATGAGCTAAGGGGGGAGTTTTCCCTGCAACCAAATAAGTCTTGTGAATTAAAGCTTTAAAGGGAATCACAACTGCTTCAAATGTTCTAAACTAACTTGTTCTAATTGTGCAAAATAAACTAACGATTATTTATGTAGTCTTTTCATTCTGTTGTAGAAAAACAGCTTCATAATTTAAAGGTTAATCTGCAGCCTAGCACTTGCTATGTATGCTGCCATATTGTAACGTACATTCTACATCAGGTCACGTGACTCACACAGCACCTTCTATTTCTAACACTGAGGAAGCAGAGCACTGCAGTGTCTGAGACGAACAGCTTCAGGCACTGCTATATTTATAAATAGCAAGAGCAGGGAAGGAATCGGAGAGGAGGAGGGGGGAGGGAGACTCAGGGTTCCTGAGACTAAGTAACGTAGATTAATGCAGATTTATCTTGTTACAATTATATCTGCAGCATGGAGTTTGCTTTCTGTCTCCGGAGCCTTTCTTCCCCCTGTGCATTCCTCTCCCCCTGCTCTTGGTATTTATAATTATATCAGCGACTGAAGCAGTTCTTCTCAGACACTGCAGTGATAACTCCTGCTTCCTCAGTGTTAGTAATAGGTGACATTTTTGTCCCGTGACCCACTGTAGTAGAAAGTACGTTACAATATGGCAGCATACACAGCAGATTGTAGGCTGCAGATCAACGTTCAAATTATAAAGCTGTTTTCTGCAACCGAATGCGGAAAGATGAAGACCACATTGAGAATTGTAGTTAGTTTATTTTGCATAATCAGAGAAAAGAACATTTATGCTTACCTGAAAAATTTATATTTTTCCGGATATGGTGAATCCACGGCTTCATCAATTACTGTTGTGAATATCACTCCTGGCCAGCAGGAGGAGGCAAAGAGCACCACAGCAAAGCTGTTATGTATCACTTCCCTTCCCACAACCCCCAGTCATTCGACCAAAGGGAAATTAAGAAAAAAAGGAGTAACACAAGGTGTAGAGGTGCCTGAGGTATATTATTTATTATTATTATACTTTATTTATGAAGCGCCAACATATTCTGCAGCGCTGTCCATGGATACAATTCATTTAAATAAAACAATACAAGACTTGTAAGAGACAGGACAAAATTTACAAACACATACAGGAGGAATTGAGGGCACTATTCCCGTGGGAACTTACAATCTAGAAGGGTAGGAGGTTGAGAAACAGGAGGTGAGGACTGCAAGATTGGGAAAGATGTTAATACAGAGTTAGATGAGGGAAATGTTAGGTAAGTGAAATTAATTTATTATTGAGTTGGGTGGTAGGCTTCTCTGAACAGAAAAGTCTTCAGGGAACATTTAAAGGAAGACAGATTAGGGCAAAGCCTGACAGCACGGGGTAAGAGTGTTCCAGAGAGTAGGTGCTGCACGACAAAAGTCCTGCAGTCTAGCATGAGAGGAGGTGATAGTTGTGGATGCAAGGAGCAGGTCATTGTTGGATCTTAGTGGATGGGCTGGAGTATACTTGTGTATTAGAGAGGATAGGTAGAGGGGAGTGGCGTTGGCGAGAGCTTTGTATGTAAGGATGAGAATTTTGAATTTAATTCTGCTGTGAATGGGGAGCCAATGAAGGGACTCGCAGAGAGGTGCAGCAGATACAGATCGACGGGAAAGGTGGATCAGCCTGGCAGAGGCATTTAGGATGGATTAAAGGGGGGAGAGGCGGGAAAGAGAAAGGCCAGCGAGTAGGTTATTGCAGTAGTCAAGTCGGGAGATAAAGGAGTGGATTATTTGCTTTGTGGTGCCAGCGCTCAGAAAAGGGCGAATTTTGGAAATATTGCGTAGATGGTTGCGGCAGGATGTAGAAAGCGATTGGATATGGGGGACGAAGGATAGATTTGAGTCAAGTGTGACTCCGAGGCAGCGGACTTGGGGCGATAGGGAAATAGTGATGCCGTCAACAGGGATAGAGAAGTCAGAAGTCGGCGTAGAGCTTGAGGGGGGGGGGGGGGGGGATAAGAAGGAGCTCAGTCTTGGAAATGTTAATCTTTAGGTGGTGGGAGGCCATCCAGGAAGAAATACCAGATAGGCAGTCGCTGACATGAGAAATGACAGAGGGAGAGAGAGCAGGGGTGGAGAGGTAGATCTGGGTGTCAGCATAGAGGTGATATTTGAAGCCATAACTGTTGATAAGTTTACCCAGCAAAGAAGTATAGATGGAGAAGAGTAGAGGACCCAGAACAGATCCTTGAGATACTCCAACAGACAGAGGCATAGAAGAGGAGGAGTCCTTTCTCACAGAAAAAGATCTGTGAGAAAGATAGGAGTAAATCCAGGAAAGAGCAGTATCACAGAGGCCAAAAGAGCTAAGGGTCTGTAGGAGGAGGGGGTGGTCAACAGTGTTGAAGGCAGCTGAGAGGTCGAGTAAGAGGAGTATAGAGTAGTGGCCAATATTTTTTGCAGAGATAAGATCATTTGTAACCTTGGTAAGGGCAGTCTCAGTTGAGTGTTTTGGGCGGAATCCGGATTGTAGTGGGTCAAGCAAGCAGTTGGCGGACAGGAAGTGGGTTAGGCGATTGTAAACTAGTTTTTCAAGGAGTTTTTATGTTAGTGGAAGCAGTGATATGGGGCGGTAGCTTTCAGGAGAATTAGGGTCGAGGGAGGGTTTTTTGAGTATGGGAGTGACTTTTGCGTGTTTGAAAGAAGAAGGGAGTCAAAAATAACTGTTGTGAAATAAAGGGCAGGGCCGTGGACTCACCATATCCGGAAAGAAAGAAATTTATCAGGTAAGCATACATTTTCTTTTCTTTCCTAAGATATAGTGAGTCAACGGCTTCATTAATTACTGTTGGGAACCAATACCCAAGCTAGAGGACACAGATTAATAGGGAGGGACAAGACAGGCAGACCTACACAGAAGGCACCACCGCTTGAAAAACCTTTCTCCCAAAAGACGCCTCGTCCGAGGCAAAAGTAACAAATTCGTAAAATTTTGAAAAGTAAAGAGAATCAAGTTGCAGCTTTGCAATCTGTACCACAGAAACGTAATTCTTGAAAGCCCAAGAAGGAAATACAGCCCTATTGGAATGAACTGTAATTCTCCCAGGAGGCCACTGTCCAGCAGTCTCAATCAAAACAAAAAATACTTCTCAACCAGAGACACATAGAAGTAGCAGAAGCTCTCTGAACTTTACATTTCCCAGAGAAACAAACAGGGCAGAAGACTGGCAAAAATTCTGTCGCCAGAATATTTTTTTTTATTTTTTTTTTAACATGCACAACATCCAAGTTGTGCAACAACGTACTTAATGCAATCTCCAGATGTATATATCTGTCCGAAACTATTATAGTAAGAAAAACTAACTTAGAATGAAGAACGGCCTTATCAACAAGAAAGATAAGCTAAAGTAAATCAAACGGCAAGGCTGAGAATTCCGAAACTCTCAGAGCAGAAGAGAAGCAGTAAGAAACCAAACCTTCCAAGATAACAAATATCTATGGAATACAAAGGCTCAAACGGAGCCTGCTGTAAAACAAAGACAAAGTTAAGGCTCCAAGGAAGAGCAACACTTAAACACAGGCCTAACAAAAATATTGCCCATTTGGCACGTCCGCCAGACGTTTAAGTAGCAAAATAGAAAAACGCAGAAATCTGACCCTTCAGGGTACAGACTAACAAACCCTTCTACAGACTTCCTGGAGAAAAGACCAAATCCTAGGAATCCTGACCCTACTCCAAGAGTAGCCCTCTGATTTACATCAAAAAGAAATAAACGCCATATCATATGGCAAATCTTTCCAGTAACAGGCTTGCAAGCCTATATCATGTTCTCAATGACAGACTCAGAAAAAACATGCTTAGACAGAACTAAGCGATCAATCTCCAAGCAGAAAGCTTCAGAGAAACGAAAGAATGGACCCTGAACTAGAAGGTCCCTCCTCAGGAACAACCACCAAAGTGGAGGAGATTACATCCCCGCTAGGTGTGTATCCAGATCCTGCGAGACTATGCAGGAACTATTAAAAATACCGATGCCCCCTCCTAAGAGACACGAGCAAAGACTCGAGGAAGGAGAGCAAACTGAGAAACAGGAATGTCAAACTGAAATCCCAAAGAACCGCCAGGGATTCTCTCTGACCTATTGAGCGTCCACCTATCTAACAATCCACGCCAATCATGCTAAGGCACTCCAGGTTCCTCTCAGGTGGTTGATGTAAACCACTGAGATGAATTGTCTTGAAAAACTAAGGCCAATCCATCAGAACAATGTATATCACTCTCAACTCCAAGATGGTTATGGAATAGCAGACTCCTCCCAAGTCCATAGTCACCAACATAACAGGCCAGCGTCCGAAGACGACATTACTCAGAAAAATCTCCTGAAACAGATGCTCCTGCGAAACCACCACAGGAAAGAATCTCATATCGACAGATCAAGAACTAGTCTCCGAGACAAAAACCACATGAACTCCTATCCACTATCTGAGCATGCATAACCGCAAACTCTCAGATGGAATCGAGCAAGGGATGATGTTCAAAGAAACAACCATCAGACCAATTAGCTCCATACATAGAGCCACTGAAGGGCCAAATAATAGAGTGCAGAGAGAGGCAAGAGGAAAGAATCCTTGATTTTTGTGATTTAGCCTATCTGGAACATCTCGTATGCATTTTTGAAGACAGAGAGATGCCGTCCCCCACCTGAACCGATCCCGGTTGGGGGCAAACTCCTTTAGATTCATTGTGGTAGAAAAGACCCTTTTCCACCCGTAACATCCTGCCAGATCAGGACCAAACAAGGTCGGTCTTACCCTTGTAAGGACGCGCCAGAAGCTTGGACTCAGAGGAAGAATCCCCTGACCAAGAATATAGCCACAACGCCCCTCTGGCTAGCACAGCAAAGGCAGATATCTTGGCCCCCGGCTAAAAAACTTGCATGATAGCATTAGAAATAATAATAAAAAAAAAAAATATGGCTAGCTTAAGAGCCTAAATTCTAATCTGGGTCTCCTCCAAAGGAGTCCCTACTAAATTGGATCAAACAAGACATCACACCAATAAGATGCCGCACTTGACACAGTGGCAAACGGACTTCCATGTAAGCCTTCAGCTTAGTCCATCTAGGAATCGTTGCCAGAGTAAAAATGCCCTACTACTTTAGGCACCGGGCGACTTAAAGGGACAGTCTAGGCCAAAATAAACTTTCATGATTCAGATAGAGCATGTAATTTTAAACAATTTTCCAATTGACTATTATCACCAATTTTGCTTTGTTCTCTTGGTATTCTTAGTTGAAAGCTTAAGCTAGGAGGTTCATATGCTAATTTCTTAGACCTTGAAGCCCACCTCTTTCAGATTGCATTTTAACAGTTTTTCACCACTAGAGGGTGTTAGTTCACATATTTCATATAGATAACACTGTGCTCGTGCACGTGAAGTTATCTGGGAGCAGGCACTGATTGGCTAGACTGCAAGTCTGTCAAAAGAACTGAAAAAAGGGGCAGTTTGCAGAGGCTTAGATACAAGATAATCACAGAGGTTAAAAGTATATTATTATAACTGTGTTGGTTATGCAAAACTGGGAAATGGGTAATAAAGGGATTATCTATCTTTTAAAACAATACAAATTCTGGTGTAGACTGTCCCTTTAATGGATACAGCGACAGGAAAAACTTGTTTCCCATTCCTGTGAAAACAATCCCCTTGCACGGTCTGGAAAAGGAAAAACTTAGCATCTTTAAGTTTACCAGACATCTTAGGGTTGACAACGACAAGAATCAAAGTTGTCCACAAAAGCCAAAACCTCCTCTAATACACGAGGTGTACAGGCATAAGTCTGAAGGATAACACTTCAGCATCAGATGAAGGAATTATAATGTCCAAATCTGAGGTTTCACCCTCAGAAGCTACTGATGTATCATCAGCTATGAGGAAAGCAACTTGAGTAGTGGCAGGCAGAACAGAAACCATACCATCTGATTTTTAATGTTCCTCTTGAGATGTTCCTTAGTAAAGGAAAAGCAGATAATGTCCCAGATACCGCAGAAGGCATCTGGGCAGCAAATTCTGCAGGCAATAACTCCTCCAGGAGATAGAGAGGAACCACAGGGCACTGCATGTGAAACCATTAAAGGGACACTGAACCCAAATTTTCTCTTTTGTGATTCAGATAGAGCATGCAATTTTAGGCAACTTTCTAATTTACTCCTATTAGCAAATGTTCTTCATTATAGGAATAATTTCCACATAAAATGCATCCTTGGGATCCAATATAAAAGAGTAAATGGTGAAATAGAGGGATCCACTAACCCTAATAATTCACATGAGTCATATCATAGTAAGGGAATACTTCACCTATAAATTATTAACCCTAGTCTTCTTTAGTCACAATGAGTGCCTGCGTTCTGCCTAGAATATCCTACCCCAGGATATATATGTCCCAGAAATAATGCAGCATAAATCTTTCAAAAGTGCATGTCCCCCCCAAACACAGAAGAAGCACTTACCTGCATCAAGCTGACCGGCAGGAGGACAGTCTACCCGGTGTGAGAGGACGCCACTCCTCACATAGACCTGTAGAAAAAAGAAAGAACAGAGTAAGCCTACTCTGGCTTTCTATACTAGGACAGCAACATGTTAAGAACACACAGTGAAGCTCACTTCACAAGTTCCTAACTGCTTTAAAGCCACCACTGCCCTACCGAAGAGACTAACGTGGAGTACGGCTAGACCCAATCTTGAAAGGAAAGATCAGAGCAAACCTACTCTGGCTTTCAAAATAATAAAATCTTAATTGAAGTGAAATAAAACCAATCTTCAGACACCAAAACTTCACCTCCTCCTTGCACCGAAGGCAAAAAGAATGACTGGGGGTTGTGGTAAGGGAAGTGATACTTAACAGCTTTGCTGTGGTGCTTTTTGCCTCCTCCTGCTGGAAGAAAAATAAAAAATGGAAGAAGAAACTGAAATCTTTTGTGGCTTCCACATGATATTTGTAAGCTTTCACAACATCCAACTTGAGGAGGAGCTGGACAAAAAGCAACCACAATTTCCTGATTGATGGTATCTGAAGATACTACTTTTGGAAGATAGAGCATGCAATTTTAAACAACTTTCCAAATTACTTCTGTTAACAAATTTGCTTCTTTCTCTTGATATCTTTTATTGAAGAGTCAAACTAGGTAGGCTTATAAGAGCTCAGGAGTGTGCACATGTCTTTAGTACTCTATGGCAGCAGTGTTTTGTAACATGGTATAACAGCTACAAATACTGTTGCAACACACTGCTGCCATAGAGTACTAAAGACACGTGCACACTCCTGAGCTCTTATAAGCCTACCTAGTTTTACTCTTCAATAAAAGATACCAAGACGTCAAAGCAAATGTGATAATAGAAGTAAATTGGGAAGTTGTTTACAATTGCATGCTCAATCTGAATAAAAAAAGTTAAATTTTTGACTTGACTGTGACTTTAACCCCTTAACGACCAAGGACGTGCTAGGCATATCCCACAAAAACCGTCCTCTGATGTTTTAAGCGGTGGAAGCGATCGTGATTGCATCCAACCTTTTTCAAGGTATTGCAGTGATGCCTCGATATTGAGGCATCACTGCAATACCCTTTTCTACCCACCAATGCAGAGAGCGCCAATGCAGAGAGGTTAGGGGCTAAGGGAAGATCGAACACTGCAGAATAAATATTAAAAAAAAAAATGAAGACCTTTTATTTTAGTAATGGCAGATTGTGACAATTGTGAGGTGGGAGAGGGAAGAGAACTGTGAGAGGGATCAGGGGGTGGGATGTGTCAGGTGGGAGGCTGATCTCTACACTAAAGCTAAAATGAACCCTACAAGCTTGCTAATTAACCCCTTAGCTGGAAAGTTGTTTAAAATTGTATGTTCTATCTGAGTCATAAAAGAAAATGTTGGGGTTTACTATCCCTTTAAGCTTCATTCTCTTGTTATCCATTGCTGAAGGAACAGCATTGCACTACTGACAGGAAGCTGGAAATATCTATTTAGCCAATCACAAGAAACAAATGTGTGCAGGCACCAATTAGCAGCAGCTCCCACTAGTGGTATGATATGTGCATATTCATTTTTTAACAAGTAATACTAAGAGAACGAAGCACAATTGAAAATAGAAGTATATTTAAAAGTGTCTTAAAATGACATGCTCTATCTGAATCATGCAAATTTAATTTTGACTTTCCTATCCCTTTAAATTCTTGTTTTTTTTTAAATAAAGATACCAAGTGAACAAAGAAAAAAAATTATAATAGGAGTAAATTAGAAAGTTGCTTAAAATTGCATGATCTATCTAAATCACGAAAGAAAATAAAAAAAAATTGGGTTTGTGTCCCTTCAATCAAATATTCTTTAAATCTTGACACTCATACTGCCAAGCTTCTGCACAATGCACTTAGCTGTACAGATTTGAAATTACTTCACACTGTGGGACAAAATTTTTAGGTTATTTAAAAATGAATTCCCAAATTTATACTACACTTAGTAAAATTCCACACAATTCCATAGCTTTAACAAATAAGACCGTATGAATACAGCAACGCAGTAATTAAATAAAAATACAATGGAATAAAGTAACCACCTTTAATTCCTCTTCTAGCTCAGCCACCTTTCGCTCTAATGCTCTTCGTTCCTGGAGAGGGGGGCGGGGGAGAAAAAAAAAAAGATTAAAAACAAATTTAAAAAGTGCACACATAATAAAAGTATAACAAATTCTACTAAATGTAAAGCAAACAATATAAGGTTTAGATGTACAGATCACTTATTTTAATAGTTACACAAATAGAATTTATAAATTCTAAAGTAGAATATACTTACAAATCTTTCTAGTTCCAATAGTGCGGGTCTTTCTGCATGTCGCTCTTGTCTCTGATAAAGAAATAATAATTTGTAATGTGTATAGTTTTAACTAAAAAAAAAATTATTTTCCTTTGAAATACATAATTTATGTAAGAACTTACCTGATGAATTCATTTCTTTCATATTGGCAAGAGTCCATGAGCTAGTGACGTATGGGATATACAATCCTACCAGGAGGGGCAAAGTTTCCCAAACTTCAAATGCCTATAAATACAACCCTCACAACACCCACATTTCAGTTTAACGAATAGCCAAGAAGTTGGGTGATAAAGAAAGGAGTAAAAATCATCAACAAAGGAATTTGGAAATAATTGTGCTTTATACCAAAAAATCATAACCACCATAAAAATGGTGGGCCTCATGGACTCTTGCCAATATGAAAGAAATGAATGTATCAGGTAAGTTATTACATAAATTATGTTTACTTTCATGTAATTGGCAAGAGTCCATGAGCTAGTGACGTATGGGATAGCAATACCCCAGATGTGGAACTAGAGAGGGAGGGATAAAAAATAAAAACGGCCATATCCGCTGAAAAAAATGAATCCACAACCCAAATCATAAGTTTAGTCTCATAAATGAAAAGAAAAAACTTTAAATTAGAAGCAGAAGAATCAAACTGAAACAGCTGCCTGAAGAACTTTTCTACCAAAAACTGCTTCCGAAGAAGCAAATACATCAAAATGGTAGAATTTAGTAAAAGTATGCAAAGAAGACCAAGTTGCTGCTTTGCAAATCTGATCAACTGAAGCTTCATTCTTAAAAGCCCAAGAAGTGGAAACTGATCTAGTAGAATGAGCTGTAATTCTCTGAGGTGAGGTCTTACCCAACTCCAAATAAGCTTGATGAATCAAAAGCTTTAACCATGATGACAAAGAAATGGCAGAAGCCTTCTGACCTTTCCTGGAACCAGAAAAGATAAATAGTCTAGAAGTCTTCCTGAAATCTTTAGTAGCTTCAACATAATATTTTAGAGCTCTCACCACATCCAAAGAATGTAAAGATCTCTCCAAAGAATTCTTAGGATTAGGACACAAAGGGACAACAATGTCTCTATTAATGTTGTTAGAATTCACAACCTTAGGTAAAAATTTAAATGAAGTCTGCAAAACTGCCTTATCCTGATGAAAAATTAGAAAAGGAGATTCACAAGAGGGCAGATAATTCAGAAACTCTTCTAGCAGAAGAGATGGCCAAAAGGAACAACACTTTTCAAGAAAGTAATTTAATGTCCAAAGAATGCATAGGGTCAAATGGAGGAGCCTGTAAAGACTTCAAAACCAAATTAAGACTCCAAGGAGGAGAGATTGATTTAATGACAGGAATATCAGGAAGTTTAGCAATTTTTCTGTGGAATAAAACAGAAAGAGCAGAGATTTGTCCTTTCAAGGAACTTGCAGACAAACCTTTATCCAAACCATCCTGAAGAAACTAAAATTCTAGGAATCCTAAAAGGATGCCAAGAAAATTTATGAGAACACCATGAAATGTAAGTCTTCCAAACTCGATAATAAATCTTTCTAGAAACAGATTTACGAGCCTGTAACATAGTATTAATCAGAGTCAGAGAAACCTTTATGACTAAGCACTAAGCGTTCAATTTCCATACCTTCAAATTTAATGATTTGAGATCCTGATGGAAAAACGGGCCTTGAGATAGAAGGTCTGGCCTTAAGGGAAGTGGCCAAGGTTGGCAACTGGACATCAGAACAAGATCTGCATACCAAAACCTGGGAGGTCATGCTGAAGCCACCAGCAGCACAAACGATTGCTCCATGATGATTTTCGAGATCACTCTTGGAAGAAGAACTAGAGGCGGGAAAATATAAGCAGGTTGATAACACCAAGGAAGTGCCAATGCATCCACTGCTTCCGCCTGAGGATCCCTGGACAGGTATCTGGGAAGTTTCTTGTTTAGATGAGAAGCCATCAGATCTATTTCTGGAAGCCCCCACATCTGAACAATTTGAGAAAACACATCTGGGTGGAGAGACCATTCTCCCGGATGTAAAGTCTGACGACTGAGATAATCCGCTTCCCAATTGTCTATACCTGGGATATGAACCGCAGAAATTAGACAAGAGCTGGATTCCGCCCAAACAAGTATCTGGGATACTTCTTTCATAGCTTGAGGACTGAGTCCCACCCTGATGATTGACATATGCCACAGTTGTGACATTGTCTGAAAACAAATTAACGGTTCTCTCTTCAACAGAGGCCAAAACTGAAGAGCCCTGAGAATCGCACGGAGTTCTAAAATATTGATTGGTAATCTCGCCTCTTGAGATTTCCAAACTCCTTGTGCTATCAGAGATCCCCAAACAGCTCCCCAACCTGAAAGGCTCGCATCTTTTGTGATCACACAAAACATAGTATTAATCACTGAGTCAGAGAAACCTTTATGACTAAGCACTAAGCCTTCAATTTCCATACCTTCAAATTTAATGATTTGAGATCCTGATGGAAAAACAGCCTTGAGATAGGTCTGGCCTTAACGGAAGTGGCCAAGGTTGGCAACTGGAAAAACCGAACAAGATCCGCATACCAAAACCTGTGTGGCCATGCTGGAGCCACCAGCAGTACAGACGAACGATCCATTATGATTTTGGAAATAACTCTTGGAAGAAGAACTAGAGGAGGAAAAATATAAGCAGGTTGATAACTCCAAGGAAGTGTCAACGCATCCACTGCTTCCGCCTGAGGATCCCTGAACCTGGACAGATACCTTGGAAGTTTCCTGTTTAGATGAGAAGCCATCAGTGTCAGTGGAAGCCCCCACATCTGAACAATCTGAAAAAACACATCTGGGTGAAGAGACCATTCTCCCGGATGTAAAGTCTGACGACTGAGATAATCCGCTTCCCAATTGTATATACCTGGAATATGGACCGCAGAAATTAGACAGGAGCTGGATTCCGCCCAAGCAAGTATCCGAGATACTTCTTTCATAGCTTGAAGACTGTGAGTCCCACCCTGATTGACATATGCCACGGTTGTGACATAGTCTGTCTGAAAACAAATGAACGGTTCTCTCTTCAATAGAGGCCAAAACTGAAGAGCCCTGAGAATCGCACGGCGTTCTAAAATATTGATTGGTAATCTCGCCTCTTGAGATTTCCAAACTCCTTGTGCTATCAGAGATCCCCAAACAGCTCCCCAACCTGAAAGACTCACATCTTTTGTGATCACAGTCCAGGTTGGACGAACAAAAGAGGCCCCTAGAATCACACGATGGTGATCTAACCACCAAGTCAGAGAAAGTCGAACATTGGCATTTAAGAATATCAATTGTGATATCCTTGTATAATCCCTGCACAATTGGTTCAGCATACAAAGCTGGAGAGGTCTCATATGAAAACGAGCAAAGGGATTTGCGTCCGATGCTGCAGTCATAAGACCTAAAACTTCCATGCACATAGCTACATAAGGGAATGTCCAACCATGTCTTTGAAGAAACAACACTAGTTGATTCATGTGAGATTCTGCAGAACGTAAAGACTGAGCAAGTACCAAGATATCGTCCAAATAAGGAAACACCGCAATACCCCGCTCTCTGATTAGAGAGTAGGGCACAGAGAACCTTTGAAAAGATTGTTGGAGCTGTCGCTAGGCCAAAAGGAAGAGCAACAAATTGGTAATGCTTGTCTAGAAAAGAGAATCTCAGGAACTGATAGAGATCCGGTTAAATCGGAATATGAAGATATGCATCCTGTAAGTCTATCGTGGACATATAATGCCCTTGCTGAACAAAAGGCAGAATAGTTCGTATAGTCACAATTTGAAAGTTGGTACTCTTACGTATCGATTCAAAACTTTTAGATCTGGTCTGAATGAATTTGCTTTCTCTGGGACAATGAATATATATGAATAAAACCCCCAACCCTGTTCCTGAAACAGAACTGGCATGATTACCCCTGATAACTCCAGGTCTGAAACACACTTCAGGAAAGCCTGAGCGTTTACTGGGTTCGCTGGAATGCCTGAGAGAAAAAAAAAACTTCAAACAAGCGGTCTTACTCAATCCTATTTTGTACCCCTGAGAGACAATACTCTGAATCCAATTATTTTGGACTGAATTGATCCAAACATCTTTGAAAAATATTAATCTGCCCCCTACCAGCTGAGCTGGAATGAGGGCAGCACCCTCATGCAGACTTGGGGGCTGATCTCTTAAAAGGCTTGGATTTATTCCAATTGGAAACAGATTCCTTTGGGGAAGGATTAGATTTCTGTTCCTTATTATGTCAAAAGGAACGAAAACGGTTAGAAGCTTTAGATTTACCCTTAGGTGACAGTTGAAATTATTGAATCCAACTGAGAACCAAATAATTTATTACCTTGGAAAAAAAGAGATAGCAATCTGGACTTAGAAGTCATATCAACATTCCAAGATTTAAGCTATAAAGCTCTTCTAGCTAAAATAGCTAAAGACATAAATGTAACATCAATTTTGATGATATAAAAAATGGTATCACAAATTAAATTATTAGCATGTTGAATTAATTTAACAATGCTAGACGAATCATGATCCGATATTTGTTGCACTAAAGTTTCCAACCAAAAAGTTGAAGCAGCTGCAACATCAGCCAAATAAATTGCAGGCCTAAAAAGATGACCTGAATATAAATAAGCCTTTCTTAGATACGATTCAAGTTTCCTATCTAAAGGATCTTTAAAAGAAGTACTATCTTCCGTAGGATAGTAGTACGTTTAGCAAGAGTAGAGATAGCCCCATCAACTTTGGGGATCTTTTCCCAAAACTCCAATCTAATAGTTGACAAATGATACAATTTTTTCAACCTTGCAGAAGGAATAAAAGATGTACCAGGCCTATTCCATTCCTTAGAAATCATATCTGAAATAGCATCAGGAACTTGAAAAACCTCTGGAATAACCACAGGAGGTTTATAAACAGAATTTAAACGTTTACTAGTTTTAATATCAAGAGGATTAGTTTCCTCCATATCTAATATAAACAACACTTCTTTTAATAAACAACAAATATACTCCATTTTAAATAAATAAGAGGATTTGTCAGTGTCAATATCTGAGGCAGGATCTTCTGAATCAGATATATCCTCATCAGAGAAAGATAAATCAGTATGTTGCCGGTCATTTGAAATTTCATCAACTTTATGAAGTTTTGAAAGACCTTTTACATTTATTAGAAGGTGGAATGGCAATGAAAAAGCCTTCTGAATAGAATCAGAAATAAATTCTTTTAAATTTACAGGTATATCTTGTGCATTAGATGTTGAGGGAACAGCAACAGGTAATGAACTACTACTGATGGAAACATTTTCTGCATGTAAAAGTTTATAATGACAACGATTACAAACCACAGCTGGAGGTATAATCTACAACAAATGCACTTAGCTTTGGTAAAACCGTTATCAGGCACCAGGGATCCAGCAGTAAATTCAGAGACAGGATCAGAATGAGACATCTTGCAAATGTAAGAGAAAAAAACAACATATAAAAATATTTTTTGGCGCCAAAAACGTCCGGAAACGAAACACTCGCGTCATAGATGACGCAACCTTGTGAAGGACTTGGCGTCAAAGATGCCGGAAATGACGAATTTGTGTCAACGAACATAACTTCGCGCCAAAAATGACGCAGGTAAGAAATAATTTTTCATTAAAAAAAAGCATTTCCCAGATAGGAAACTGACAGTCTGCCAAAAAACCCCCCAGAATTTATGCTTACCTGATAAATTACTTTCTCTTGTGGTGTATCCAGTCAACGGGTTCATCCTTTACTTGTGGGATATTCTCCTTCCTAACAGGAAGTGGCAAAGAGAGCACACAGCAGAGCTGTCCATATAGCTCCCCCTCTAGCTCCACCCCCCAGTCATTCGACCGAAGGTTAGGAAGAAAAAGGAGAAGCCATAGGGTGCAGTGGTGACTGTAGTTTAAACTAAAAATCTACCCGACTAATAGCCAGGGCGGGCCGTGGACTGGATACCCCACAAGAGAAAGTAATTTATCAGGTAAGCATAAACTCTGTTTTCTCTTGTAAGGTGTATCCAGTCCACGGGGTCATCCTTTACTTGTGGGATACCAATACCAAAGCTTTAGGACATGGATGAAGGGAGGGAACAAGACAGGTACCTTAAACGGAAGGCACCACTGCTGGTAAAACCTGTCTCCCTAAAATAGCCTCCAAAGAAGCAAAAGTATCGAATTTGTAAAATTTGGAAAAAGTATGTAGCGAAGACCAAGTCGCTGCCTTACAAATCTGTTCAACAGAAGCCTCATTTTTAAAAGCCCATGTGGAAGCCACTGCTCTGGTAGAATGAGCAGTAATTGTTTCAGGAGGCTGCTGGCCAGCAGTCTCATAGGCCAGACGGATGATGCTTTTCAGCCAAAAGGAAAGAGAGGTAGCAGTCGCCTTCTGACCTCTCCTCTTACCAGAATAGATAACAAACAATGAAGTTGTTTGTCTGAAATCCTTAGTTGCTTGTAAATAAAACGTTAAAGCATCAACCACATCAAGATTGTGTAACAAACGTTCCTTCTTCGAAGAAGGATTAGGACACAGAGAAGGAACAACAATTTCCTGGTTAATATTCTTATTAGACACAACCTTAGGAAGAAAACCGGGTTTGGTACGCAAAACTACCTTATCTGCATGGAAAAACCAAGTAAGGCGAGTCACACTGTAAAGCAGATAACTCTGAAACTCTTCGAGCAGAAGAGATAGCTACCAAAAACAAAACTTTCCAAGATAAAAGCTTAATATCTATGGAATGTAAAGGTTCAAACGGAACCCCTTGCAGAACTGAAAGGACTAAATTCAGACTCCATGGCGGAGCCACAGGTCTCTAAACAGGCGTGATTCTGACTAAAGCCTGAGTAAACGCTTGAACGTCTGGTACCTCCGCCAGACGTTTGTGTAAAAGAATAGACAAAGCAGATATCTGTCCCTTTAAGGAACTAGCTGACAATCCTTTCTCCAATCCATCTTGGAGAAAAGACAAAATCCTGGGAATCTTAATCTTGCTCCATGAGTAACCCTTGGATTCGCACCAACAAAGATATTTTCGCCAAATCTTATGGTAGATTTTCCTGGTGACAGGCTTTCTAGCCTGAATCAGGGTATCGATAACCGACTCAGAGAAACCACGCTTAGATAGAATTAGGCGTTCAATCTCCAAGCAGTCAGATGCAGAGAAATTAGATTTGGATGTTTGAAAGGACCTTGAAGTAGAAGGTCCTGCCTCATTGGCAGAGTCCATGGTGGAACGGATGACATGTCCACTAGGTCTGCATACCAGGTCCTGCGTGGCCACGCAGGTGCTATTAGAATCACCGACGCCCTCTCCTGCTTGATTCTGGCAACCAGACGAGGAAGGAGAGGAAACGGTGGAAACACATAGGCCAGATTCAAGGACCAAGGCGCTGCTAGAGCATCTATCAACACCGCCTGGGGATCCCGGGACCTGGACCCATAAAGAGGAAGTTTGGCATTCTGACGGGACGCCATCAGATCCAATTCTGGAGTGTCCCATAGCTGAGTCAGCTGGGCAAATACCTACGGGTGGAGTTCCCAATCCCCCGGATGAAAAGTCTGACGACTTAGAAAATCCGCCTCCCAGTTGTCTACTCCTGGGATGTGAATTGCTGAGAGGTGGCAAGAGTGATCCTCCGCCCACCTGATTATTTTGGTTACTTCCATCATTGCTAGGGGACTCCTTGTTCCCCCTTGATGGTTGATGTAAGCTACAGTCGTGATGTTGTCCGACTGAAATCTGATGAATTTGGCCGGAGCTAGCTGAGGCCATGCCTGAAGAGCGTTGAATATCGCCCTCAGTTCCAGAATGTTTATCGGGAGAAGAGCTTCTTCCCGAGACCATAAGCCCTGAGCTTTCAGGGAGTCCCAGACTGCACCCCAGCCCAATAGACTGGCGTCGGTCGTTACGATGATCCACTCTGGTCTGCGGAAACACATTCCCTGAGACAGGTGATCCTGAGACAACCACCAGAGAAGAGAATCTCTGGTCTCCTGGTCCAACTATATTTGAGGAGACGAATCTGCATAATCCCCATTCCACTGTTTGAGCATGCATAGTTGCAGTGGTCTGAGGTGTATTCGTGCAAAAGGGACTATGTCCATTGCCGCTACCATTAGTCCGATTGTCTCCATGCACTGAGCTACAGACGGCCGAGGAATGGAATGAAGAGCTCGGCAAGTAAAGAGTTTTAACTTTCTGACCTCCGTCAGAAATATCTTCACTTCTACCGAGTCTATTAGGGTTCCTAGGAATGGAACTCTTGTGAGGGGGGAGAGAGAACTCTTTTTGATGTTAACCTTCCACCCGTGAGACCTCAGAAAGGCCAATACAATTTCCGTGTGAGACTTGGCTCTTTGGAAAGTCGACGCCCGAATTAAGATGTCGTCTAGGTAAGGCGCCACTGCTATGCCCCGCGGTCTTAGAACCGCCAGGAGGGACCCTAGCACCTTTGTGAAAATTCTGGGAGCAGTGGCCAACCCGAAAAGGAAGAGCCACAAACTGATAATGCTTGTCCAGAAAGGCGAACCTGAGAAACTGGTGATGATCTTTGTGGATAGGAATGTGCAGATAAGCATCCTGTAGATCCACGGTAGTCATATATTGACCCTCCTGGATCATTGGTAAGATTGTCCGAATGGTCTCCATCTTGAATGACGGGACTCTGAGGAATTTGTTTAGAATTTTGAGATCCAGGATTGGTCTGAAAGTTCCTTCTTTTTTGGGAACCACAAACAGGTTCGAGTAAAAACCCAGCCCTTGTTCCACAATTGGAACTGGGTGGATCACTCCCATTGTATGTAGGTCTTCTACACAGCGTAAGAACGCCTCTTTCTTTGTCTGGTCTGTAGACAAACAAGAAATGTGGAACCTTCCCCTTGGAGGGGAGTCCTTGAATTCTAGAAGATATCCCTGGGATACAATCTCTAAGGCCCAGGGATCATGTACGTCTCTTGCCCAGGCCTGAGCGAAGACAGAGAGTCTGCCCGCCACTAGATCCGGTCCCGGATCAGGGGCTACCCCTTCATGCTGTCTTGGAGGCAGCTGCAGGCTTCTTGGCCTGTTTACCCTTGTTCCAGCCCTGGTAAGGTTTCCAGGCTGCCCTGGGTTGTGAAGTGTTACCCTCTTGCTTTGCAGCAGGGGAGGATGAAGCGAGACCGCTCCTGAAATTTCGAAAGGAACGAAAATTATTTTGTTTGTTCTTTGTCTTAAAGGACTTGTCCTGAGGGAGAGCATGGCCTTTTCCCCCAGTGATTTCTGAGATAATCTCTTTCAATTCAGGCCCGAAAAGGGTCTTTCCTTTGAAAGGGATGTTCAGTAGTTCGGATTTTGATGACACATCGGCCGACCAGGACTTCAGCCATAGCGCCTTGCGCGCCAGAATGGCGAAACCTGAATTCTTTGCCGCTAACTTAGCTAGTTGGAAAGCGGCATCTGTGATAAAAGAATTAGCCAGCTTAAGAGCCTTAATTCTGTCCATGAATCAAAGAGAAAGAGAGAGGCGCCTCATGGGACAGTATCGTAACAACCAGAGAAGGCAAACAATGAGGCAGCCCGTGATGGGGTATACTCACAAGGATAGCGGCATATGAGAATGCCTAGTAGAGCGGGACGGGACTTTAGGTCGCCCGACAGACATACACAGCAGTGCGTGGAGACGTCAGGTCACGGGGTCCGTTCAGCCAATCAGCGGCCAAAGAGAATCAGTATCAGACGTCAAAGCTGTTCCGGGAGTAGCCAATGCTAGGCTTGTCTGCCAGGTCTGCTGACTATGCAAAAGCTCTTGTCTAATGGTTGTGGTTCTCATGTGTACTCACAAAGCTGTGTCCTTCAATCAAGAAGTAAGAATTCAGTTTTGATTCAGCTCTGCACCAAGGAACTGCAGGAGGAGGACATAACTCTATGCGCCTTTTTTGCAGAAGCAGATTCTGAGCGGGCAGGTACCACTGGAATCATTGAAGACTGTCATTAGACGAGAGCTTTTGCATAGTCAGCAGACCTGGCAGACAAGCCTAGCATTGGCTACTCCTGGAACAGCTTTGACGTCTGATGCTGATTCTCTTTGGCCGCTGATTGGCTGAACGGACCCCGTGACCTGACGTCTCCACGAACTGCTGTGTATGTCTGTCGGGCGACCTAAAGTCCCGTCCCGCTCTACTAGGCATTCTCATATGCCGCTATCCTTGTGAGTATACCCCATCACGGGCTGCCTCATTGTTTGCCTTCTCTGGTTGTTACGATACTGTCCCATGAGGCGCCTCTCTCTTTCTCTTTGATTCATAGGCACCTACCTTCACTATACAAGAGTGCTGCCTGCTTCTTCAGAAGATTCTGGGAACATCCACCTACTGAACGCCTTTCTGAACTTTGCGCACCTCATATAGAGACTTGATTTACTCTATATTTATTAATTCTGTCCATAATGTCCTCATATGAGGTCTCTGTCTGGAGCGCATCTTCGAGCGCCTCGAACCAGAAAGCAGCTGCAGTAGTTACAGGAACAATGCACGCTATAGGTTGGAGAAGAAAACCTTGTTGAACAAAAAATTTCTTAAGTAAACCCTCTAATTTTTTATCCATAGGGTCTTTAAAAGCACAACTGTCCTCAATTGGTATGGTTGTGCGTTTAGCAAGTGATGAAACAGCCCCCTCCACCTTAGGGACCGTCTGCCACGAGTCCCGTGTGGTGTCAGATATGGGGAACATTTTCTTAAAAACAGAAGGGGGAACAAACAGAATACCTGGTCTATCCCACTCCCTAGTTACTATATCCGTAATCCTCTTAGGGACCGGGAACACATCAGTGTAAACAGGCACTTCTAGGTACTTGTCCATTTTACACAATTTCTCTGGAACCACCAAAGGGTCGCAGTCATCCAGAGTAACTAGTACCTCCCTGAGTAATAAGCGGAGGTGTTCTAGTTTAAATTTAAATGCCAACGTATCTGAGTCTGTCTGAGGAGCAACCTTTCCCGAATCGGAAATTTCTCCCTCAGACGGCACATCCCTCGCCCCCATTTCAGAGCGTTGTGAGTGTACATCGGATACGGCTACTAAAGCGTCAGAATGCTCAGAATCTGTTCTTAAAACAGAGCTATCACGCTTTGCAGGTAACACAGGCAGTTTAGATAAAAACACTGAGAGGGTATTATACATAACTGCCGCCAAGTCTTGCAAGGTAAAAGAGTTAGACGCACTAGAGGTGCTAGGCGTCGCTTGAGCGGGCGTAACTGGTTGTGACACTTGGGGAGAGGTTAACGGGCTAACCTCATTAACTTCTGTCTGAGAATCATCTTGGGCCACATTTTTAAGTGCAACAATATGTTCTTTAAAATGTATAGACATATCAGTAAAATTGGGACACATTCTGAGAGGGGGTTCCACCATGGCTTCTAAACACATTGAACAAGGATTTTCCTTAGTGTCAGACATGTTTAACAGACTAGTAGTAAGACAAACAGGCTTAGAAACCACTTTAATCAAGTAAAAACACACTTTGCAAAAAAAGTTACTGTGCCTTTAAGAGATAAAAAAGGCACACAATTTTCCAAAACAGTGAAAAATGCAGCAAACTTTTCGAAATTTTCACAGTATGTACCTAAAGCATTGGTAAGATTGCACAACTAGCAAGAAAAACGATTAACCCCTTAATGCCCAAACCGGATCAATAGCAAGCTAACAACCGGTTAAAACGACTTCAGCACCTTGCCACAGCTCTGCTGTGGCCCTACCTGCCCTTAGGAACCAGATTTGTGGGGAAAAAGCTTCTTATAGGCCCTCAAACTGCAGCAGGACCCTCCATGTGAAACAGCCTGAAGATCTAGTCAGTCTAACTGCGCATCTGAGGCACGAAATTAGGCCCCTCCCACCTTACTCCGGTGTTGTGAGGCCTAAAGAAACACTCCTAAGTGTTATAATAGCCATGTGGGTAGCAATCCCCTGAAAAAAAACCAAAGGAACCTCAAAGTGTCTCAAAAAAACATAATTTATGTAAGAACTTACCTGATAAATTCATTTCTTTCATATTAGCAAGAGTCCATGAGCTAGTGACGTATGGGATATACATTCCTACCAGAAGGGGCAAAGTTTCCAAACCTCAAAATGCCTATAAATACACCCCTCACCACACCCACAAATCAGTTTAACCCATAGCCAAGAAGTGGGGTGATAAGAAAAAAAGTGTGAAAGCATAAAAAATAAGGAATTGGAATAATTGTGCTTTATACAAAAAAATCATAACCACCACAAAAGGGTGGGCCTCATGGACTCTTGCTAATATGAAAGAAATGAATTTATCAGGTAAGTTCTTACATAAATTATGTTTTCTTTCATGTAATTAGCAAGAGTCCATGAGCTAGTGACGTATGGGATAATGACTACCCAAGATGTGGATCTTACACGCAAGAGTCACTAGAGAGGGAGGGATAAAATAAAGACAGCCAATTCCGCTGAAAAAAATCCACACCCAAAAAAAGTTTAAATCTTATAATGAAAAAAACTGAAATTATAAGCAGAAGAATCAAACTGAAACAGCTGCCTGAAGTACTTTTCTACCAAAAACTGCTTCAGAAGAAGAAAACACATCAAAATGGTAGAATTTAGTAAAAGTATGCAAAGAAGACCAAGTTGCTGCTTTGCAAATCTGATCAACCGAAGCTTCATTCCTAAACGCCCAGGAAGTAGAAACTGACCTAGTAGAATGAGCTGTAATCCTCTGAGGCGGAGTTTTACCCGACTCAACATAGGCATGATGAATTAAATGGTCTCTGGGTGAAGAGACCATTCGCCCGGATGTAACGTTTGGCGACTGAGATAATCCGCTTCCCAATTGTCTATACCTGGGATATGAACCGCAGAAACTAGACAGGAGCTGGATTCCGCCCATACCAGAATTCGAGATACTTCTTTCATAGCCAGAGGACTGTGAGTCCCTCCTTGATGATTGATGTATGCCACAGTTGTGACATTGTCTGTCTGAAAACAAATGAACGATTCTCTCTTTAGAAGAGGCCAAGACTGAAGAGCTCTGAAAATTGCACGGAGTTCCAAAATATTGATTGGTAATCTCACCTCCTGAGATTCCCAAACCCCTTGTGCTGTCAGAGACCCCCACACAGCTCCCCAACCTGTAAGACTTGCATCTGTTGAAATTACAGTCCAGGTCGGAAGAACAAAAGAAGCCCCCTGAACTAAACGATGGTGATCTGTCCACCACGTCAGAGAGTGTCGTACAATCGGTTTTAAAGATATTAATTGAGATATCTTTGTGTAATCCCTGCACCACTGGTTCAGCATACAGAGCTGAAGAGGTCGCATGTGAAAACGAGCAAAGGGGATCGCGTCCGATGCAGCAGTCATAAGACCTAGAATTTCCATGCATAAGGCTACCGAAGGGAATAATTGTGATTGAAGGTTTCGACAAGCTGAGATCAATTTTAGACGTCTCTTGTCTGTCAGAGACAGAGTCATGGACACTGAATCTATCTGGAAACCTAAAAAGGTTACCCTTGTCTGAGGAATCAATGAACTTTTCGGTAAATTGATCCTCCAACCATGATCTTGTAGAAACAACACAAGTCGATTCGTATGAGATTCTGCTAAATGTGAAGACTGAGCAAGTACCAAGATATCGTCCAAATAAGGAAATACCACAATACCCTGTTCTCTGATTACAGACAGAAGGGCACCGAGAACCTTTGTAAAAATTCTTGGAGCTGTTGCTAGGCCAAACGGTAGAGCCACAAACTGGTAATGCTTGTCCAGGAAAGAGAATCTCAGAAACTGATAGTGATCTGGATGAATCGGAATATGCAGATATGCATCCTGTAAATCTATTGTGGACATATAATGCCCTTGCTGAACAAAAGGCAGGATAGTCCTTATAGTTACCATTTTGAATGTTGGTATCCTTACATAACGATTCAATATTTTTAGATCCAGAACTGGTCTGAAGGAATTCTCCTTCTTTGGTACAATGAAGAGATTTGAATAAAACCCCAGCCCCTGTTCCAGAACTGGAACTGGCATAATTACCCCAGCCAACTCTAGATCTGAAACACATTTCAGAAATGCTTGAGCCTTCGCTGGATTTACTGGGGCACGGGAAAGAAAAAATCTCTTTGCAGGAGGCCTTATCTTGAAGCCAATTCTGTACCCTTCTGAAACAATGTTCTGAATCCAAAGATTGTGAATTGAATTGATCCAAATTTCTTTGAAAAAACGTAATCTGCCCCCTACCAGCTGGGCTGGAATGAGGGCCGTACCTTCATGTGGACTTGGGAGCTGGCTTTGGTTTTCTAAAAGGCTTGGATTTATTCCAGACTGGAGATGGTTTCCAAACTGATACCGCTCCTGTGGGTGAAGGATCAGGCTTTTGTTCCTTATTGTGACGAAAGAAACGAAAACGATTATTAGACCTAAATTTACCTTTAGATTTTTTATCCTGTGGTAAAAAAGTTCCTTTCCCTCCAGTAACAGTTGAGATAATAGAATCCAACTGAGAACCAAATAATTTATTACCCTGGAAAGAAAGGGAAAGCAAAGTTGACTTAGAAGACATATCAGCATTCCAAGTTTTAAGCCATAAAGCTCTTCTAGCTAAAATAGCTAGAGACATATACCTGACATTGACGAATGATATCAAAGATGGCACCACAAATAAAGTTATTAGCATGTTGAAGAAGATTAACAATGCTATGAGAATTATGATCTGTTACTTGTTGCGCTAAAGCTTCTAACCAAAAAGTTGAAGCTGCAGCAACATCCGCTAAAGATATAGCTGGTCTAAGAAAATTACCTGAACATAAGTAAGCTTTTCTTAGAAAGGATTCAATCTTCCTATCTAAAGGATCCTTAAAGGAAGTACTATCTGCCGTAGGAATAGTAGTACGTTTAGCAAGAGTAGAGATAGCCCCATCAACTTTAGGGATTTTGTCCCAAAACTCTAATCTGTCAGCTGGAACAGGATATAATTGCTTAAAACGTTTAGAAGGAGTAAATGAATTACCCAAATTATTCCATTCCCTGGAGATTACTTCAGAAATAGCATCAGGGACAGGAAAAACTTCTGGAATAACTACAGGAGATTTAAAAACCTTATTTAAACGATTAGATTTAGTATCAAGAGGACCAGAATCCTCTATTTCTAATGCAATTAAGACTTCTTTAAGTAAAGAACGAATAAATTCCATTTTGAATAAATATGAAGATTTATCAGCATCAACCTCTGAAACCGAATCCTCTGAACCAGAGGAACCATTATCAGAATCAGAATGATGATGTTCATTTAAAAATTCATCTGAAAAATGAGAAGTTTTAAAAGACCTTTTACGTTTACTAGAAGGAGGAATAACAGACATGGCCTTCTTAATGGATTTAGAAACAAAATCTCTTATGTTAACAGGAACACTCTGAGAATTAGATGTTGACGGAACAGCAACAGGTAATGTAACATTACTAAAGGAAATATTATCTGCATTAACAAGTTTGTCATGACATTCATTACAAACAACAGCTGGAGGAACAGATACCACAAGTTTACAGCAGATACACTTAACTTTGGTCGATCCAGCACCAGGCAGCGTTTTTCCAGAAGTATCTTCTGACTCAGTGTCAATCTGGGACATCTTGCAATATGTAACAGAAAAAACAACATAAAGCAAAATTGATCAAATTCCTTAAATGACAGTTTCAGGAATGGGAAAAATGCCAGTGAACAAGCTTCTAGCAACCAGAAGCAATAAATAATGAGACTTAAATAATGTGGAGACAATAGTGACGCCCATATTTTTTAGCGCCAAAAAAAGACGCCCACATTATTTGGCGCCTAAATGCTTTTGGCGCCAAAATGATGCCACATCCGGAACGCCGACAATTTTGGCGCAAAAAACGTCAAAAATGACGCAACTTCCGGCGACACGTATGACGCCGGAAACAGAAAAAAAAAATTTGCGCCAAAAAAGTCTGCGCCAAGAATGACGAAATAAAATGAAGCATTTTTAGCCCCCGCGAGCCTAACAGCCCACAGGGAAAAAAGTCAAATTTTAAGGTAAGAAAAAAATTGATTGATTCATATGCATTATCCCAAATATGAAACTGACTGTCTGAAATAAGGAACGTTGAACATTCTGAGTCAAGGCAAATAAATGTCTGAATACATATATTTAGAACTTTTATATAAAAGTGCCCAACCATAGCTTAGAGTGTCACAGAAAATAAGACTTACTTACCCCAGGACACTCATCTACATGTAGTAGAAAGCCAAACCAGTACTGAAACGAGAATCAGTAGAGGTAATGGTATATATAAGAGTATATCGTCGATCTGAAAAGGGAGGTAAGAGATGAATCTCTACGACCGATAACAGAGAACCTATGAAATAGACCCCGTAGAAGGAGATCATTGAATTCAAATAGGCAATACTCTCCTCACATCCCTCTGACATTCACTGCACGCTGAGAGGAAAACCGGGCTCCAACCTGCTGTGGAGCGCATATCAACGTAGAATCTAGCACAAACTTACTTCACCACCTCCATAGGAGGCAAAGTTTGTAAAACTGATTTGTGGGTGTGGTGAGGGGTGTATTTATAGGCATTTTGAGGTTTGGGAAACTTTGCCCCTCCTGGTAGGAATGTATATCCCATACGTCACTAGCTCATGGACTCTTGCTAATTACATGAAAGAAACTATATTTATTAGTAAAAAACGTTTGCCATAAAATAGTGTCAACCAGCCTAAATTAGCCCTGTTCTGTAAGCTTGTAATTCCATACTTAGTCTCTGAATAAAGCTTACCCTTCCCTCATGGGGATCTCATCAGTCCTTTTCTAGCATTATCACAGTCTTGTCTAGAAATAAATGACTGAACATACCTTATTGCAGCCTAACCTGCAAACCGTTCCCCCCAACTGAAGTTTTCTGGTACTCCTCAGTCCTTTGTGGGAACAGCAGTGGATTTTAGTTACAACATGCTAAAATCATTTTCCTCCCTGCAGAAATCTTCATCTCTTTTCTGCTGGAGAGTAAATAGTACAAACCGGTACCATTTAAAATAAACTTTTGCTTGTAGAACAAAAACTACAAATCTAACACCACATTCACTTTACCCTTCCGAGAGGGACCCTATTGCTTAGAGCCGCAAAGAGAATGACTGGGGGGTGGAGCTAGAGGGGGAGCTATATGGACAGCTCTGCTGTGTGCTCTCTTTGCCACTTCCTGTTAGGAAGGAGAATATCCCACAAGTAAAGGATGAACCCGTGGACCGGATACACCTTACAAGAGAAAGGAAATATACTGAAAACCTGAATCATGGCAAATATAAGTACAATACATATAGTTAGAACTTTATATAAATACATAAAGTGCCAAACCATAGCTGAGAGTGTCTTAAGTATTGAAAACATACTTACCAAAAGACACCCAATCCACATATAGCAGATAGCCAAACCAGTACTGAAACAGTTATCAGTAGAGGTAATAGAATATGAGTATACAGTCAATCTGAAAAGGGAGGTAGGAGATGAATCTCTACGACTGATAACAGAGAACCTATGAAATAGATTCCCGTGAGGAAAACCATTGCAATCAATAGGTGATACTCCCTTCACATCCCTCTGACATTCACTGTACTCTGAGAGGAATTGGGCTTTAAAAAAATGTTGAGAAGAGCATATCAACGTAGAAATCTTAGAACAAACTTACTTGACCACCTCCATAGGAGACAAAGTTTGTAAAACTGAATTGTGGGTGTGGTGAGGGGTGTATTTATAGGCATTTTGAGGTTTGGGAAACTTTGACCCTCCTGGTAGGATTGTATTTCCCATACGTCACTAGCTCATGGACTCTTGCCAATTACATGAAAGAAACAGTATTTTAGTCTTCAAAAAAAGCAATATTCTTTTCATTTTTACACCAATTCAAAATCAGATTTGTACTTCTGAATAAATTAATTTCTTAACACATAGCTGTGACATACCTACCAACAAGTTTTGCACTTTCTTGAAGAAGCTTTACCAAAATGTTTTCAGAATGCCTCTTCCCCTATCAATATTTGTTCATATATACAGCATCTACTTGAGAGTATTCTCCCCAGGAACGTTTTAAGGGGCACACAAACCAGGACAAACATAGTATGTGTGTATATATATATATATATATATATATATATATATATATATATATATATTTATATTTGGCAGAGCTGCCCATGGGTACAATGATAAAAGTACAACGGAGAAACAATACAATGAGACACAAAACTTTACAGACAAATACAGGGAGAAATGAGGGCCCTATTCCCGTGGGAACTTACAATCTAGATGGGTAGGAGGATGGGAAACAGGAGGTGGGAACTGCAAATATGAGAATGATATAAGGAAGGAGATCGATGAGGGAAACTGTTAGGCAAGTAAAGTTAATTTGTTTATGAGTAGGGTGATAAGCTTCCCTGAACAAAAAGGTCTTTAGGGAACGTTTAAAGGAGGAGAGGTTAGGGGAAAGTCTGACAGCTCGAGGAAGTGCGTTAAAGAGGGTTGGTGCAGCACAAGAGAAGTCCTGTAGTCTAGAATGAGAGGAGATGATGGTAGAGGACGCGAGGAGCAGGTTATTGTTGGACCTTAGGGGACGGGCCTGGAGTATATTTGTTGATGAGTGAGGACAGGTAGGGTAGGGCAGCATTGGTGAGGGCTTTGTAGGTCTGGGTGAGAATTTTGAATTTTATTCTGCTGTGAATGGGGAGCCAGTGAAGGAACTCACAGAGAGGTGCAGCAGAAAGAGCGTTGAGAGGTGGATTAGCCTGGCAGATGCACTTAGGATGGATTGAAGGGGAGAGAGGCGGGAGAGAGGGAGGCCAGATAGTAAGTTATTACAGTAGTCAAGTCGGGAAATTACCAGGGAGTGGACTAGCTGTTTAGTAGTTTCAGCACTCAGAAACAGACGAATTTTACAGATATTCCGTAGTTGTTTGCGGCAGGATGAAGAGAGCAATTGGATATAGGGAATAAAGGACAGATTTGAGTAAAAAAAAAAAAATAATAATAATAATAATAATAATAATAATAAATATATATATATATATATATATATATATATATATATATATATATATATATATATATATATCCAAGCAAATTGCACTCCTGAAATCCTGATATTGATGCCATCCGAACTGCCATTAAGAGGGGCACTTCCGAACAGCCAGTGGCCAGGCATTTTCAGGAACAACAACACAGGGTCACTGACCTGAGATATACCATCATTGATCACATACCCCCCATGAATAGGGGGGGAGATCGAAATAAAGCCCTCCTACAAAGAGGCCAAGTGGACATTTCATCTGGACACTATTGCTCCTAAGGGTCTTAATACCCACCTTGATTGGCAGGTCTTCCGATAGTTTTTCTGTTGGATTACTGGCCTTAGATCCACGATTCATCTAATTTAATGAGGTCTATATAGCCATTACTGTTGCTTTGTACATACTATCATGACATAGCATATAGATTAGTGATTCATTTTTTCTATTGCAATATAAACTTTTACTACTATTAGAACTATCCTAGATGCCGTCCCAATAGTTTGTATGTGCACGTCTCTACAATGTGGCTCTACCTTGCAGCTGAGACTCGGTGTATCTATTCCCTGAGGTTGTTAGTTATATATGCCCGAGAGCTTTTACCGTTGCTATGAATACTTTGCGCTTACCCAGAAGGAAGTGTATTCCACCGGGTCTCATTTCCAATTTAGGGCATTCTATTGTCAGTTCCATACTTTTAATATCTGCCTATATATTTTGCTAGATTTTGTTATTGCCAGCATTTTCCATAGGTTTTATGACTATGCATATATGACGCATCAGTTGCCTAGCAACAGCCGACCACTCTAGATCAAATACTTCCGGTTGCTGTTTTATTGACGCTGGTCACCATGGAAACCTCATAATATTCATTATTTGATACTAGGGCTACAAATATTGTTGCTAACTTGCATACTAAAAGTAATGCGTCTTATTTGATTTTGATATGTTGTTTCAAGTTTTATGTTTAAGTAACTTTTTGACACATGCTGCCTCTGATGACTTCCCCCGTGTTGGGAGCGGGTCTACAGTGGAGAATGTGACGTTGAGTTGAATGGTGTTTAAATGCACTGGTGGTGGGTAAGTAATTAGGTTCTTTGTATCTCTGAGGACGGATCGATTTGATCCGAAAAACATAATTTATGTAAGAACTTACCTGATAAATTAATTTCTTTCATATTAGCAAGAGTCCATGAGCTAGTGACGTATGGGATATACATTCCTACCAGGAGGGGCAAAGTTTCCCAAACCTTAAAATGCCTATAAATACAACCCTCACCACACCCACAATTCAGTTTAACGAATAGCCAAGAAGTGGGGTGATAAGAAAAAAGTGCGAAAGCATTTAAAATAAGGAATTGGAATAATTGTGCTTTATACAAAAAAATCAAAACCACCACAAAAAAGGGCGGGCCTCATGGACTCTTGCTAATATGAAAGAAATGAATTTATCAGGTAAGTTCTTACATAAATTATGTTTTTTTTCATGTAATTAGCAAGAGTCCATGAGCTAGTGACGTATGGGATAATGATTACCCAAGATGTGGATCTTTCCACGCAAGAGTCACTAGAGAGGGAGGGATAAAATAAAGACAGCCAATTCCTGCTGAAAATAATCCACACCCAGAATAAAATTTTAATGAAAAAACATAAGCAGAAGATTCAAACTGAAAACACTGCCTGAAGTACGTTTCTACCAAAAACTGCTTCAAAAGAAGGAAACACAACAAAATGGTAGAATTTAGTAAAATTATGCAAAGAGGACCAAGTTGCTGCTTTGCAAATCTGATCAACCGAAGCTTCATTCCTAAACGCCCAGGAAGTAGAAACTGACCTAGTAGAATGAGCTGTAATCCTTTGAGGCGGAGTGTTACCCGACTCAACATAGGCATGATGAAATAAAGATTTCAACCAAGATGCCAAAGAAATGGCAGAAGCTTTCTGGCCTTTTCTAGAACCGGAAAAGATGACAAATAGACTAGAAGTCTTTCGGAAAGACTTAGTAGCTTCAACATAATATTACAAAGCTCTAACAGCATCCAAAGAGTGCAATGATTTCTCCTTAGAATTCATAGGATCAGGACATAATGAAGGAACCATAATTTCTCTACTAATGTTGTTAGAATTCACAACCTTAGGTAAAAAATTCAAAAGAAGTTCGCAGCACCGCCTTATCCTGATGCAAAATCAGAAAAGGAGACTCACAAAAAAGAGTAGATAATTCAGAGACTCTTCTGGCAGAAGAGATGGCCAAAAGAAACAAAACTTTCCAAGAAAGTAATATAATGACCAAAGAATGCATGGGTTCAAAAGGAAGAGCTTGAAGAGCCCCCAGAACCAAATTCAAACTCCAAGGAGGAGAAATTGACTTAATGACAGGTTTTATACGAACCAAAGGTTGTACAAAACAATAAATATCAGGAAGATTAGCAAACCTTCTGTGAAAAAGAACAGAAAGAGCAGAGATTTGTCTTTCAAGGAACTTGCGGACAAACCTTTATCTAAACCATCCTGAAGAAACTGTAAAATTCTCGGTATTCAAAAAGAATGCCAAGAAAAAAAGATGAGAAAGACACTAAGAAATATAAGTCTTCCAGACTCTATAATATATCTCTCTAGATACAGATTTACGAGCCTGTCACATAGTATCAATCACAGAGTCAGAGAAACCTCTTTGACCAAGAATCAAGCGTTCAAACTCCATACCTTAAAATTAAGGTTTTGAGACAGAAAGACTGGTCTTAACGGAAGAGTCCACGGTTGGCAAGAGGCCATCCGGACAAGATCCGCATACCAAAACCTGTGAGGCCATGCTGGAGCTACCAGCAGAACAAACAAGCATTCCTTTAGAATATTGGAGAATACCCTTGGAAGAAGAACTAGAGGCGGAAAGATATAGGCAGGATGACACTTGTAAGGAAGAAATAATGCATCCACTGCCTCCGCCCGAGGATCCCGGGATCCGGACAGATACCAGGGAAGTTTCTTGTTTAGATGAGAAGCCATCAGATCTATTTCTGGGAGTTCCCACATTTGAACAATCTGAGGAAATACCTCTGGGTGAAGAGACCATTCGCCCAGGTGCAACGTTTGGCGACTGAGATAATCCGCTTTCCAATTGTCCATACCTGGGATATGAACCGCAGAGATTAGACAGGAGCTGGATTCCGCCCAAACCAAAATTCGAGATACTTCTTTCATAACCAGAGGACTGTGAGTCCCTCCTTGATGATTGATGTATGCCACAGTTGTGACATTGTCTATCTGAAAACAAATGAACAACTCTCTCTTCAGAAGAGGCCAAGACTGAAAAGCTCTGAAAATTGCACGGAGTTCCAAAATACTGATCGGAAATCTCACCTCCTGAGATTCCCAAACCCCTTGTGCCGTCAGATACCCCCACACAGCTCCCCAACCTGTAAGACTTGCATCTGTTGAGATTATAGTCCAGGTCGGAAGAACAAGAAGCCCCCTGAACTAAACAATGGTGATCTGTCCACCATGTCAGAGAGTGTCGTATAATCGGTTTAAAGATATTAATTGAGATATCTTTGAGTAATCCCTGCACCATTGGTTCAGCATACAGAGCTGAAGAGGTCGCATGTGAAAACGAGCAAAGGAGATCGCATCTGATGCGGCAGTCCTAAGACCTAAAATTTCCATGCATAAGGCTACCAAAGGGAATGATTGTGACTGAAGGTTTTGACAAGCTGATATCAATGTTAAACTTCTCTTGTCTGACAAGGACAGAGTCATAGACACTGAATCTATCTAGAAACCTAAAAAGGTTACCCTTGTCTGAGGAATCAATGAACTGATTAGTAAATTGAACCTCCAACCATGAACTTGAAGAAACAACACAAGTCGATACGTATGAGATTCTTCGAAAATGAGAAGACTGAGCAAATACCAAGATATCGTCCAAATAAGGAAATACCAAAACCCTGTTCTCTGATTACAGAAAGAAGGGCACCGAGAACCTTTGAAAAAAATTCTTGGAACTGAGGCTAGGCCAAACGGTAGAGCCAAAAAAACTGGTAATGCTTGTCTAAAAAGAGAATCTCAGACACTAAAAGTGATCTGGATGAATCGGAATATGCAGATACACATCCTGTAAATCTATTGTAGACATATAATGCCCTTGCTAAACAAAAAACAGGATAGTCCTACAGTAACCATCTTGAATGTTGGTATCCTTACATAACGATTCAATATTGATAGATCCGGAACTGGTCTGAAGGAATTGACCTTCTTGGTACAATGAAGAGATAAAATAAAACCCCAGCCCCTGTTCCAGAACTGGAACTGGCATAATTACTCCAACCAACTCTAGATCTGAAACACATTTCAGAAATGCTGAGCCTTTGCTGTGTTAACTGGGACACGGGAAAGAAAAAAATCTCTTAGCAGGAGGCCTTAACTGAAGCCAATTCTGTACCTTTCTGAAACAATGTTCTGAAACCAGAGATTGAGAACGGAATTGATCCAAATTTCTTTGAAGAAAACGTAATCTGCCCCATACCAGCTGAGCTGGAATAAGGGCCGCACCTTCATGGGTACTTAGGAGCTGGCTATAGATTTCTATAAGGCTTGGATATATTCCAAACTGGAAATAGTTTCCAAACTGATACCGCTCCTGAGGATGAAGGATCAGGCTTTTGTTCCTTGTTGTGAGGAAAGGAACAAAAAAGATTATTAGACCTAAATTTACCTTAGATTTTTTATCCTTTGGTAAAAAAGTTCCCTTCCTTCCAGAAACAATTGAAATAATAATTTAATACCCTGGAAAGAAAGGGAAAGCAAAGTTGACTTAGAAGACATATCAGCATTCCAAGTTTAATCCATAAAGCTTTTCTAGCTAAAATAGCTAGAGACATATACCTGACATCAACTCTAATGATATCAAAAGATGGTATCACCAATAAAATTATTAGCATGTTATAGAATAATAATAATGCTATAAAATTATGATCTGTTACTTGTTGCGCTAAAGCTTCTAACCAAAAAGTTGAAGCTGCAGCAACATCCGCTAAAAATATAGCAGGTCTAAGAAGATTACCTGAACATAAGTAAGCTTTTCTTAGAAAGGATTCAATTTCCCTTAAATAAAGTACTATCTGCCGTAGGAATAGTAATACATTTAGCAGGAGTAGAGACAGCCCCATAACCTTAGGGATTTTGTCCCAAAAAAACTCTAATCTGTCAGATGGCACAGGATATAATTGCTTAAACGTTTAGAAGGAGTAAAAGAATTACCCAAATTATTCCATTCCCTGGAAATTACTTCAGAAATAGCATCAGGGAGATTAAACACTTCTGGAATAACTACAGGAGATTTAAAAACCTTATTTAAACGTTTAGATTTAGTATCAAGAGGACCAGAATCCTCTATTTCTAATGCAATTAATACTTCTTTAAATAAAGAACGAATAAATTCCATCTTGAACAAATACAAAGATTTATCAGTATCAGAATGATGATGTTCATTTAAAAATTCATCTGAAAAAAGAGAAGTTTTAAAAGACTTTTATGTAAACTAGAAGGAGAAATAACAGACATAGCCTTCTTAATGGATTTAAAAAAAATAAAATCTCTTATGTTTATCAGGAACACTCTGAAAATTAGATGTTGACGGAACAGCAACAGGTAATGTAACAGTACTAAAGGAAATTTTATCTGCATTAATATGTTTGTCATGACATGCAATACAAACAACAGCTGGAGAAACAGATACCAAAAATTATAGCAGATACACTTAGCTTGGTAGCTCCAGCACTAGACAGCGATTTTCCTGTAGTATCTTCTGACTCAGATGCAACGTGAGACATCTTGCAATATGTAAGACAAAAAAACAACATATAAAGCAAAATTGATCAAATTCCTTAAATGACAGTTTCAGGAATGGGAAAAAATGCCAAAGAACAAGCTTCTAGCAACCAGAAGCAATGAAAAAATGAGACTAAAATAATGTGGAGACAAAAGCGACGCCCATATTTTTTAGCGCCAAATCAGACGCCCACATTATTTGGCGCCTAAAATGCTTTTGGCGCCAAAAATGACGCCACATCCGGTCGCCGACATCTTTGGCGCAAAATAACGTCAAAAAATGACGCAACTTCCGGCGACACGTATGACGCCGGAAACGGAAAAGAATTTTTGCGCCAAAAAAGTCAGCGCCAAGAATGACGCAATAAAATGAAGCATTTTCAGCCCCCGCGAGCCTAACAGCCCACAGGGAAAAAAGAGTCAAATTTTTGAAGGTAAGAAAAAATGATTAATTCAAATGCATTATCCCAAATATGAAACTGACTGTCTGAAAATAAGGAATGTTGAACATTCTGAGTCAAGGCAAATAAATGTTTGAATACATATATTTAGAACTTTATAAACAAAGTGCCCAACCATAGCTTAGAGTGTCACAGAAAACAGAATTTATGTTTACCTGATAAATTTCTTTCTCCAACGGTGTGTCCGGTCCACGGCGTCATCCTTACTTGTGGGATATTCTCTTCCCCAACAGGAAATGGCAAAGAGCCCAGCAAAGCTGGTCACATGATCCCTCCTAGGCTCCGCCTACCCCAGTCATTCGACCGACGTTAAGGAGGAATATTTGCATAGGAGAAACCATATGGTACCGTGGTGACTGTAGTTAAAGAAAATAAAATATCAGACCTGATTAAAAAAACCAGGGCGGGCCGTGGACCGGACACACCGTTGGAGAAAGAAATTTATCAGGTAAACATAAATTCTGTTTTCTCCAACATAGGTGTGTCGGGACCACGGCGTCATCCTTACTTGTGGGAACCAATACCAAAGCTTTAGGACACGGATGAAGGGAGGGAGCAAATCAGGTCACCTAAATGGAAGGCACCACGGCTTGCAAAACCTTTCTCCCAAAAATAGCCTCAGAAGAAGCAAAAGTATCAAACTTGTAAAATTTGGTAAAAGTGTGCAGTGAAGACCAAGTCGCTGCCCTACATATCTGATCAACAGAAGCCTCGTTCTTGAAGGCCCATGTGGAAGCCACAGCCCTAGTGGAATGAGCTGTGATTCTTTCGGGAGGCTGCCGTCCGGCAGTCTCGTAAGCCAATCTGATGATGCTTTTAATCCAAAAAGAGAGAGAGGTAGAAGTTGCTTTTTGACCTCTCCTTTTACCTGAATAAACAACAAACAAGGAAGATGTTTGTCTAAAATCCTTTGTAGCATCTAAATAGAATTTTAGAGCGCGAACAACATCCAAATTGTGCAACAAACGTTCCTTCTTTGAAACTGGTTTTGGACACAGAGAAGGTACGATAATCTCCTGGTTAATGTTTTTGTTAGAAACAACTTTTGGAAGAAAACCAGGTTTAGTACGTAAAACCACCTTATCTGCATGGAACACCAGATAAGGAGGAGAACACTGCAGAGCAGATAATTCTGAGACTCTTCTAGCAGAAGAAATCGCAACTAAAAACAAAACTTTCCAAGATAATAACTTAATATCAATGGAATGTAAGGGTTCAAACGGAACCCCCTGAAGAACTGAAAGAACTAAATTGAGACTCCAAGGAGGAGTCAAAGGTTTGTAAACAGGCTTGATTCTAACCAGAGCCTGAACAAAGGCTTGAACATCTGGCACAGCTGCCAGCTTCTTGTGAAGTAATACCGACAAGGCAGAAATCTGTCCCTTCAGGGAACTTGCAGATAATCCTTTTTCCAATCCTTCTTGAAGGAAGGATAGAATCCTAGGAATCTTAACCTTGTCCCAAGGGAATCCTTTAGATTCACACCAACAGATATATTTTTTCCAAATTTTGTGGTAAATCTTTCTAGTCACAGGCTTTCTGGCCTGAACAAGAGTATCGATCACAGAATCTGAGAATCCTCGCTTCGATAAAATCAAGCGTTCAATCTCCAAGCAGTCAGCTGGAGTGAAACCAGATTCGGATGTTCGAACGGACCCTGAACAAGAAGGTCTCGTCTCAAAGGTAGCTTCCAAGGTGGAGCCGATGACATATTCACCAGATCTGCATACCAAGTCCTGCGTGGCCACGCAGGAGCTATCAAGATCACCGACGCCCTCTCCTGCTTGATCCTGGCTATCAGCCTGGGGATGAGAGGAAATGGCGGGAACACATAAGCTAGTTTGAAGGTCCAAGGTGCTACTAGTGCATCCACTAGAGCCGCCTTGGGATCCCTGGATCTGGCCCCGTAGCAAGGAACTTTGAAGTTCTGACGAGAGGCCATCAGATCCATGTCTGGAATGCCCCACAGGTGAGTGACTTGGGCAAAGATTTCCGGATGGAGTTCCCACTCCCCCGGATGCAATGTCTGACGACTCAGAAAATCCGCTTCCCAATTTTCCACTCCTGGGATGTGGATAGCAGACAGGTGGCAGGAGTGAGACTCCGCCCAAAGAATAATTTTGGTTACTTCTTCCATCGCTAGGGAACTCCTTGTTCCCCCCTGATGGTTGATGTACGCAACAGTCGTCATGTTGTCTGATTGAAACCGTATGAACCTGGTCCTCGCAAGCTGGGGCCAGGCCTGGAGCGCATTGAATATCGCTCTCAGTTCCAGAATATTTATCGGTAGAAGAGATTCTTCCCGAGACCAAAGACCCTGAGCTTTCAGGGATCCCCAGACCGCGCCCCAGCCTATCAGACTGGCGTCGGTCGTGACAATGACCCACTCTGGTCTGTGGAACATCATCCCTTGAGACAGATTGTCCAGGGACAGCCACCAACGGAGTGAGTCTCTGGTTATCTTCGGGGACAAGTCTGTATAGTCCCCATTCCACTGACTGAGCATGCACAGTTGTAAAGGTCTTAGATGAATGCGCGCAAAAGGAACTATGTCCATCGCCGCCACCATCAACCCGATCACTTCCATGCACTGAGCTATGGAAGGAAGAGGAACGGAATGAAGTATCCGACAAGAGTCCAGAAGCTTTGTTTTTCTGGCCTCTGTTAGAAAGATCCTCATTTCTAAGGAGTCTATAATTGTTCCCAAGAAGGGAACCCTTGTTGACGGGGATAGAGAACTCTTTTCCACGTTCACTTTCCAGCCGTGAGATCTGAGAAAGGCCAGGACAATGTCCGTGTGAGCCTTTGCTTGAGGAAGGGACGACGCTTGAATCAGAATGTCGTCCAGGTAAGGTACTACTGCAATGCCCCTTGGTCTTAGCACCGCTAGAAGGGACCCTAGTACCTTTGTGAAAATCCTTGGAGCAGTGGCTAATCCGAAAGGAAGCGCCACGAACTGGTAATGTTTGTCCAGGAATGCAAACCTTAGGAACCGATGATGTTCCTTGTGGATAGGAATATGAAGATACGCATCCTTTAAATCCACCGTGGTCATAAATTGACCTTCCTGGATGGAAGGAAGGATAGTTCGAATGGTTTCCATCTTGAACGATGGGACCTTGAGAAATTTGTTTAAGATCTTGAGATCTAGGATTGGTCTGAACGTTCCCTCTTTTTTGGGAACTATGAACAGATTGGAGTAGAACCCCATCCCTTGTTCTCTTAATGGAACAGGATGAATTACTCCCATTTTTAACAGGTCTTCTACACAATGTAAGAACGCCTGTCTTTTTATGTGGTCTGAAGACAACTGCGACTTGTGGAACCTCCCCCTTGGGGGAAGTCCCTTGAATTCCAGAAGATAACCCTGGGAGACTATTTCTAGCGCCCAAGGATCCAGAACATCTCTTGCCCAAGCCTGAGCGAAGAGAGAGAGTCTGCCCCCCACCAGATCCGGTCCCGGATCGGGGGCCAATATTTCATGCTGTCTTGGTAGCAGTGGCAGGTTTCTTGGCCTGCTTTCCCTTGTTCCAGCCTTGCATTGGTCTCCAAGCCGGCTTGGCCTGAGAAGTATTACCCTCTTGCTTAGAGGACGTAGCACCTTGGGCTGGTCCGTTTTTACGAAAGGGACGAAAATTAGGTCTATTTTTTGCCTTGAAGGGCCGATCCTGAGGAAGGGCGTGGCCCTTACCCCCAGTGATATCAGAGATAATCTCTTTCAAGTCAGGACCAAACAGCGTTTTCCCCTTGAAAGGAATGTTTAGTAGCTTGTTCTTGGAAGACGCATCAGCCGACCAAGATTTCAACCAAAGCGCTCTGCGCGCCACAATAGCAAACCCAGAGTTCTTAGCCGCTAACTTAGCCAATTGCAAAGAGGCGTCTAGAGTGAAAGAATTAGCCAATTTGAGAGCATTGATTCTGTCCATAATCTCCTCATAAGGAGGAGAGTCACTATCGAGCACCTTAAGCAGTTCATCAAACCAGAAATATGCGGCTGTAGTGACAGGGACAATGCATGAAATGGGTTGTAGAAGGTAACCCTGCTGAACAAACATCTTTTTAAGCAAACCTTCTAATTTTTTATCCATAGGATCTTTGAAAGCACAACTATCCTCTATGGGAATAGTGGTGCGTTTGTTTAAAGTAGAAACCGCTCCCTCGACCTTGGGGACTGACTGCCATAAGTCCTTTCTGGGGTCGACCATAGGAAACAATTTTTTAAATATGGGGGGAGGGACGAAAGGAATACCGGGCCTTTCCCATTCTTTATTAACAATGTCCGCCACCCGCTTGGGTATAGGAAAAGCTTCTGGGAGCCCCGGCACCTCTAGGAACTTGTCCATTTTACATAGTTTCTCTGGGATGACTAAATTTTCACAATCATCCAGAGTGGATAATACCTCCTTAAGCAAAATGCGGAGATGTTCCAATTTAAATTTAAATGTAATCACATCAGATTCAGCCTGCTGAGAAATGTTCCCTAAATCAGTAATTTCTCCCTCAGACAAAACCTCCCTGGCCCCCTCAGATTGGGTTAGGGGCCCTTCAGTGATATTAATATCAGCGTCGTCATGCTCTTCAGTAACTAAAACAGAGCAGCCACGCTTACGCTGACAAGGGTTCATTTTGGCTAAAATGTTTTTGACAGAATTATCCATTACAGCCGTTAATTGTTGCATAGTAAGGAGTATTGGCGCGCTAGATGTACTAGGGGCCTCCTGAGTGGGCAAGACTCGTGTAGACGAAGGAGGGAATGATGCAGTACCATGCTTACTCCCCTCACTTGAGGAATCATCTTGGGCATCATTGTCATTATCACATAAATCACATTTATTTAAATGAATAGGAATTCTGGCTTCCCCACATTCAGAACACAGTCTATCTGGTAGTTCAGACATGTTAAACAGGCATAAACTTGATCAGAAAGTACAAAAAACGTTTTAAAATAAAACCGTTACTGTCACTTTAAATTTTAAACTGAACACACTTTATTACTGCAATTGCGAAAAAACATGAAGGAATTGTTCAAAATTCACCAAATTTTCACCACAGCGTCTTAAAGCCTTGAAAATATTGCACACCAATTTTGGAAGCTTTAACCCTTAAAATAACGGAACCGGAGCCGTTTTAAGCTTTAAACCCCTTTACAGTCCCTGGTATCTGCTTTGCTGAGACCCAACCAAACCCAAAGGGGAATACGATACCAAATGACGCCTTCAGAAGTCTTTTATAAGTATCAGAGCTCCTCTCACATGCGACTGCATGCCATGCCTCTCAAAAACAAGTGCGCAACACCGGCGCGAAAATGAGACTCTGCCTATGCTTTGGGAAAGCCCCTAAAGAATAAGGTGTCTAAAACAGTGCCTGCCGATATTATTAAATCAAAATACCCAGAATAAATGATTCCTCAAGGCTAAATAAGTGTTAATATCAATCGATTTAGCCCAAAAAAAGTCTACAGTTTAAATAAGCCCTTGTGAAGCCCTTAATTACAATCGAAATAAACATGGCTTACCGGATCCCATAGGGAAAATGACAGCTTCCAGCATTACATCGTCTTGTTAGAATGTGTCATACCTCAAGCAGCAAGAGACTGCAAACTGTTCCCCCAACTGAAGTTAATTGCTCTCAACAGTCCTGTGTGGAACAGCCATGGATTTTAGTTACGGTTGCTAAAATCATTTTCCTCATACAAACAGAATTCTTCATCTCTTTTCTGTTTCTGAGTAAATAGTACGTACCAGCACTATTTGAAAATAACAAACTCTTGATTGAATAATGAAAAACTACAGTTAAACACTAAAAAACTCTAAGCCATCTCCGTGGAGATGTTGCCTGTACAACGGCAAAGAGAATGACTGGGGTAGGCGGAGCCTAGGAGGGATCATGTGACCAGCTTTGCTGGGCTCTTTGCCATTTCCTGTTGGGGAAGAGAATATCCCACAAGTAAGGATGACGCCGTGGACCGGACACACCTATGTTGGAGAAAATAAGATTTACTTACCCCAGGACACTCATCTACATGTTGTAGAAAGCCAAACCAGTACTGAAACGAGAATCAGCAGAGGTAATGGTATATATACGAGTATATCGTCGATCTGAAAAGGGAGGTAAGAGATGAATCTCTACGACCGATAACAGAGAACCTATGAAATAGACCCCGTAGAAGGAGATCACTGCATTCAAATAGGCAATACTCTCCTCACATCCCTCTGACATTCACTGCACGCTGAGAGGAAAACCGGGCTCCAACTTGCTGCGGAGCGCATATCAACGTAGAATCTAGCACAAACTTACTTCACCACCTCCATCGGAGGCAAAGTTTGTAAAACTGAATTGTGGGTGTGGTGAGGGGTGTATTTATAGGCATTTTAAGGTTTGGGAAACTTTGCCCCTCCTGGTAGGAATGTATATCCCATACGTCACTAGCTCATGGACTCTTGCTAATTACATGAAAGAAAAGTTCACACAATAAAAGTGATTTTCTTTTCAACAAGACCCTTGGAGTGCTCTTCTGTTTGGATATATATATATATATATATATATATATATATATATATCTATCTATATCTTTCTATATCTATCTCTATATCTATATATATCTATATCTCTTTATCTCTATCTATATATATATATGTACAAAAGAAAAGTAGTGGACAAAGTCCAAAAAAAACGAAACGGCAACACAGAGCCAAATTAATAGGAGTAGTCTTTTCATATACAGCTCCCCCTTGGGTGTGCACTTACATTAAACTCCCTCAATCATATGAGTTAAGGATGATTCGGTATCGCTGAGAAGTTAGTACCCCCTGAAGTATGGGTCCACCGGAAAGTAGAGCTTCTTTTCCTTTTCTTTTCACAATCTGCCCCTCTCAGTTTTCAGGTAGATGGAAACTTTCAATCTCAATCCACGTGACATAATGGAAGCCAGAAAAAGATATATAGTGTAATACCGTTTTAATAACCACACATACAAACAAGCGAATTAGTCAAACTCACATTTAAAATCCTCAACAAATGAGGTATGCAATAGGCGCATAGAATATAGCTGGAAAATACAGGTAGTGCACTCAAGCAAATAGTCTCAGTTCACGGTTTCCCAAGAAATATTCACACCAAAAATTCTGTTTTTTTTCCAGAGGGTTGTCCTTCCCTTAACACTAAAACCTTACGCGTTTCAAAGGACTAATTCTGTCTAAGTCCCTTCTTCATCAGAGGTTATCAAATTGTTTGAGTTCTTACCTTAGACTACTAGTACTAAAGCCCGTGTACACAGGCCATTTTTTGCAGTACAGCTGTCCCACCCCTTGCTCTCACCCCCTCTCTATTGCTTTCTCTCCCCCCTCTCCTTTGCACTCTACCCTCTTTGGCTCTCTGACCCCTCTTTGGTTCTCTCTCCCCCCTCTTTGGCTCTCTCTCCCCCCTCTTTGGCTCTCTCTCCCCCACTCTTTGGCTCTCTCCCCCCACTCTTTGGCTCTCTCCCCCCACTCTTTGGCTCTCTCCCCCCACTCTTTGGCTCTCTCCCCCCACTCTTTGGCTCTCTCCCCCCTCTATTTGTCTCTCTCCCCCCTCTATTTGGCTCTCTCTCGCCACTCTCTGGCTCTCTCTCGCCACTCTCTGGCTCTCTCTCGCCACTCTCTGGCTCTCTCTTGCCCCTCTTTTGTTCTCTCCCCCCTCTATTTGGCTCTCTCTGCCCCCTCTTTTGTTCTCCCCCCCCTCTTTGGCTCTCTCTGCCCCCTCTTTGGCCCTCTCTGCCCCCTCTTTGGCCCTCTCTGCCCCCTCTTTGGCCCTCTCTGCCCCCTCTTTGGCCCTCTCTGCCCCCTCTTTGGCCCTCTCTGCCCCATCTATTTGGCTCTCTCCACTCTCTGTCTCTCTCTGCCCCCTCTTTTGTTCTCTCCCCCCTTTATTTGGCTCGCTTTGCCCCCTCTTTTGTTCTCTCCCCCTATATTTGGCTCTCTCCCCCCTTCTTTGGTCCTTCTCCCCCCTCTCTTGTTCCCTCTCTTGCCACGCCCCCATCGCGGCACCCCGCTCGGCCACGCCCCCTCGCGGCGACAGCCGCCGGCCACTCCCCCTCGCGGCAACACCCACCCGGCCACGCCCATCGTCGCACCCCGGTCACGCCCCCTGACACTCCGCTTCAGCCTTACTCTGTGCTGAGTGTCAGGATCCAAATGGCCAGGTATGTTTGTCACGTGCAGTCTCTACTGCGCATGACTGCATCTGACAAACATACTTGGCCATTTATTATATAGGATTTGCTTGAGTGCACTACCTGTATTTTCCAGCTATATTCTATGCGCCTATTGCATACCTCATTTGTTGAGGATTTTAAATGTGAGTTTGACTAATTTGTTTGTATGTGTGGTTAATAAAACGGTATTACACAATATATCTTTTTCTGGCTTCCTTTATGTCACATGGATTAAGATTGAAAGTTTCCATCTACCTGAAAACTGAGAGGGGCAGATTGTGAAAAGAAAAGGAAAAGAAGCTCTACTTTCCGGTGGACCCATACTTCAGGGGGTACCAACTTCTCAGCGATACCGAATCATCCTTACCTCATATGATTGAGGGAGTTTAATGTAAGTGCACACTACTCCTATTAATTTGGCTCTGTGTTGCTGTTTTCGTTTTTTTTGGACTTTGTGCACTACCTACTTTTGCTCTCCACATACATTGTTTACCTTCAAATCATTGTATAGTATATAATATCATATATTGACAACAGGTCTAGTGATCAGTCTATACTTGTGCATTTCAGTGCTCTGTTGTTTATAGCGCTATCCCGCTTTTCTTTTGTACTTATCTAATTTTGAGAGGTGTTAAGGGACTCCTTATATGGGATTGGCTGTCTGTATCTCTTACGGAGACTATTATATATAGGGGTGCCCTTGATAAAAGGCACTATATTCCTGCCTCAGTAGCGCTAAAAGGTGAGTTAGAGGGTTTACACCCCCTAGCTTTCTACTTTGTCCAATATATATATATATATATATATATATATATATATATATATATATATATATCCTCTGGTCTTGGTTGTTAAAGTGGACAGCCAGAACCGCAGAATGAAACAGAAGGACTGAGCAAAGTCCAATAGGCGTGAATGGTTAAAATACATTTATGTTAAATTATAACCCCATCCAGCTATTTCATATTTCCACCCAGCTGGCAATTTTCCATGGAGAACACTGTAGGAGCAATTTAAAAAAAATATACTGAACCCAAGTCATCATTGGCTTGTGGTTAAGGTGGGCGTTTACATGCCACTACTTTAACAAGGAGGCAAAAGATTGATTGTTATGTATAAGTCTTGTCTTACCAGCTCTCAGTTGTACTGTGAGCTTACATATGGTTTCTGGGCCAGGTTCCCAGTAAGTACCAATAAAATAATAACTGTGCAAAGCTAAAAATAAGCTTATTTTACCCAGAACCTAAAATTTATCAATAATAAGCTAGAACCTTAAATTTTGAAAACAGATAAGAACCATTGGCCCAACATGTCAGCCCCAAAAACGTAAGTGTAAGCATTTAAAGTTTGAAGAATAAGTAATGATGCTTTTCTCAGGCATTTTTTAAATCCCCCACATGGTTTGTCCTTACTACCTCTAATGAAAGTTTATTCTGTGGATCAACCACCCTTTCTGTGAGGAAGTGAGAACAAATTGATAATGGAAGTAAATTAGAAAGTTGTTAAAAATTGCATACACTATCAAAATCGGGAATCTTTAATTTTGGCTTTAGTATTACTTTAAATCTACTTTAATTTGGAATTGTTTCTGTCCTTTTATAGTTAGGCCTCTAATTGAATCACAACATACAAAGCCCAAACTTCTGATCTCGAGTTGGCTTTAGTTTGGATATTTCAAAGTTAAATTTCAAGTTAAACAGGAAATTATTTTTATTAAAGGGACACTCAGGTTTTATTACATTTTCATGATTCAGATACAGCATGTAATTTTAAACAACTTTCCAATTTACTTCCATTAAAAAAAAATGTGCACAGTCTTTTATATTTACACTTTTTTTAAATCACCAGCTCCTACTGAGCATGTGCAAGAACTCAGACTATACGTATATGCATTTGTGATTGGCTGATTGCTATCACATGGTACAGGGGGAGTGGAAATATATATAACTCTGAAATGTGTTAGAAAAGAATCTACTACTCATTTGACATTCAGAGTAAATGCTATTGTATTGTCTTGTTATATTGCATTTGTTGATTATGCAAATCTGCTGTGTTTACTGGTCCTTTAAAGCTCTCATACATGTTGCTTATATGTCTGAAGTATTCAGCTGATCAAGGCAACAAGCTTAAAAGGGACATTAAACACTAAAATGCTAGATATAATGATACATTCAAAGAAAAGATTAGTCTGAGAACATGTAGATGTATTTTAAAAACAAGTTTCATTAGCTGTTGAAATAGTGACAAAATAAGTGTAAAGTTTTAGTGTCTATAAAACAAATGGAGCTGCCATGTTGTACCTTCTCTGCTGTGGCCAATTAGGGACAGTTATAAATAGGTCACTAGAGTGTGCAGCCAATAGCTGTGTGGAATATAACAGTTTTCTGCACTTCCATTTCTAACCTGAACTGAAAAGCTGACAATTTCAGAATGGATTTACAGGAAAAGGGGACGAAATAAATAATACAAGTATGTTGTAAAGTTTTTCTATATACAATTTATCATTTTATATTACCATTTCATAGTGTTTAGTATCCCTTTAAAATCTTTACAAAAGAATAGGAGCCAAAAATATTTACAGTGTTAAGTCTCCACAACTTCCCAATTGTGATTAATTTACTCTGTGTATGGGAATAACATCATGAAGCCAGCTACTAAGATCTGAACATTTTCAATTCAGTGCTTATTATTTTAGGTTATCTCTGAATTTAAGCAAATGAGAAAATGCACCCTAGTAATAAAACAGAAGGTGATGTACCCTGTATAGTGGGGTAAGAGCATGAGATTTTAAAACAACTTTCCGTTTTACTTCTATTATCAATCATGCTTAGTACTCTTGGTATGCTTTATCCATCTGGCAGCAGTGTTTGCAAGAATGTTATACATAGTTGCAAATAATGCTGCCTTAGGATGCTAAAGACATGTGAATGCTCATGAACCATCAGCCTACCTAGATTTCCTCTTCAACAAAGGACACCAAAAGAACAAACCACATTTGATAAAAGAAAACCAGAAGGTTGTTTCAAATTGAATGCTTTATCTGCATCATGTTTAAATTTTACAGTCCCTTTAAAACTCCATTATTACAATATCAAACTCACTCAAAATGATTATTATCAACATCTGACGTTTCACAGCGGGTTCTGTTATTAGTGCTTAGATCTATGTGAGAAAATAAATGTTCCAGTGCATGAAAATATAGAAGAGAAGATACCTGTGTGACTCTCTCTAGCTCCAGCTTTATCTGGGTAAGTTTCAGTTCTGTCTCTTGAAGTTGCTCTTTCAGGGTTTCATTCTCTGATAACAAATCTTCATATAACTGTTTAAAATAAATGCCAAAGTAAATTTAAAAAAATAGAAAGATTTTTCACATGTTCTGAGAAATACATTTGAAGCAGCTAAACAAAAACAAAATCTGATAGAATTTTAAATTGTGAATTACATAAAATGTATGGATCAGAATTTTCTTTCCCTCAATAAAGGAATAACAATTTATAGGTTCTAGAAGATTATAGCATCATGTGCCTTTTTTTGGAGATAAATAAAACTTCTACATACACACACATATACAGTATATCTATATATCAAACAAAGATGAAAGGCACACTCCCACTCGCTCTTGGAATAAGGACCAGGGTGCAACTGACTCTAAATACCACAGTTCAATGATTGCACTCTCTGGATTTAGCTCACAGCAAACTTTATTGTGAACGTTTTCGGAGCATTCACTCCTTCCTCAGATGTGTTCCCAGCGGAGAGAAAAAAACTGAGTTTTTCTCTCCGCTGGGAACACGGTAGGTTAGCCGTACTAAGATGTAAAATCAGAAAATCAGTCTTGAAGAAGGCTCAAGGGTAGATACGAAACGTTGACTATGACTTTTTATGCACTTTATTCATAATAAATTATTGGATTATGCAAATCCTGTGAGTGTCCCCCTTCTCTACGTGTCTGTATGTTTGTTCATTGAGGACTGCACCCAGGTCACTATATGTGTACAGAGGTTAGAGTGCTGGGCCACCGGCTACTAGACATATACACACACATATATATATATATATATATATATATATATATATATATATATATATATATATATATATACACACACACACACACACACATACATATATACATATATATACACACACACAGTATTTAAAGTGAAACGCCAAACACACTATTAAATAATCAAAATAAAAGGGAATTCCAGGTACACCATTTCTCCTATAGTGCATACTGATTAACCCTCCCCAGTTAGGGAATGTCAGCCTGTTCTGATGTAACAAGTCTCCCCAGAAACAAAAGACTGAACATACCTCAATGCTGCTTGTAGCATGAGACAGTTCCCCACACTGAAGATGTTTCTTTACACTACCTTCAACTGCTCTGTGTGGAACCAGCAGGATCTTAGATAACGTTTGCTAAGATCATCAACATCAGGGCAGAAAAAAAGATGCCTCCACTCCTCTTGGGAAGTAATAGACTGACGATTTCTCCCTGAGAAAAATAGTACTCACTGGCACCATTTTAAAATAAAAAAACTTCTTGATTGAAGAATCTAAACTAACACCTCACTTTAACTCATACTATCACTAACACAGGCAAAGAGAATGACTGGAGTGGGAGGGAAGGGAGGAGCTATATATACAGCTCGGCTGTGGTGCTTTTTGCCACTTCCTGCTGACCAGGAGGCGCAATCCCATAAGTAAGGATGAAATCCGTGGACTCGTCGTATCTTGTAAAAGAAACCTTAAAACAAGGTTAAAGCACTGAGAGGAACAACAGACTTAAACAGGCCTGATACTAACCAGGGTCTGACAAAAAGGTTGGAAGTGTGGTGGTGATGGATAGGGTAGACTACATCAATGAGGCTTTTCGCCAATTGAGTGAGGTGAACACCTACACTGAGCTGCCAGGGAATCCTACCGCTAGATTTTCACGTGAGCTTAAGCATCTTTTGGATGAGGAGGTGGAGGATGGGTTGATTGATATACAATCTGCTGAACAGATGACGGTCACTAATCCTGTCACACCCATCTTCCACCATCTCCCCAAAGTTCATAAAAGCACAAATGATATTAAGGGGAGACCAATAGTGGCTGGTATTGGTTCTCTTTTGGAGCCATTATCCAAGTGTGTTGATTCTTTCCTACAACCGTTAGTACCTAATTTACCTAGCTATGTTAGGGATATCACTCATATCCTGTCACACCCATCTTCCACCATCTCCCCAAAGTTCACACCCATCTTCCACCATCTCCCCAAAGTTCATAAAAGCACAAATGATATTAAGGGGAGACCAATAGTGGCTGGTATTGGTTCTCTTTTGGAGCCATTATCCAAGTGGGTTGATTCTTTCCTACAACCGTTAGTACCTAATTTACCTAGCTATGTTAGGGATATCACTCATACCCTAAAGGTGATGGAAAGTATTAATTGGAAAGACGAGTACAGTTGGCTTACCATTGATGCGATCTCCCTGTACTCGTCAATACCTCACCAATATGGCTTAATAGCCATTAGATACTTCTTGGATCTCTATACTGATTTATCGCAAGAAAACATAATTTATGTAAGAACTTACCTGATAAATTAATTTCTTTCATATTGGCAAGAGTCCATGAGCTAGTGACATATGGGATATACAATCCTACCAGGAGGGGCAAAGTTTCCCAAACCTCAAAATGCCTATAAATACACCCCTCACCCCACCCACAATTCAGTTTAACGAATAGCCAAGCAGTTGGGTGATAAAGAAAGGAGTAGAAAGCATCAACAAAAGAAATTTGGAAATAATTGTGCTTTATACAAAAAATTATAACCACCATAAAAAGGGTGGGCATCATGGACTCTTGCCAATATGAAAGAAATGAATTTATCAGGTAAGTTCTTACATAAATTATGTTCTCTTTCATAAAATTGGCAAGAGTCCATGAGCTAGTGACGTATGGGATAGCAATACCCAAGATGTGGAACTCCACGCAAGATTCACTAGAGAGGGAGGGATAAAAATAAAAACAGCCATTTTCCGCTGAAAAACATTAATCCACAACTCAAAAAAAAATAAGTTTATTCTCATAAATGAAAGAAAAAAACTTAAATTAAATTAGAAGAATCAAACTGAAAATGCTGCCTCAAGAACTTTCTACCAAAAACTGCTTCTGAAGAAGCAAATACATAAAAACGGTAAAATTTAGTAAATGTATGCAAAGAGGACCAAGTTGCCACTTTGCAAATCTGATCAACTGAAGCTTCATTCTTAAAGGCCCACAAAGTGGAGACTGATCTAGTAGAATAAGCTGTAATTCTCTGAGGCTGACCCGATTCCAAATAAGCTTGATGAATCAAAAGTTCCAACCAAGAAGCCAAGGAAATAGCAGAAGCCTTCTGACCTTTCCTAGGACCAGAAAATAAAACAAATAGACTGGAAGTCTTCCTGAAATCTTTAGTAGCTTCCACATAATATTTCAAAGCTCTCACCACATCCAAAGAATGTAAGGATCTTTCCAAAGAATTCTTAGGATTAGGACACAAGGAAGGACACAAGGAAGGACACAAGGAAGGACACAAGGAAGGGACAACAATTACTCTATTAATGTTAGAATTCACAACCTTAGGTAAAAATTGAAAAGAAGTCCGTAAAACTGCCTTATCCTGATGAAAAATCAGAAAAGGAGACTCACAAGAAAGAGCAGATAGCTCAGAAACTCTTCTAGCAGAAGAGATAGCCAAAAGGAACAACACTTTCCAAGAAAGTAGTTTAATGTCCAAAGAATGCATAGGCTCAAATGGAGGAGCCTGTAAAACTTTCAGAACCAAATTAAGACTCCAAGGAGGAGAAATTGATTTAATGACAGGTTTAATACGAACTAAAGCCTGTACAAAACAGTGAATATCAGGAAGTATAGCAATCTTTCTGTGAAATAAAACAGAAAGAGCAGAGATTTGTCCCTTCAAGGAACTTGTAGACAAACCCTTATCCAAACCATCCTGAAGAAACTGTAAAATTCTAGGAATTCTAAAAGAATGCCAAGAGAATTTATGAGAAGAACACCATGAAATGTAAGTCTTCCAAACTCTATAATAAATCTTTCTAGAGACAGATTTACGAGCTTGTAACATAGTATTAATCACTGAGTCAGAGAAACCTCTATGACTTAGTACTAATCGTTCAATTTCCATACCTTCAAGTTTAATGATTTGAGATCCTGATGGAAAAACGGACCTTGAGACAGTAGGTCCAGCCTTAACGGAAGTGGTCAAGGCTGGCAACTGGACATCCGAACCAGATCTGCATACCAAAACCTGGGTGGCCATGCTGGAGCCACCAGCAACACAAACGATTGTTCCATGATGATTTTGGAGATCACTCTTGGAAGGAGAACTAGAGGCGGGAAAATGTAAGCAGGATGATAACACCAAGGAAGTGTCAGCGCATCCACTGCTTCCGCCTGAATATCCCTGGACCTGGACAGGTATCTGGGAAGTTTCTTGTTTAGATGAGAGGCCAAGAGATTTATCTCTGAACAATTTGAGAAAACGCATCTGGATGGAGAGACCACTCCCCTGGATGTAAAGTCTGACGGCTGAGATAATCCGCCTCCCAATTGTCTACACCTGGGATATGCACCGCAGAGATTAGACAGGAGCTGGATTCCGCCCAAGCAAGTATCCGAGATACTTCGTCCATAGCTTGGGGACTGTGAGTCCCACCCTGATGATTCACAAATGCCACTGTTGTGATATTGTCTGTCTGAAAACAAATGAACGGTTCTCTCTTTAATAGAGGCCAAAACTGAAGAGCTCTGAGAATTGCACAGAGTTCTAAAATATTTATTGGTAATCTCGCCTCTTGAGATTTCCAAACCCCTTGTGCTGTCAGAGATCCCCAAACAGCTCCCCAACCTGAAAGACTCGCATCTGTTGTGATCACAGTCCAGGTTGGCCGAACAAAAGAAGCCCCTTGAACTAAACGATGGTGATCTATCCACCACGTCAGAGAGTGTCGTACATTGGGATTTAAGGATATTAATTGTGATATCTTTCTATAATCCCTGCACCATTGGTTCAGCATACAAAGCTGTAGAGCTCATGTGAAAACGAGCAAAGGGGATCGCGTCTAATGCTGCAGTCATGAGACCTAAAACTTCCATGCACATAGCCACTGAAGGGAATGACTGAGACTGAAGGTGCCGGCAGGCTGCAATCAATTTTAAACGTCTCTTGTCTGTTAGAGACAGAGTCATGGACACTGAATCTATCTGGAAGCCTAAAAAGGTGACCCTTGTCTGAGAAATCAAAAAACTTTTTGGTAAATTGATCCTCCAACCATGTTTCTGAAGAAACAACACTAGTTGATTTGTGTGAGATTCTACAGAACGTAAAGACTGAGCTAGTACCAAGATATCGTCCAAATAAGGAAACACTGCAATACCCTGTTCTCTGATTACAGAGAGTAGGGCAATGAGAACCTTTGAAAAGATTCTTGGAGCTGTTGCTAGGCAAAATGGAAGAGCAACAAGAATCTCAGAAACTGATAATGTTCTGGATGAATCGGAATATGAAAGTATGCATCCTGCAAGTCTATTGTGGACATATAATGTCCTCGCTGAACAAAAGGCAGAATAGTCCTTATAGTCACCATCTTAAAAGTTGGTACTCTTACATAACGATTCAAAATTTTCAGATCCAGAACTGGTCTGAATAAATTTTCCTTCTTTGGGACAATGAATAGATTTGAATAAAACCCCAAACCTTGTTCCTGAAAAGGAACTGGCATGATTACCCCTGAAGACTCCAGGTCTGAAACACACTTCAGGAAAGCCTGAGCTTTTACTGGATTTGCTGGGATACGTGAGAGAAAAAAATCTTCACAGGAGGTCTTACTCTGAATCCTATTCGATACCCTTGAGAGACAATGCTCTGAATCCATTGATTTTGGACAAAATTTATCCAAATATCCTTGAAAAACCTTAATCTGCCCCCTACCAGCTGAGCTGGAATGAGGGCCGCACCTTCATGCGGACTTAGGGGCTGACTTTGGTTTCTTAAATGGCTTGGATTTATTCCAATTTGAGGAAGGCTTCCAATTGGAAACAGATTCCTTGGGGGAAGGATTGAGTTTTTGTTCCTTATTTTGGCGAAAGGACGAAAACGGTTAGAAGCCTTAGATTTACCCTTAGGTTTTTTATCCTGAGGCAGAAAAACATAATTTATGTAAGAACTTACCTGATGAATTAATTTCTTTCATATTGGCAAGAGTCCATGAGCTAGTGACGTATGGGATATACATTCCTACCAGGAGGGGCAAAGTTTCCCAAACCTCAAAATGCCTATAAATACACCCCCCACCACACCCACAATTCAGTTTAACAAATAGCCAAGAAGTGGGGTGATAAGAAAGGAGTGAAAGCATCAACAAGGAATTGGAATAATTGTGCTTTATACAAAAAAAATCATAACCACCATAAAAAGGGTGGGCCTCATGGACTCTTGCCAATAGGAAAGAAATGAATTTATCTGGTAAGTTCTTACATAAATTATGTTTTCTTTCATGTAATTGACAAGAGTCCATGAGCTAGTGACGTATGGGATAGCAAATACCCAAGATGTGGAACTCCACGTAAGAGTCACTAGAGAGGGAGGGATAAAAATAAAGACAGCCAATTCCGCTGAAAAAATAATCCACAACCCAAATCAAAAAGTTTTATTCTTATAATGAAAAAAACTGAAATTATAAGCAGAAGAATCAAACTGAAACAGCTGCCTGAAGAACTTTTCTATCAAAAACTGCTTCTGAAGAAGAGAAAACATCAAAATGGTAGAATTTAGTAAAAGTATGTAAAGAAGACTGCTGCTTTGCAAATCTGATCAACAGAAGCTTCATTCTTAAAAGCCCAGGAAACTGACCTAGTAGAATGAGCCGTAATCCTCTGAGGCGGGGATTTATCCGACTCCACATAAGCATGATGAATCAAAAGTTTTAACCGAGAAGCCAAAGAAATAGCAGAAGCTTTCTGACCTTTCTTAGGACCAGAAAAGATAACAAATAGACTAGAAGTCTTTCTGAAATCTTTAGTAGCTTCAACATAATATTTCAAAGCTCTTACCACATCTAAAGAATGCAAAGATCTTTCCAAAGAATTCTTAGGATTAGGACACAACGAAGGGACAACAATTACTCTACTAATGTTGTTGGAATTCACAACCTTAGGTAAAAATTTAAATGAAGTCCGCAAAACCGCCTTATCCTGATGAAAAATCAGAAAAGGAGATTCACAAGATAGAGCAGATAATTCAGAAACTCTTCTAGCAGAAGAGATAGCCAAAAGAAACAATACTTTCCAAGAGAGTAACTTAATATCCAGAGAATGCATAGGCTCAAACGGAGGAGCCTGTTAAGCTCTCAAAACCAAATTAAGACTTCAAGGAGGAGAGATTGACTTAATGACAAGCTTGATACGAACCAAAGCCTGTACAAAATAACAAATGTCAGGAAGATTAGCAATTTTTCTGTGAAACAGAACAGAAAGAGCAGAGATTTGTCCTTTCAAGGAACTTGCGGACAAACCCTTATCCAAACCATCCTGAAGAAACTGTAAAATTCTAGGAATTCTAAAAGAATGCCAAGAGAACTTATGAGAGGAACACCATGAAATGTAAGTCTTCCAAACTCGGTAATAAATCTTTCTAGACACAGATTTAAGAGCCTGCAACATAGTATTGATCACTGAGTCAGAGAAACCTCTATGACTAAGCACTAAGCGTTCAATCTCCATACCTTCAAATTTAATAATTTGAGATCCTGATGGAAAAACGAACCTTGAGATAGAAGGTCTGACCTTAACGGAAGTGGCCAAGGTTGGCAACAGGAAAACCGAACAAGATCCGCTTACCGAAACCTGTGTGGCCATGCTGGAGCCACCAGCAGAACAAACGAACGTTCCATTATGATTTTGGAAATCACTCTTGGAAGAAGAACTAGAGGCGGAAAGATATAAGCAGGTTGATAATTCCAAGGAAGTGACAACGCATCCACTGCTTCCGCCTGAGGATCCCTGGATCTGGACAGATACCTGTGAAGTTTCCTGTTTAGATGAGAAGCCATCAGATCTATTTCTGGAAGCCCCCATATCTGAACAATCTGAAGAAACACTTCTGGGTGAAGACACCATTCTCCCGGATGTAAAGTCTGGCGACTGAGATAATCTGCTTCCCAATTGTCTATACCTGGGATATGAACCGCAGAGATTAGACAGGAGCTGGATTCCGCCCATGCAAGTATCCGAGATACTTCTTTCATAGCCTGAGGACTGTGAGTCCCACCCTGATGATTGACATACGCCACGGTTGTGACATTGTCTGTCTGAAAACAAATAAACGATTCTCTCTTCAGAAGAGGCCAGAACTGAAGAGCTCTGAAAATCGCAGTTTTCCAAAAACATAATTTATGTAAGAACTTACCTGATAAATTCATTTCTTTCATATTAACAAGAGTCCATGAGCTAGTGACGTATGGGATATACATTCCTACCAGGAGGGGCAAAGTTTCCCAAACCTTAAAATGCCTATAAATACACCCCTCACCACACCCACAAATCAGTTTAACGAATAGCCAAGAAGTGGGGTGATAAGAAAAAAAGTGCGAAGCATATAAAATAAGGAATTGGAATAATTGTGCTTTATACAAAAAAATCATAACCACCACAAAAAAGGGTGGGCCTCATGGACTCTTGTTAATATGAAAGAAATGAATTTATCAGGTAAGTTCTTACATAAATTATGTTTTCTTTCATGTAATTAACAAGAGTCCATGAGCTAGTGACGTATGGGATAATAAATACCCAAGATGTGGATCTTTCCACACAAGAGTCACTAGAGAGGGAGGGATAAAATAAAGACAGCCAATTCCTGCTGAAAATAATCCACACCCAAAATAAAGTTTAATGAAAAACATAAGCAGAAGATTCAAACCGAAACCACTGCCTGAAGTACCTTTCTACCAAAAACTGCTTCAGAAGAAGAAAATACATCAAAATGGTAGAATTTAGTAAAAGTATGCAAAGAGGACCAAGTCGCTGCTTTGCAAATCTGATCAACTGAAGCTTCATTCCTAAACGCCCAGGAAGTAGAAACTGACCTAGTAGAATGAGCTGTAATCCTCTGAGGCGGAGTCTTACCCGATTTAACATAGGCAAGATGAATTAAAGATTTCAACCAGGATGCCAAAGAAATGGCAGAAGCTTTCTGGCCTTTTCTAGAACCAGAAAAGATGACAAATAGACTAGAAGTCTTTCGGAAAGATTTAGTAGCTTCAACATAATATTTCAAAGCTCTAACAACATCCAAAGAATGTAACGATTTCTCCTTAGAATTCTTAGGATTAGGACATAATGAAGGAACCACGATTTCTCTACTAATGTTGTTGGAATTCACAACCTTAGGTAAAAATTGAAAAGAAGTTCGCAACACCGCCTTATCCTGATGAAAAATCAGAAAAGGAGACTCACAAGAAAGAGCAGATAATTCAGAAACTCTTCTGGCAGAAGAGATGGCCAAAAGGAACAAAACTTTCCAAGAAAGCAATTTAATGTCCAATGAATGCATAGGTTCAAACGGAGGAGCTTGAAGAGCTCCCAGAACCAAATTCAAACTCCATGGAGGAGAAATTGACTTAATGACAGGTTTTATACGAACCAAAGCTTGTACAAAACAATGAATATCAGGAAGAATAGCAATCTTTCTGTGAAAAAGAACAGAAAGAGCAGAGATTTGTCCTTTCAAGGAACTTGCGGACAAACACTTATCTAAACCATCCTGAAGAAATTGTAATATTCTCGGAATTCTAAAAGAATACCAAGAAAAATGATGAGTAAGACACCAAGAAATATAAGTCTTCCAGACTCTATAATATATCTCTCTAGATACAGATTTACGAGCCTGTAACATAGTATCAATCACAGAGTCAGAGAAACCTCTTTGACTAAGAATCAAGCGTTCAATCTCCATACCTTTAAATTTAAGGATTTCAGATCCGGATGGAAAAAAGGACCTTGCGACAGAAGGTCTGGTCTTAACGGAAGAGTCCATGGTTGGCAAGATGCCATCCGGACAAGATCCGCATACCAAAACCTGTGAGGCCATGCCGGAGCTATTAGCAGAACAAACGAGCATTCCCTCAGAATCTTGGAGATTACTCTTGGAAGAAGAACTAGAGGCGGAAAGATATAGGCAGGATGATACTTCCAAGGAAGTGATAATGCATCCACTGCCTCCGCCTGAGGATCCCGGGATCTGGACAGATACCTGGGAAGTTTCTTGTTTAGATGAGAGGCCATCAGATCTATCTCTGGAAGCCCCCACATTTGAACAATCTGAAGAAATACCTCTGGGTGAAGAGACCATTCGCCCGGATGCAACGTTTGGCGACTGAGATAATCCGCTTCCCAATTGTCTACACCTGGGATATGAACCGCAGAGATTAGACAGGAGCTGGATTCCGCCCAAACCAAAATTCGAGATACTTCTTTCATAGCCAGAGGACTGTGAGTCCCTCCTTGATGATTGATGTATGCCACAGTTGTGACATTGTCTGTCTGAAAACAAATGAACGATTCTCTCTTCAGAAGAGGCCAAAACTGAAGAGCTCTGAAAATTGCACGGAGTTCCAAAATATTGATCGGTAATCTCACCTCCTGAGATTCCCAAACTCCCTGTGCCGTCAGAGATCCCCACACAGCTCCCCAACCTGTGAGACTTGCATCTGTTGAAATTACAGTCCAGGTCGGAAGAACAAAAGAAGCCCCCTGAATTAAACGATGGTGATCTGTCCACCACGTTAGAGAGTGTCGAACAATCGGTTTTAAAGATATTAATTGAGATATCTTCGTGTAATCCCTGCACCATTGGTTCAGCATACAGAGCTGAAGAGGTCGCATGTGAAAACGAGCAAAGGGGATCGCGTCCGATGCAGCAGTCATAAGACCTAGAATTTCCATGCATAAGGCTACCGAAGGGAATGATTGTGACTGAAGGTTTCGACAAGCTGTAATCAATTTTAGACGTCTCTTGTCTGTTAAAGACAGAGTCATGGACACTGAATCTATCTGGAAACCCAGAAAGGTTACCCTTGTTTGAGGAATCAAAGAACTTTTTGGTAAATTGATCCTCCAACCATGATCTTGAAGAAACAACACAAGTCGATTCGTATGAGACTCTGCTAAATGTAAAGACTGAGCAAGTACCAAGATATCGTCCAAATAAGGAAATACCACAATACCCTGTTCTCTGATTACAGACAGAAGGGCACCGAGAATCTTTGTGAAAATTCTTGGAGCTGTAGCAAGGCCAAACGGTAGAGCCACAAATTGGTAATGCTTGTCTAGAAAAGAGAATCTCAGGAACTGAAAATGATCTGGATGAATCGGAATATGCAGATATGCATCCTGTAAATCTATTGTGGACATATAATTCCCTTGCTGAACAAAAGGCAATATAGTCCTTACAGTTACCATCTTGAACGTTGGTATCCTTACATAACGATTCAATAATTTTAGATCCAGAACTGGTCTGAAGGAATTCTCCTTCTTTGGTACAATGAAGAGATTTGAATAAAACCCCATCCCCTGTTCCGGAACTGGAACTGGCATAATTACTCCAGCCAACTCTAGATCTGAAACACAATTCAGAAATGCTTGAGCTTTCACTGGATTTACTGGGACACGGGAAAGAAAAAATCTCTTTGCAGGAGGTCTCATCTTGAAACCAATTCTGTACCCTTCTGAAACAATGCTCTGAATCCAAAGATTGTGAACAGAATTGATCCAAATTTCTTTGAAAAAACGTAACCTGCCCCCTACCAGCTGAACTGGAATGAGGGCCGTACCTTCATGTGAACTTAGAAGCAGGCTTTGCCTTTCTAGCAGGCTTGGATTTATTCCAGACTGGAGATGGTTTCCAAACTGAAACTGCTCCTGAGGACGAAGGATCAGGCTTTTGTTCTTTGTTGAAACGAAAGGAACGAAAACGATTGTTAGCCCTGTTTTTACCTTTAGATTTTTTATCCTGTGGTAAAAAAGTTCCTTTCCCACCAGTAACAGTTGAAATAATAGAATCCAACTGAGAACCAAATAATTTGTTTCCCTGGAAAGAAATGGAAAGTAGAGTTGATTTAGAAGCCATATCAGCATTCCAAGTTTTAAGCCATAAAGCTCTTCTGGCTAAGATAGCTAGAGACATAAACCTAACATCAACTCTAATAATATCAAAAATGGCATCACAGATAAAATTATTAGCATGCTGAAGAAGAATAATAATATCATGAGAATCACGATTTGCTACTTGTTGCGCTAGGGTTTCCAACCAAAAAGTTGAAGCTGCAGCAACATCAGCCAATGATATAGCAGGTTTAAGAAGATTACCTGAACACAGATAAGCTTTTCTTAGAAACCAGAAGAGTCCAAAGAATCAGAATGATGGTGTTCATTTAAAAATTCATCTGTAGAGAGAGAAGATTTAAAAGACATTTTACGTTTACTAGAAGGAGAAATAACAGACAAAGCCTTCTTTATGGATTCAGAAACAAAATCTCTTATGTTATCAGGAACATTCTGCACCTTAGATGTTGAGGGAACTGCAACAGGCAATGGTACATTACTAAAGGAAATATTATCTGCTTTAACAAGTTTGTCATGACAATTATTACAAACAACAGCTGGAGGAATAGCTACCAAAAATTTACAGCAGATACACTTAGCTTTGGTAGATCCAGCAGGCAGTGATTTTCCTGTAGTATCTTCTGGCTCAGATGCAACGTGAGACATCTTGCAATATGTAAGAGAAAAAACAACATATAAAGCAAAATAGATCAAATTCCTTATAAGACAGTTTCAGGAATGGGAAAGAATGCCAAATATCAAGCTTCTAGCAACCAGAAGCAAATGAAAAATGAGACTGAAATAATGTGGAGACAAAAGCGACGCCCATATTTTTTAGCGCCAAATAAGACGCCCACATTATTTGGCGCCTAAATGCTTTTGGCGCCAAAAATGACGCCACATCCGGAACGCCGACATCTTTGGCGCAAAATAACGTCAAAAAATGACGTAACTTCCGGCGACACGTATGACGCCGGAAACGGAAAAGAATTTTTGCGCCAAAAAAGTCCGCGCCAAGAATGACGCAATAAAATGAAGCATTTTCAGCCCCCGCGAGCCTAACAGCCCACAGGGAAAAAAGTCAAATTTTTGAGGTAAGAAAAATATGATAGTTCAATGCATAATCCCAAATATGAAACTGACTGTCTGAAAATAAGGAAAGTTGAACATTCTGAGTCAAGGCAAATAAATGTTTGAATACATATATTTAGAACTTTATAAATAAAGTGCCCAACCATAGCTTAGAGTGTCACAGAAAATAAGACTTACTTACCCCAGGACACTCATCTACATGTTTGTAGAAAGCCAAACCAGTACTGAAACGAGAATCAGTAGAGGTAATGGTAAATATAAGAGTATATCGTCGATCTGAAAAGGGAGGTAAGAGATGAATCTCTACGACCGATAACAGAGAACCTTATGAAATAGACCCCGTAGAAGGAGATCACTGCATTCAATAGGCAATACTCTCTTCACATCCCTCTGACATTCACTGCACGCTGAGAGGAAAACCGGGCTCCAACTTGCTGCGGAGCGCATATCAACGTAGAATCTAGCACAAACTTACTTCACCACCTCCCTTGGAGGCAAAGTTTGTAAAAACTGATTTGTGGGTGTGGTGAGGGGTGTATTTATAGGCATTTTAAGGTTTGGGAAACTTTGCCCCTCCTGGTAGGAATGTATATCCCATACGTCACTAGCTCATGGACTCTTGTTAATTACATGAAAGAAATATTGATTGGTAATCTCGCCTCTTGAGATTTCCAAACCCCCTGCGCTGTCAGAGATCCCCAGACAGCTCCCCAACCTGAAAGACTCGCATCTGTTGAAAGCACAGTCCAGGTTGGACGAACAAAAGAGGCCCCTTGAACTAAACGGTGGCAATTTAACCACCAAGTCAGAGATAGTCGAGTACTGGGATTTAAAGATATCAATTGTGATATCTTTGTATAATCCCTGCACCAAAGGTTCAGCATACAAAGCTGAAGAGGTCTCATGTGAAAACGAGCAAAGGGGATCGCGTCCGATGCTGCAGTCATGAGACCTAAAACTTCCATGCACATAGCTACTGAAGGGAATGACAGAGACTGAAGGTTCCGACAAGCTGAAACCAATTTCAGACGTCTTTTGTCTGTTAGAGACAAAGTCATGGATACTGAATCTATTTGGAATCCCAAAAAGGTTACCCTTGTCTGAGGAATCAAGGAACTTTTTGGTAAATTGATCCTCCAACCATGTTTTTGAAGAAACAACACGAGTTGATTCGTGTGAGATTCTGCAGAATGTAAAGACTGAGCAAGTACCAAGATATCGTCCAAATAAGGAAACACCGCAATACCCCGCTCTCTGATTACAGAGAGAAGGGCACCGAGAACCTTTAAGAAGATCCTTAGAGCTGTTGCTAGGCCAAAAGGAAGAGCAACAAACTGGTAATGCTTGTCTAGAAAAGAGAATCTCAGGAACAGATAGTGATCTGGATGAATTGGAATATGAAGATATGCATCCTGTAAGTCTATTGTGGACATATAATGCCCTTGCTGAACAAAAGGCAGAATAGTGCTTATAGTCACCATTTTGAATGTTGGTATCCTTACATAACGATTCAAAATTTTTAGATACAGAACTGGTCTGAAAGAATTCTCTTTCTTTGGTACAATGAACAGATTTGAATAAAACCCCAGACCCCGGTTCCAGATATGGAACTGGCACAATTACCCCAGATGACTCCAGGTCTGAAACACATTTCAGAAAAGCCTGAGCCTTTACTGGGTTTATTGGAATACGTGAGAGAAAGAACCTTCTCACAGGCGGTCTTACCTTGAAACCTATTCTGTACCCTTGAGAAACAATGTTCTGAATCCAATAATTTTGAATTGAACTGATCCAAACATCTTTGAAAAATCGTAATCTGCCCCCTACCAGCTGTGCTGGAATGAGGGCCGCACCTTCATGCGGACTTGGGGGCTGGTTTTGATTTTCTAAAAGGCTTGGATTTATTCCAGACTGGAGAAGGCTTCCAATTGGAAACCGTTCCCTTAGGGGAAGGGTCAGGATTCTGTTCCTTATTCTGACGAAAGGAACGAAAACTGTTAGCAAGCCCTAAATTTACCCTTAGATTTTTTATCCTGAGGCAAAAAAGCTCCCTTCCCCCCAGTGACAGTTGAAATAATAGAATCCAACTGAGAACCAAATAATTAATTAAATTGGAAAGAAAGAGATAGCAATGTTGATTTAGAATTCATATCGGCATTCCAAGATTTAAGCCATAAAGCTCTTCTAGCTAAAATAGCTAAAGACATATACCTGACATCAATTCTAATGATATAAAAAAATGGCATCACAAATAAAATTATTAGCATGTTGAAGAAGCTTAACAATGCTATACACATTATGATCTGGTACTTGTTGCACTAAAGCCTCCAAGCAAAAAGTTGAAGCTGCAGCAACATCAGCCAAAGAAATAGCAGGCCTAAGAAGATTACCAGAACATAATTAAGCCTTCCTTAGAAAAGATTCAAGCTTCCTATCTAAAGGATCTTTAAAAGAAGTACTATCTGCCGTAGTAATAGTAGTACGTTTAGCAAGAGTAGAGATAGCCCCATCAACTTTGGGGATTTTTCCCCAAAACTCCAATCTATCAGCCGGCAAAGGGTACCGTCTCTTAAACCTTAAAGAAGGAGTAAATGAAGTACCCAAACTATTCCATTCCCTAGAAATTACGTCTGAAATAGCATCAGGAACTGGAAAAACCTCTGGAATAACTACATGAGGTTTAAAAAACGAATTTAATCGTTTACTGGTTTTAATATCAAGAGGACTAGACTCCTACATATCTAATGCAATCAACACCTCTTTTAGTAAAGAATGAATAAACTCCATCTTAAATAAATATGAAGATGTGTCAGTGTCAATATCTGAGGCAGAATCTTCTGAACCAGATAGATCCTCATCAGAGATAGATAAATCAGAATGTTGGCGGTCATTTAAAAATTCATCTGATTTATGAGAAGTTTTAAAAGACCTTTTACGTTTATTAGAAGGTGGTATAACAGACAGAGCCTTCTGAATAGAATTAGAAACAAATTCTCTTACATTAACAGGAATATCTTGAACATTAGATGTTGAAGGAACAACAGGTAATGGACTACTACTAATGGATATATTATCAGCTTTTGAAAGTTTATCATGACAACTAACACAAACTACAGCCGGAGGAACAGTTACCACAAGTTTACAACAAATGCACTTAGCTTTGGTAGAACCGACATCAGGCAGCAGCTTTCCAGAAGTAGATTCTGATACAGGGTCAGATTGCGACATCTTGCAATATGTAATAGAAAAAACAACATATAAAGCAAAATTATCAAATTCCTTAAATGACAGTTTCAGGAATGGGAAAAAATGCAAACAGAACAAGCCTCTAGGAACCAGAAGCAAAAAGAATCTGAGACTTAAATAATGTCAAAAAAACTGGCGCCAAGTATGATGCCCACAATTGACAATTTTTTTGGCGCCAAAAACGTCTGCAACAAACATGAGCGTCATAGATGACGCAACTACGTGAAAACTCTCGGCGTCAACTACGACGCCGGAAATGACGTCATAAACGTCAACAAACTTTATTTTCGCGCCAAAAAACTCTTGCGCCAAAAATGACGCAATAAATTCTAGCATTTTTTGCACCCGCGAACCTAACAGCCCGCAATTTAGAAAGAAAGTCAATTTGAAAAATTTTCAGGTAAGAATTTTTTTTATTCATATGCATTTCCCAAAAAATGAAACTGACAGTCTGAATGAAGGAAATATACTGATTAACCTGAATCATGGCAAATATAAGTATAAAACATATATTTAGAACTTTACATATAAAGTGCCAAACCATAGCTGAGTGTGTCAAATAAAATAAGACATTTACCAAAAGACACTCATCTACATATAGTAGATAGCCAAACCAGTACTGAAACGAGAATCAGTAGAGGTAATGGTATATAAGAGTATATCGTCGATCTGAAAAGGGAGGTAGGAGAAGAGATCTCTACGACCGATAACAGAGAACCTATGAAATAGATCCCCGATAGGATGACCATAGCATTCAATAGGCAATACTCCCTTCACATCCCTCTGTCATTCACTGCACTCAGAGGAAAACCGGGCTTCAGCATGCTGCGAAGCGCATATCAACGTAGAAATCTTAGCACAAACTTACTTCACCACCTCCATAGGAGGCAAAGTTTGTAAAACTGAATTGTGGGTGTGGTGGGGGGTGTATTTATAGGCATTTTGAGGTTTGGGAAACTTTGCCCCTCCTGGTAGGAATGTATATCCCATACGTCACTAGCTCATGTACTCTTGCCAATTACATGAAAGAAAACTCCCTTTCCCCCAGTGACAGTTGAAATAATAGAATCCAACTGAGAACCAAATAAATTATTACCTTGGAAAGAAAGATAGTAATCTAGATTTAGATGACATATCAGCATTCCAAGATTTAAGCCACAAAGCTTTTCTAGCTAATATAGCTAAAGACATGGATCTAACATCAATTTTGATATAAAAAATGGCATCACAAATAAAATGATTAGCATATTGCAGTAAGCGAATAATACTAGATATGTCAGAATCTAATTCTTGTTGCGCTAAATTCTCCAACCAGAAAGTTGATGCAGCCGCAACATCAGCCAAAGAAATTGCAGGTCTGAGAAGATGACCTGAATATAAATAGGCCTTCCGTAGATAAGATTCAAGCTTCCTATCTAAAGGATCCTTAAAGGAAGTACTATCTTCCATAGGAATAGTGGTACGTTTAGCAAGAGTAGAAATAGCCCCATTAACTTTGGGGATTTTTTCCCAAAACTCTATAGAATTTGCTGGTAAAGGATACAATTTTTTAATCCTTGAAGAAGGAATAAAAGTACCACCTGGCTTATTCCATTCCTTAGAAATCATATCAGAAATAGCCTCAGGAATAGGAAAACCCCCTGGAGAAACCACAGGAGGTTTAAAAACAGCATTTAAACGTTTATTAGACTGAACATCAAGAGGACTGGTTACCTCAATATCCAAAGTAATTAACACTTCGTTAAATAAAGAACGCATATACTCTATTTTAAATAAATAAGTAGATTTGTCAGTGTCTGAGGAAGGATCTTCTGTATCAGATAGATCCTCATCAGAAGAGGATAAATTATTATGTTGTTGGTCATTTGAAATTTCATCAACTGAATGAGAAGTTTTAAAAGACCTTTTACGTTTGTTAGAAGGTGGAAATGCAGACAAAGCCTTCTGGATAGAATCAGAAACAAATTCTTTAAAATTCATAGGTATATCATGTACATTAGAAGTTGAAGGAACTGCAACTGGCAATGTACTATTACTGATGGACACACTATCTGCATGTAAAAGTTTATCATGACAACTATTACAAATGACATTCGGCTAAATAATTTCCACAATCTTACAACAAATGCACTTAGCTTTGGTAGAACCGATGTCAGGCAGCAATGTTCCAGCAGAAACTTCTGAGGCAGGATCAGATTGAGACATCTTGCAAAATGTAAAAGAAAAAACAACATATAAAGCAAAATTATCAATTTCCTTATATGACAGTTTCAGGAATGGGAAAAAAAGCAAATAGCATAGCCCTCTGATAGAGAAAAAGGCAAGAGGCAAACATCAATGGGGTATTAAAATAATGAAAATGTTTGGCGCCAAGTATGATGCACAACATAACTGAAAACTTTTTTGGCGCCAATAATAACCGGAAATGAAGTGTGTAAGGCTTCGGCGTCAACTATGACGCCGGAAATGACGAAGTTGCGTGAGACTTATTTTCCGCGCCAAAAAATTCTCGCGCCAAGAATGACGCAATAAAGTTTAGCATTTGGTGCACCCGCGGGTCTTATAGCGCCCACAATTTGCAAGAAGTAGTCAAGTGAAAAAAAGACTAAACCCCAGGTAAGAAACAAATTTCTTAAATTTTTTTTATATTCCCCAAATATGAAACTGACAGTCTGCAGAAGTAAATACATGAACCTGACTCATGGCAAATATAAGTACAATACATATATTTAGAACTGTATATAAATGCATAAAGTGCCAAACCATAGCTGAGGTGTCTTAAGTAATAAAAAACATACTTACCAAAAGATACCCATACACATATAGCAGATAGCCAAACCAGTACTGAAACAGTTATCAGTAGAGGTAATGGTAAATTGAGAGTATATCGTCGATCTGAAAAGGGAGGCAGGAGATGAATCTCTACGACCGATTAAAACAGAGAACCTAAATAGACCCCCGTTAGGGAAATCATTGTATTCAATAAGTGATACTCCCTTCACGTCCCTCTGACATTCACTGTACTCTGAGAGGAATCGGCTTCAACAATGCTGAGAAGCGCATATCAACGTAGAAATCTTAGCACAAACTTACTTCACCACCTCCATAGGAGGCAAAGTTTGTAAAACTGAATTGTGGGTGTGGTGAGGGGTGTATTTATAGGCATTTTGAGGTTTGGGAAACTTTGCCCCTCCTGGTAGGATTGTATATCCCATACGTCACTAGCTCATGGACTCTTGCCAATTTCATGAAAGAAATGAAAGCATTTCTACATAAAGTGATTAAATTTTTGATGGAACATAACTTCTTTATGTTCAAGGGACGTTATTACCACCAGAGGCGTGGCACAGCGATGGGAGTAAAGTTTGCCCCATCATACGCCAACCTGTTCATGGGTTGGTGGGAAAGGTGCCACGTCTATGGAGGTACTGGCGCCCAAATGGAAAACATAATCAAATACATCAGGTATATTGATGATCTCCTAATTGTTTGGTGGTCAGATCATGACCAAGCAAGATTCTTTGTGGAAGGCTTAAATCTGAACAACGTGGGAATACAATTTACCTACGAGTGGCAGAAAGAAAGGATTAACTACCTGGATGTGTCCTTGAGAGGGTCAGCTCTACTAGGAAAAGTAGTTTCAACTTTATTTAGGAAACCAATTGCAGGAAACCACTTACTCCATGCCCGTAATAGTCATCCTGGCCATGTACTTAGAGGCATAGCCAAAGGACAATTTATGCGTCTGAAAAGAAACTGCAGTGTAGAGGAATCTTTCCAACAAGAGAGAGAAATCCTGAGACAAAGACTTAGGGATAGAGGCTATCCCCAAAAATTGATAGACAGGGCCTATAAGGAGGTCAGGCACATGAGTCGTGACAGGATGTTTAAGAACATGTCACAAAGCAAGAAAAAGAAAGTACATTTTGAAAACTCTAAACCTAGGTTCGTTACTAACTATTCAGACCAGTATGAACAGGTCTGTAAAGTTAATAGGAACTTAACAATTTTAATGGGAGATAAAAGAACTGAGGAATCGAGTTGAAAAAGGATGATCCTTTTCAGCAAAACGCAATGCTACACTTGGGAATATTCTATCTCCTAGTCTTCTCGGAAGTAAAACTTCTGGGAGCTCCTGGCTGCATTGTTCAGGAACTTACAGATGTGGGAGAAATACTTGCAAATCTTATGATCATGTGCAAGTATCTAAGTCCTTCAGATCATATCAGACAGGAGAAGAATTTCCTATTAAGGGGTGTGTCAACTGCAAGAGTATATATGTTATCTATTTGATTAAATGTACACATTGTGAACAAGTATATATAGGAAGAACCACTAGAGAGAATTGGGCACCCGAATTAGGTAACATCTATCCTATATTTCAGGTGAAAGACCATGTTCAGCCCTCTCTAGGCACTTCTTGGAATTTCATCACAAGAATGTAGACACATTCAAATGGAAAGCTATAGAGCAGATTCAAAGACCCCCAAGAGGTGGTGATAAATTCCCTATTCTGTCGGCAGGAAGCCTATTGGATATTTAGACTTAATAGTCTGGTTCCATTAGGCTTCAACTCAGAACATGATATTAATTTTTGGCAAAGATAGCAAATCTATCCATAAGTGTTGGAATAAATCGAAAGTATATATTGTTACTCCACAGTAATATACAATCACGCAATACTTACAAGGCAATGACTGATATTTTATTAGTGTGAAGGTGTATTTGACATTAGTACTATTTCAAGTAGGAACCTTTACTAACTCCCCCTAGCAATATTGGTATGTCTTTGTCCCCTCCTCCCCCTTCCCTTTTGAATTATCTCTCTTGTGTAGCAGAGAGTCCACGTTATGTTGCTACAGTACTGTAATATTACTGTGTTTTTTGTATGATACATCTCCTGTACCTATTGAAAGTTATCAATAATTATCTTTCAAGGGTGTTGTACTTCTAATTATTGCGTTTGTTTTCTCGTAGTTGTATCTGGCAACTTAGTACAGTATTTATAAATTGATGTACTAAGTCAGTGGCGTAACTATAACTTATTTCTATATTGTGTAAGCCCCAAAAGCATCCACTAATACTGGTTTCATATATTGTGTGAGGCAATAGTAAATGGGTAATGCTGATTGTACGAACTTGTAAAAGTGTAGATTTCAGGGGTTTAGACTGTATCTAAACCATACACCTTTATAAAACAATTCACAAGGATATTAACATATTCCTATGTGTTGGGATATTGTTAGGCACACAGTTGTAATTAAACTATCTTGTGTTACTAATTTACTTTATTGTTTATGTTCACTTTTACTTTGGTGTGGCAACAATGTATATTATAGTATATTATATACTAGGGTTGCACGATTTTTTGCGGTTTCGGTTTTAAACCGCAATTAATTGCAGCGATTTAAAGACCGCGAGAGGTCGTGATTTTTTGCTAAAAAAAATAAATCTCTAGACGGTTAACGCCTTTCGAAAATCTGTCAACTGGAAAATACACCCAGGCACACTATATCCATACTGTATAAGCAACTACTCCCTGAAGGCAAACAACAGCTTCCATCATACACAATAGCGTGGGAAAAAGAAATGGGAACAACTATACCCCTAAAAGAATGGCAAAAAGCCTTTCTAGCCACTAAAAAAATCCTCAATTTCCACGAGGATACTAGAAACAAATTACAAATTTCTCACAAGGTGGTACCTCATCCCCAGTAGGTTACACAAAATATATAAAACGGCAAGTGATAAGTGTTGGAGAGGATGCAGAGAAGTAGGGAACCCTACACACCTTTGGTGGAAATGTGACAGGTTAGACACTTACTGGGTGGAAATACTAAAACAAATCTCAGATATAATAGGAAGACAATTACCCAATGACCCACTGATCCTTTTCTATATGGCAATTCCCAAAATTGATAACAGTACAGCCAGGACCTTGTTGACAGTGTTAATTAACAGTGCCAAAACACTGATTCCAAAATATTGGAAAACGACAACAGTGCCCACAGTACATGAGTGGAGGGCGCAGGTAGACAATCTACTACATTTAGAGAGATATCATCACCTAAAGGCAGGTACCATAGAGACACATGAGCTTATGGTAGAAATGTGGAGGCAGTATAGCAAATAGGCACATATGGCAAATCTACACAACGACACACACTTCAAATGTCAGTCACTAAATATGAGCCTTAAACATAGATTAGGAGTGTGATTTTTATAGTTAGCAATGGTCTTGTTACAGTATGTTATTGTATAGGAAGAAGGACTTTACGGGGTTATCCCCCGGAGTGAATATACTCTGAACTTTTCAAAAGGCGGACATTGCATTAGAAACCTCAACGCAAAGTGAGCCCACGGGCGTGGGTTGACCATTAGCTGCTGTACTTGACGCCAGATTTGTATAATTGTACTGCGTATTTATGGATCAATATTTTATCAATGTATGAAAATGGACAGTTTTGTTAACAACGTGTTTAATACCAAATAAAGAAACCTTTAAAAAAAAAAGTGGCTGTACTGCATTATTTGTATGTTATTTCTTGCAAACCAGCTCCATCTAGTGGTTGTTTTTAGCACACATTTGTAAAATGTCTGTTTCACTTTCACTTTGCTTGTGATCTCAGCAGCCGATCAAGCTATAGAAACCTAAAAGCAGAGCCCATGCAGGAGATGTGAAGAGGTACTTATATTTCCCCCTAGGGACGTCTGCAGTCTGAAACTTAGGGTATGTAATCATTATGGAACCTCCCACACAATCTCCTGCTCTCTGAGAAACGCCTCAAAAACATAGCAGATGCAGTTAACCCACGGCTGCCAAAAAGGCTAAAACTGCATTCCCCTCTGCTGCTGGGTTAACTTAACTGTGTCTAACTGTGTATGTGAATGTCTACATAATTGTGTGTGTATGTGGCTTACACTGCTTCATTTGTTAATCATACCACTGTCCACAGTTAGAATGACTGTCCAAGAAAACATGACAATGTTGTGTGTCATAAGACCTAATAACTGGCTAGTGGCTACTATTTAATCACATCACAGGCAGCAAATTTTATTTTTAACTATTTTATGGTTTGTATTTTTATGCTCCAAGAGTGTATTGGGCATTGAGAAACATGTACATTAAGATTCTGTAGTGTTAAATAAACTTTTTAATGCAAAATAAAGGTGTTATAGTCATTTATAAGAAAATCGCGATTAGATCGCAATCGCGTTTTTTAAAAAAAAAAAAAACCCACAATTTTTTTTGCCCATATCGCCCAGTCCTATTATATACCCACAGCACATTTGGGTATACCGCACTCAGGTATTAGACTAACTCATTTTAATTCAATACTGTGATACTTGGGACTCCAATATCAGAGGCCCCAATTAATTGCACAGTATCACATCAACATTCATATTGGATCTATATCACTTGATTTTAATTAAGTAATAGTGTGTTTTGTTTTTGAGTGTTATTTTTAATCATACCACAATAAAAGTTATATTTTAATCTATTCCCGTCAAGCATTGCCTCCAGAGTCTGGGCATAGAGTGCTAGATGTGCATGCTGTCATGTGGAAAATCTCATTTCCACAATTCTCCAGTGCAAAGTAAAAATTTAACCACTGGTTTCCATTTGAGAACGGTACCCTGAGACACTTTAGGGCTACCATAGGACGAAAAATTACCTCTTTTTCGGGAACCACAAACAGGAAAGAATAAAATACTAGACCATGTTCCCTTACAGAAACTGGAACTATCACTCACAGGGGAGAGAAGTCCCAAACGCACAACAAAAATGCCTCACTGTTATCTAGCCTGCAGATAAAATTGAGAGAAGGAACCTGCCTCAGGGAGGGAAGGAATGACTACTATGTAATAACCTGGAGAAGGAATGACTACTATGTAGTAACCTTGATATATTATGTCCACAGCCTATCTGGGACATCTAGTATCCATGTTTGAAGACAGAGATTCAACCCCCAACTTGGACCGATCCCGGATTGAAGCAAACTCCTTTAGGTCTATTCATCTTGTCTGTGGTAGAAAAGACCCTTTCCTACCCGTAATATCAGAACTATTCCTGTCAAATCAGGACCAAATAAGGTCTTACCCTTGTACGGAAGCCCCCAGAAATTTGGACTCAGAGGAAAAAACATAATTTATGTAAGAACTTACCTGATAAATTCATTTCTTTCATAGTGGTAAGAGTCCATGAGCTAGTGACGTATGAGATTTACATTCCTAACAGGAGGAGGCAAAGTTTCCCAAACCTCAAAATGCCTATAAATACACCTCCCACCCCACACATACCTCAGTTTTATCGTATAGCCAAATAGTAAGGTGTAAAAAGGAATAAAAAAAAGCATACAAATAGAAGAACTGGGGAAAAAAAAAAGGTGCTTTTATACAAAAAAATCATAACCACCAAAAAACGAAATTTATGCTAACCTGATAAATTTTTTTCTCTCTCGACACGGTGAGTCCACGGATCATCTAATTACTACTGGGAATATCACCTTAGCCCAGCAGGAGATGGCAAAGAGCACCACAGCAAAGCTGCTAAATATCACCTCCCTTCTCTCCAACAGCAGTCATTCGACCGAAGCAAAGGAGAGAAAGGAAGCAACAAGGTGCAGAGGTGTCTGAAGTTTATAACATACCCACAAAACCTGTCTTTAAAAAAAACAGGGCGGGCCGTGGCCTCACGTGTCAACAAATATAAATTTATCAGGTAAGTATAAATTTTGTTTACTTTTTAATGACACTGAGTCCACGGATCATCTAATTACTATTCGTAATCAATACCCAAGCTAGAGTACACAGATAAGGGAGGGACAAGACAGGGAACCTAAACTTAAGGCACCACTGTTTGAAGAACCTTTCTCCCAAAAGAAGCCTCAGCCGAGGCAAAGGTATCAAGTTTATAGAATTTTGAAAAAATGTGAAGAGAGGACCAAGTTGCAGCCTTGCAAATCTGTTCCACAGAAGCTTCATTTTTGAATGCCCAGGAAATGTTAATAGCCCTCGTAGAATGAGCCGTAACTCTCTCAGGAGGCTGCTGTCCAACAGTCTCATAGGCAAAGAGAATGATACTCTTCAGCCACAAAGAAAGAGAAGTAGCCATAGCTTTCTGCCCCTTACGTTTCCCAGAGAAGACCACAAACAGAGCAGAAGACTGACAAAAATCCTAAGTCGCCTGTAAATAGAATTTTAATGCACGCACCACGTCTAGATTGTGTAGCAGACGTTCCTTCTTAAAAGGTGGTTTAGGACACAAGGAAGGAACAACAATCCCCTGATTAATGTTCCGATCTGAAACCACTTTAGGGAGAAACCCCAACTTAGTACGCAAAACTACCTTATCTGAATGAAAAAACATAATTTATGTAAGAACTTACCTGATAAATTCATTTCTTTCATATTAGCAAGAGTCCATGAGCTAGCGACGTATGGGATATACATTCCTACCAGGAGGGGCAACGTTTCCCAAAGCTCAAAATGCCTATAAATACACCCCTCACCACACCCACAAATCAGTTTAACGAATAGCCAAGAAGTGGGGTGATAAAAAAAGTGCGAAAGCATATAAAATAAGGAATTGGAATAGTTGTGCTTTATACAAAAAAATCATAACCACCAAAAAGGGTGGGCCTCATGGACTCTTGCTAATATGAAAGAAATGAATTTATCAGGTAAGTTCTTACATAAATTATGTTTTCTTTCATGTAATTAGCAAGAGTCCATGAGCTAGTGACGTATGGGATAATGACTACCCAAGATGTGGATCTTTCCACGCAAGAGTCACTAGAGAGGGAGGGATAAAATAAAGACAGCCAATTCCTGCTGAAAATAATCCACACCCAAAATAAAGTTTAATGAAAACATAAGCAGAAGATTCAAACTGAAACCGCTGCCTGAAGTACTTTTCTACCAAAAACTGCTTCAGAAGAAGAAAACACATCAAAATGGTAGAATTTAGTAAAAGTATGCAAAGAGGACCAAGTTGCTGCTTTGCAAATCTGATCAACCGAAGCCTCATTCCTAAACGCCCAGGAAGTAGAAACTGACCTAGTAGAATGAGCTGTAATCCTTTGAGGCGGAGTTTTACCCGACTCGACATAAGCATGGTGAATTAAGGATTTCAACCAAGATGCCAAAGAAATGGCAGAAGCTTTCTGACCTTTTCTAGAACCGGAAAAGATGACAAATAGACTAGAAGTCTTTTGGAAAGACTTAGTAGCCTCAACATAATATTTCAAAGCTCTAACAACATCCAAAGAATGCAACGATTTCTCCTTAGAATTCTTAGGATTAGGACATAATGAAGGAACCACAATTTCTCTACTAATGTTGTTGGAATTCACAACCTTAGGTAAAAATTCAAAAGAAGTTCGCAACACCGCCTTATCCTGATGAAAAATCAGAAAAGGAGACTCACAAGAAAGAGCAGATAATTCAGAGACTCTTCTGGCAGAAGAGATGGCCAAAAGGAACAAAACTTTCCAAGAAAGTAATTTAATGTCCAATGAATGCATGGGTTCAAAAGGAGGAGCTTGAAGAGCCCTCAGAACCAAATTCAAACTCCAAGGAGGAGAAATAGACTTAATGACAGGTTTTATACGAACCAAAGCTTGTACAAAACAATGAATATCAGGAAGATTAGCAATCTTTCTGTGAAAAAGAACAGAAAGAGCAGAGATTTGTCCTTTCAAGGAACTTGCGGACAAACCTTTATCTAAACCATCCTGAAGAAACTGTAAAATTCTCGGAATTCTAAAAGAATGCCAGGATAAATGATGAGAAAGACACCAAGAAATATAAGTCTTCCAGACTCTATAATATATCTCTCTAGATACAGATTTACGAGCCTGTAACATAGTATTAATCACAGAGTCAGAGAAACCTCTTTGACCAAGAATCAAGCGTTCAATCTCCATACCTTTAAATTTAAGGATTTGAGATCCTGATGGAAGAAAGGACCTTGCGACAGAAGGTCTGGTCTTAACGGAAGAGTCCACGGCTGGCAAGAGGCCATCCGGACAAGATCCGCATACCAAAACCTGTGAGGCCATGCTGGAGCTACCAGCAGAACGAGCATTCCTTCAGAATCTTGGAGATTACTCTTGGAAGAAGAACTAGAGGCGGAAAGATATAGGCAGGATGATACTTCCAAGGAAGTGATAATGCATCCACTGCCTCCGCCTGAGGATCCCGGGATCGGGACAGATACCTGGGAAGTTTCTTGTTTAGATGAGAAGCCATCAGATCTATTTCTGAGAGTTCCCACATTTGAACAATCTGAAGAAATACCTCTGGGTGAAGAGACCATTCGCCCGGATGCAACGTTTGGCGACTGAGATAATCCGCTTCCCAATTGTCTATACCTGGGATATGAACCGCAGAGATTAGACAGGAGCTGGATTCCGCCCAAACCAGAATTCGAGATACTTCTTTCATAGCCAGAGGACTGTGAGTCCCTCCTTGATGATTGATGTATGCCACAGTTGTGACATTGTCTGTCTGAAAACAAATGAACGACTCTCTCTTCAGAAGAGGCAAAGACTGAAGAGCTCTGAAAATTGCACGGAGTTCCAAAATATTGATCGGTAATCTCACCTCCTGAGAGTCCCAAACCCCTTGTGCCGTCAGAGACCCCCACACAGCTCCCCAACCTGTAAGACTTGCATCTGTTGAGATTATAGTCCAGGTCGGAAGAACAAAAGAAGCCCCCTGAATTAAACGATGGTGATCTGTCCACCACGTCAGAGAATGTCGGACAATCGGTTTTAAAGATATTAATTGAGATATCTTTGTGTAATCCCTGCACCATTGGTTCAGCATACAGAGCTGAAGAGGTCGCATGTGAAAACGAGCAAAGGGGATCGCGTCCGATGCAGCAGTCATAAGACCTAGAATTTCCATGCATAAGGCTACCGAAGGGAATGATTGTGACTGAAGGTTTCGACAAGCTGAAATCAATTTTAGACGTCTCTTGTCTGTCAAAGATAGAGTCATGGACACTGAATCTATCTGGAAACCTAAAAAGGTTACCCTTGTCTGAGGAATCAATGAACTTTTTAGTGAATTGATCCTCCAACCATGATCTTGAAGAAACAACACAAGTCGATTCGTATGAGATTCTGCTAAATGTGAAGACTGAGCAAGTACCAAGATATCATCCAAATAAGGAAATACCACAATACCCTGTTCTCTGATTACAGACAGAAGGGCACCGAGAACCTTTGTAAAAATTCTTGGAGCTGTAGCTAGGCCAAACGGCAGAGCCACAAACTGGTAATGCTTGTCCAGGAAAGAGAATCTCAGGAACTGATAGTGAGCTGGATGAATCGGAATATGCAGATATGCATCCTGTAAATCTATTGTAGACATATAATGCCCTTGCTGAACAAAAGGCAAGATAGTCCTTACAGTTACCATTTTGAATGTTGGTATCCTTACATAACGATTCAATATTTTTAGATCCAGAACTGGTCTGAAGGAATTCTCCTTCTTGGGAACAATGAAGAGATTCGAATAAAACCCCAGCCCCTGTTCCAAAACTGGAACTGGCATAATTACTCCAGCCAACTCTAGATCTGAAACACATTTCAGAAATGCTTGAGCTTTCACTGGGTTTACTGGGACACGGGAAAGAAAAAATCTCTTTGCAGGAGGTCTTATCTTGAAACCAATTCTGTACCCTTCTGAAACAATGTTCTGAATCCAAAGATTGTGAACAGAATTGATCCAAATTTCTTTGAAAAAACGTAATCTGCCCCCTACCAGCTGAGCTGGAATGAGGGCCGCACCTTCATGTGGACTTAGAAGCCGGCTTTGCTTTTCTAGAAGGCTTGGATTTATTCCAGACTGGTGATGTTTTCCAAACTGAAACTGCTCCTGAGGATGAAGAATCAGGCTTTTGTTCTTTGTTGAAACGAAAGGAACGAAAACGATTATTAGCCCTGTTTTTACCTTTAGATTTTTTATCCTGTGGTAAAAAAGTTCCTTTCCCACCAGTAACAGTTGAGATAATAGAATCCAACTGAGAACAAAATAATTTATTACCCTGGAAAGAAAGGGAAAGTAGAGTTGATTTAGAAGACATATCAGCATTCCAAGTTTTAAGCCATAAAGCTCTTCTAGCTAAAATAGCTAGAGACATAAACCTGACATCAACTCTGATAATATCAAAAATGGCATCACAGATAAAATTATTAGCATGTTGAAGAAGAATAATAATATTATGAGAATCATGATCTGTTACTTGTTGCGCTAAAGTTTCCAACCAAAAAGTTGAAGCTGCAGCAACATCAGCCAATGATATAGCAGGTCTAAGAAGATTACCTGAACACAGATAAGCTTTTCTTAGAAAGGATTCAATTTTCCTATCTAAAGGATCCTTAAAGGAAGTACCATCTGCCGTAGGAATAGTAGTACGTTTAGCAAGGGTAGAAAACAGAATTTATGTTTACCTGATAAATTACTTTCTCCAACGGTGTGTCCGGTCCACGGCGTCATCCTTACTTGTGGGATATTCTCTTCCCCAACAGGAAATGGCAAAGAGCCCAGCAAAGCTGGTCACATGATCCCTCCTAGGCTCCGCCTTCCCCAGTCATTCGACCGACGTAAAGGAGGAATATTTGCATAGGAGAAATCATATGATACCGTGGTGACTGTAGTTAAAGAAAATAAATTATCAGACCTGATTAAAAAACCAGGGCGGGCCGTGGACCGGACACACCGTTGGAGAAAGTAATTTATCAGGTAAACATAAATTCTGTTTTCTCCAACATAGGTGTGTCCGGTCCACGGCGTCATCCTTACTTGTGGGAACCAATACCAAAGCTTTAGGACACGGATGAAGGGAGGGAGAAAATCAGGTCACCTAGATGGAAGGCACCACGGCTTGCAAAACCTTTCTCCCAAAAATAGCCTCAGAAGAAGCAAAAGTATCAAATTTGTAAAATTTAGTAAAAGTGTGCAGTGAAGACCAAGTCGCTGCCTTACATATCTGATCAACAGAAGCCTCGTTCTTGAAGGCCCATGTGGAAGCCACAGCCCTAGTGGAATGAGCTGTGATTCTTTCAGGAGGCTGCCGTCCGGCAGTCTCGTAAGCCAATCTGATGATGCTTTTAATCCAAAAAGAGAGAGAGGTAGAAGTTGCTTTTTGACCTCTCCTTTTACCAGAATAAACAACAAACAAGGAAGATGTTTGTCTAAAATCCTTTGTAGCATCTAAATAGAATTTTAGAGCACGAACTACATCCAAATTGTGCAACAAACGTTCCTTCTTTGAAACTGGATTCGGACACAAAGAAGGCACGACTATCTCCTGGTTAATGTTTTTGTTAGAAACAACTTTCGGAAGAAAACCAGGTTTAGTACGCAAAACCACCTTATCTGCATGGAACACCAGATAAGGAGGAGAACACTGCAGAGCAGATAATTCTGAAACTCTTCTAGCAGAAGAAATTGCAACCAAAAACAAAACTTTCCAAGATAATAACTTAATATCAACGGAATGTAAGGGTTCAAACGGAACCCCCTGAAGAACTGAAAGAACTAAATTGAGACTCCAAGGAGGAGTCAAAGGTTTGTAAACAGGCTTGATTCTAACCAGAGCCTGAACAAAGGCTTGAACATCTGGCACAGCTGCCAGCTTTTTGTGAAGTAACACAGACAAGGCAGAAATCTGTCCCTTCAAAGAACTTGCAGATAATCCTTTCTCCAAACCTTCTTGAAGAAAGGATAGAATCTTAGGAATTTTTACCTTGTCCCAAGGGAATCCTTTAGATTCACACCAACAGATATATTTTTTCCATATTTTGTGGTAGATTTTTCTAGTTACAGGCTTTCTGGCCTGAACAAGAGTATCAATGACAGAATCTGAGAACCCTCGCTTTGATAAGATCAAGCGTTCAATCTCCAAGCAGTCAGTTGGAGTGAGACCAGATTCGGATGTTCGAACGGACCTTGAACAAGAAGGTCTCGTCTCAAAGGTAGCTTCCATGGTGGAGCCGATGACATATTCACCAGGTCTGCATACCAAGTCCTGCGTGGCCACGCAGGAGCTATCAAGATCACCGATGCCCTCTCCTGATTGATCCTGGCTACCAGCCTGGGGATGAGAGGAAACGGCGGGAATACATAAGCTAGTTTGAAGGTCCAAGGTGCTACTAGTGAATCTACTAGAGTCGCCTTGGGATCCCTGGATCTGGACCCGTAGCAAGGAACCTTGAAGTTCTGACGAGAGGCCATCAGATCCATGTCTGGAATGCCCCACAATTGAGTAATTTGGGCAAAGATTTCCGGATGGAGTTCCCACTCCCCCGGATGAAATGTCTAACGACTCAGAAAATCCGCTTCCCAATTTTCCACTCCTGGGATGTGGATTGCAGACAAGTGGCAGGAGTGAGTCTCCGCCCATTGAATGATTTTGGTCACTTCTTCCATCGCCAGGGAACTCCTTGTTCCCCCCTGATGGTTGATGTACGCAACAGTCGTCATGTTGTCTGATTGAAACCGTATGAACTTGGCCTTTGCTAGCTGAGGCCAAGCCTTGAGAGCATTGAATATCGCTCTCAGTTCCAGAATATTTATCGGGATAAGAGATTCTTCCCGAGACCAAAGACCCTGAGCTTTCAGGGGTCCCCAGACCGCGCCCCAGCCCACCAGACTGGCGTCGGTCGTGACAATGACCCACTCTGGTCTGCGGAAGCTCATCCCCTGTGACAGGTTGTCCAGGGACAGCCACCAACGGAGTGAATCTCTGGTCCTCTGATCTACTTGTATCGTCGGAGACAAGTCTGTATAGTCCCCATTCCACTGACTGAGCATGCACAGTTGTAATGGTCTTAGATGAATTCGCGCAAAAGGAACTATGTCCATTGCCGCTACCATCAAACCTATTACTTCCATGCACTGCGCTATGGAAGGAAGAGGAACAGAATGAAGTATTTGACAAGAGTTTAGAAGTTTTGATTTTCTGGCCTCTGTCAGAAAAATCCTCATTTCTAAGGAGTCTATTATTGTTCCCAAGAAGGGAACCCTTGTTGACGGAGATAGAGAACTTTTTTCTACGTTCACTTTCCACCCGTGAGATCTGAGAAAGGCCAGGACAATGTCCGTGTGAGCCTTTGCTTGAGGAAGGGACGACGCTTGAATCAGAATGTCGTCCAAGTAAGGTACTACTGCAATGCCCCTTGGTCTTAGCACCGCTAGAAGGGACCCTAGTACCTTTGTGAAAATTCTTGGAGCAGTGGCTAATCCGAACGGAAGTGCCACAAACTGGTAATGCTTGTCCAGGAATGCGAACCTTAGGAACCAATGATGTTCCTTGTGGATAGGAATATGTAGATACGCATCCTTTAAATCCACCGTGGTCATGAATTGACCTTCCTGGATGGAAGGAAGAATTGTTCGAATGGTTTCCATTTTGAACGATGGAACCTTGAGAAACTTGTTTAGGATCTTGAGATCTAAGATTGGTCTGAATGTTCCCTCTTTTTTGGGAACTACGAACAGATTGGAGTAGAACCCCATCCCTTGTTCTCCTAATGGAACAGGATGAATCACTCCCATTTTTAACAGGTCTTCTACACAATGTAAGAATGCCTGTTTTTTTATGTGGTCTGAAGACAATTGAGACCTGTGGAACCTCCCCCTTGGGGGAAGCCCCTTGAATTCCAGAAGATAACCTTGGGAGACTATTTCTAGTGCCCAAGGATCCAGAACATCTCTTGCCCAAGCCTGAGCGAAGAGAGAAAGTCTGCCCCCCACCAGATCCGGTCCCGGATCGGGGGCCAACATCTCATGCTGTCTTGGTAGCAGTGGCAGGTTTCTTGGCCTGCTTTCCTTTGTTCCAGCCTTGCATTGGTCTCCAGGCTGGCTTGGCTTGAGAAGTATTACCCTCTTGCTTAGAGGACGTAGCACTTGGGGCTGGTCCGTTTCTGCGAAAGGGACGAAAATTAGGTTTATTTTTGGCCTTGAAAGACCTATCCTGAGGAAGGGCGTGGCCCTTGCCCCCAGTGATATCAGAGATAATCTCTTTCAAGTCAGGGCCAAACAGCGTTTTCCCCTTGAAAGGAATGTTAAGCAATTTGTTCTTGGAAGACGCATCCGCTGACCAAGATTTTAGCCAAAGCGCTCTGCGCGCCACAATAGCAAAACCAGAATTTTTCGCCGCTAACCTAGCCAATTGCAAAGTGGCGTCTAGGGTGAAAGAATTAGCCAATTTGAGAGCATGAATTCTGTCCATAATCTCCTCATAAGAAGAAGAATTATTATTGAGCGCCTTTTCTAGTTCATCGAACCAGAAACACGCTGCTGTAGTGACAGGAACAATGCATGAAATTGGTTGTAGAAGGTAACCTTGCTGAACAAACATCTTTTTAAGCAAACCTTCTAATTTTTTATCCATAGGATCTTTGAAAGCACAACTATCTTCTATGGGTATAGTGGTGCGTTTGTTTAGAGTAGAAACCGCCCCCTCGACCTTGGGGACTGTCTGCCATAAGTCCTTTCTGGGGTCGACCATAGGAAACAATTTTTTAAATATGGGGGGAGGGACGAAAGGTATACCGGGCCTTTCCCATTCTTTATTTACAATATCCGCCACCCGCTTGGGTATAGGAAAAGCTTTGGGGGGCCCCGGGACCTCTAGGAACTTGTCCATTTTACATAGTTTCTCTGGAATGACCAAATTCTCACAATCATCCAGAGTAGATAACACCTCCTTAAGCAGAGCGCGGAGATGTTCCAATTTAAATTTAAATGTAATCACATCAGGTTCAGCTTGTTGAGAAATTTTCCCTGAATCTGAAATTTCTCCCTCAGACAAAACCTCCCTGGCCCCCTCAGACTGGTGTAGGGGCACTTCAGAACCAATATCATCAGCGTCCTCATGCTCTTCAGTATTTTCTAAAACAGAGCAGTCGTGCTTTCGCTGATAAGTGGGCATTTTGGCTAAAATGTTTTTGATAGAATTATCCATTACAGCCGTTAATTGTTGCATAGTAAGGAGTATTGGCGCACTAGATGTACTAGGGGCCTCCTGTGTGGGCAAGACTGGTGTAGACGAAGGAGGGGATGATGCAGTACCATGCTTACTCCCCTCACTTGAGGAATCATCTTGGGCATCATTTTCTCTAAATTTTGTGTCACATAAATCACATCTATTTAAATGAGAAGGAACCTTGGCTTCCCCACATACAGAACACAGTCTATCTGGTAGTTCAGACATGTTAAACAGGCATAAACTTGATAACAAAGTACAAAAAACGTTTTAAAATAAACCGTTACTGTCACTTTAAATTTTAAACTGAACACACTTTATTACTGCAATTGTGAAAAAGTATGAAGGAATTGTTCAAAATTCACCAAAATTTCACCACAGTGTCTTAAAGCCTTAAAAGTATTGCACACCAAATTTGGAAGCTTTAACCCTTAAAATAACGGAACCGGAGGAGCCGTTTTTATATTTAACCCCTTTACAGTCCCTGGTATCTGCTTTGCTGAGACCCAACCAAGCCCAAAGGGGAATACGATACCAAATGACGCCTTCGGAAAGTCTTTTCTATGTATCAGAGCTCCTCACACATGCATCTGCATGTCATGCTTCCCAAAAACAAGTGCGCAATAGAGGCGCGAAAATGAGACTCTGCCTATGATTAGGGAAAGCCCCTAGAGAATAAGGTGTCCAATACAGTGCCTGCCGGTTATTTTACATAATTCCCAAGATTAAAATAATTCCTCAAGGCTATGAAGTATAAAATATGCTTATATATAAATCGATTTAGCCCAGAAAATGTCTACAGTCTTAAAAGCCCTTGTGAAGCCCTTTTTTTCTTTCTGTAATAAAAATGGCTTACCGGATCCCATAGGGAAAATGACAGCTTCCAGCATTACATCGTTTGGTTGTTATGTGTCATACCTCAAGCAGCAAAAGTCTGCTCACTGTTCCCCCAACTGAAGTTAATTCCTCTCAACAGTCCTGTGTGGAAACAGCCATCGATTTTAGTAACGGTTGCTAAAATCATTTTCCTCTTACAAACAGAAATCTTCATCTCTTTTCTGTTTCAGAGTAAATAGTACATACCAGCACTATTTTAAAATAACAAACTCTTGATTGAATAATAAAAACTACAGTTAAACACCAAAAAACTCTAAGCCATCTCCGTGGAGATGTTGCCTGTACAACGGCAAAGAGAATGACTGGGGAAGGCGGAGCCTAGGAGGGATCATGTGACCAGCTTTGCTGGGCTCTTTGCCATTTCCTGTTGGGGAAGAGAATATCCCACAAGTAAGGATGACGCCGTGGACCGGACACACCTATGTTGGAGAAATTTGACCCTTTAGGGAACTTGTCGATAAAACCTTCTCCAAACCTTCTTGGAGAAAAGACAGAATTCTAGGACTCAAACTCTACTCCAAGAGTAGCCTTTGGATTCACATCAATACAGATATTTACGCCATATCTTATGGTAAATCTTTCTAGTCACAGGCTTACAAGCCTGAATCATGGTCTCAATGACCGATTCTGAAAATCCACGCTTAGATAAAATTAAGCGTTCAATCTCCAAGCAGTCAGTTTCAGAGAAACTAGATTTGGATGAAGGAAGGGCCCTTGAAGTAGAAAGTCCCTTCTCAACGGAAGTCTCCAAGGTGGAAGAGATGACATCTCCACCAGGTTTGCATACCAAATCCTGCAAGGCCACGCCGGTGCAATGAGTATCACCGACGCCCTCTCCTGTTTGATTTGAGCAATGACCCGAGGTAGAAGAGCGAACGGGGGAAAAAGGTATGAGAAACTGAAATTCCAAGGTACCGCTAGAGCGCCTCAGTCCTGAGATTCCCTTGACCCGTACCTAGGGAGCTTGGCATTCTGCCGAGATGCCATGAGATACAGTTCCGGCTGTCCTCATTTGAGACTGAAGCTGGAAAATACATCCGGATGGAGCTCCCACTCCCCCGGGTGAAAGGTCTGTCTGCTCAGAAAATCATGTCAATTGAAGTCTGGTAACCGCAACACTATTAATATCTGTGACGAAGCTTCTCCACTCCGGAACACAGGAAGTGTATGGAAAAGAAGGCGCGCAACAGAATGGACATTACAAGATTAACCTCCCGTTCGGCCAAATGTATTGCCGTCGGATATTAAAAAAAAAAGTAAAAAAGACACCACCTCTGAGCCTTATCTCCTCGTCCCTAGTGCCTGCCATTACTGCTCATAATAAAATTATCCCCTAAGCCATAGTAGGATGTCTTTTGTCCCAGTAGTACTTTTAAAGTGCCATTTTTTATTCTGTATATGCTCCCGGAAAAATAAAAAGTTAGCACTTACCTGGCAGCAAGGTAGCTCACTAGGTTTGAGAGGCATGTTCCCTCACATGGACCTGTGAAAAAAAAGCAAAGACTGAGTAATCTTACTCAGGCTTTTGAAGTTAGGGCAGCATTAAATATATGGGAGGCGCAGTGACGATTATACCGCACATGTTCCCATTGCTTGAAAGCCACCACTGCTCTACTGAAGAGACTGATATGGACTACGGCTACACCCTAGGACAAAGCAGCACAATCTTCTACTACTTAAAAAACATAATTTATGCTTACCTGATAAATTCCTTTCTTCTGTAGTGTGATCAGTCCACGGGTCATCATTACTTCTGGGATATTACTCCTCTCCAACAGGAAGTGCAAGAGGATTCACCCAGCAGAGCTGCATATAGCTCCTCCCCTCTACGTCACTCCCAGTCATTCGACCAAGGACCAACGAGAAAGGAAAAGCCAAGGGTGAAGTGGTGACTGGAGTATAAATTAAAAAATATTTACCTGCCTTAAAAACAGGGCGGGCCGTGGACTGATCACACTACAGAAGAAAGGAATTTATCAGGTAAGCATAAATTATGTTTTCTTCTGTTAAGTGTGATCAGTCCACGGGTCATCATTACTTCTGGGATACCAATACCAAAGCAAAAGTACACGGATGACGGGAGGGATAGGCAGGCTCTTTATACAGAAGGAACCACTGCCTGAAGAACCTTTCTCCCAAAAATAGCCTCCGATGAAGCAAAAGTGTCAAATTTGTAAAATTTGGAAAAAGTATGAAGCGAAGACCAAGTTGCAGCCTTGCAAATCTGTTCAACAGAGGCCTCATTCTTGAAGGCCCAAGTGGAAGCCACAGCTCTAGTAGAATGAGCTGTAATTCTTTCAGGAGGCTGCTGTCCAGCAGTCTCATAAGCTAAACGAATTATGCTACGAAGCCAAAAAGAAAGAGAGGTATCGGAAGCTTTTTGACCTCTCCTCTGCCCAGAGTAAATGACAGAGAAGACGTTTGTCGAAATTCCTTAGTTGCCTGTAAGTAAAATTTTAGAGCACGGACTACATCCAGGTTGTGCAGTAGACGTTCCTTCTTTGAAGGATTTGGGCATAAAGAAGGAACAACAATCTCTTGATTGATATTCCTGTTAGTAACTACCTTAGGTAAGAACCCAGGTTTAGTACGCAGGACTACCTTATCCGAATGAAAAATCAAATAAGGAGAATCACAATGTAAGGCTGATAATTCAGAGACTCTTCGAGCCGAGGAAATAGCCATTAAAAATAGAACTTTCCAAGATAACAACTTTATATCAATGGAATGAAGGGGTTCAAACGGAACGCCCTGTAAAACATTAAGAACAAGGTTTAAACTCCATGGTGGAGCAACAGTTTTAAACACAGGCTTAATTCTGGCCAAAGCCTGACAAAAAGCCTGGACGTCAGGAACTTCTGACAGACGTTTGTGTAACAGAATGGACAGAGCTGAGATCTGTCCCTTTAATGAACTAGCAGATAAACCCTTTTCTAAACCTTCTTGTAGAAAAGACAATATCCTAGGAATCCTAACCTTACTCCAAGAGTAACCTTTGGATTCACACCAATATAGGTATTTACGCCATATCTTATGGTAAATCTTTCTGGTAACAGGTTTCCTAGCCTGTATTAAGGTATCAATAACTGACTCAGAAAATCCACGTCTAGATAAAATCAAGCGTTCAATTTCCAAGCAGTCAGCTTCAGAGAAGTTAGATTTTGATGTTTGAAGGGACCCTGTATCAGAAGGTCCTGTTTCAGAGGTAGAGACCAAGGTGGACAGGATGACATGTCCACCAGGTCTGCATACCAAGTCCTGCGTGGCCACGCAGGTGCTATTAGAATCACTGATGCTCTCTCTTGTTTGATTCTGGCAATCAATCGAGGAAGCAACGGGAAGGGTGGAAACACGTAAGCCATCCTGAAGTCCCAAGGTGCTGTCAGAGCATCTATCAGGACTGCTCCTGGATCCCTGGATCTGGACCCGTAACGAGGAAGCTTGGCGTTCTGTCGAGACGCCATGAGATCTATCTCTGGTTTGCCCCAACGTCGAAGTATTTGGGCAAAGACCTCCGGATGAAGTTCCCACTCCCCCGGATGAAAAGTCTGACGACTTAAGAAATCCGCCTCCCAGTTCTCCACTCCCGGGATGTGGATTGCTGACAGGTGGCAAGAGTGAGACTCTGCCCAGCAAATTATCTTTGATACTTCCATCATAGCTAGAGAGCTTCTTGTCCCTCCCTGATGGTTGATGTAAGCTACAGTCGTGATGTTGTCCGACTGAAACCTGATGAACCCCCGAGTTGTCAACTGGGGCCAAGCCAGGAGGGCATTGAGAACTGCTCTCAATTCCAGAATGTTTATTGGCAGGAGACTCTCCTCCTGACTCCATTGTCCCTGAGCCTTCAGAGAATTCCAGACGGCACCCCAACCTAGAAGGCTGGCGTCTGTTGTTACAATTGTCCAGTCTGGTCTGCTGAATGGCATCCCCCTGGACAGATGTGGCCGAGAAAGCCACCATAGAAGAGAATTTCTGGTCTCTTGATCCAGATTCAGAGAAGGGGATAAGTCTGAGTAATCCTGTATAAAAATAAGTAACCAGCGCCCAGGACTGATATCTGCTCACTATAATAAAGACCCCCTAAATAGGTCTAAAAAACAGAACATAGATTAGGATATATAGGAGCGCCACTGGCTAAGATATACCACAGGAGTCAAAATATTAAAATCAAATATTTATACAGGTCTTTAATAATAGACAAAAAATGACAAAATTTGACAAAAATTAACAAAAATTAACAAATGATGAGATCAGAATGTTGAACCAAACTAATGAACTCACTATAGTACAAAATCTAGGGAAAATAACCCTTTAATTCCTACTACATGAATATAATCCAGAAATGGATTGGTACAGCTCATAAATTTAAAATAGAGTCGTGAAACGTAAGTGTCAATATAACCATAAAAAACTGATTTCAAATAAAGAAGAAAATATAATAGTGAAGATAACAATCCAATTAAGGATTAGTTTCTTAGTGAAGGACCCATATATTTGAGCCTCAAAATAAATTCATTTATCAAATTTAGAATAGATAGTGATAGAAAATGGGATAAAAAATGTATACATATATAGGAACAAATCAAATCCCTGCAATATATAATACTCTTGAGTGTAATGTGCAATAATATAGTACAATCCAAAAATAAGTGAATTAAAGCAATACAATCAAATTATTGAGTCAATGCAATACTATCAAAGTTGGGTGGGTCTCACCATTTATAAACCTAAAACTCAACTAGGCTGGTACCAGCTGTAATTCTATTAGCTTTGGGACACACTGGTCTATTCAAATAATAAACTTACATAATAATTGATATAAATCTAGTTATAAATTCATATCAAGTAACAAATTAGATAATAAACTTTTCCAATAATTGATATAAATCTAGTTATAAATTCATATCAAATAACAAATTAAAAAACAATTAAAACATTTTAAATGATTGAATGAAATTATAAAAACGAGTAAGAAAAAATTGTCCAAAAAATATTGTCCAAAAAATAATATCAAATCCTGATGAAATGTAAATGGTAGTTCCTTCCTTAAAAGTAAAAGTCCTTGAGTCTATTGAAGTCCAAAGTCCTAATCCTTTGATAGATGTGTATATATAAAAAACCTAGAAAAAAGGAAAAAAAGTGCACTAAACAAAATGTGCTTACTGGGTATGGACTATTGGAAATAGTCTTACCGTTCAAAAAGCCCGGTCCTGGATATGATTAGCCTCTCAATCTTAATTTTCGGATAGTCGTCTACGCGTTTCGGCCCTCTCAATGGGGCCTTTTTCAAGACATGTCAAGACATGTCTTGAAAAAGGCCCCATTGAGAGGGCCGAAACGCGTAGACGACTATCCGAAAATTAAGATTGAGAGGCTAATCATATCCAGGACCGGGCTTTTTGAACGGTAAGACTATTTCCAATAGTCCATACCCAGTAAGCACATTTTGTTTAGTGCACTTTTTTTCCTTTTTTCCTTTTTTCTAGGTTTTTTATATATACACATCTATCAAAGGATTAGGACTTTGGACTTCAATAGACTCAAGGACTTTTACTTTTAAGGAAGGAACTACCATTTACATTTCATCAGGATTTGATATTATTTTTTGGACAATATTTTTTGGACAATTTTTTCTTACCCGTTTTTATAATTTCATTCAATCATTTAAAATGTTTTAATTGTTTTTTAATTTGTTATTTGATATGAATTTATAACTAGATTTATATCAATTATTGGAAAAGTTTATTATCTAATTTGTTACTTGATATGAATTTATAACTAGATTTATATCAATTATTATGTAAGTTTATTATTTGAATAGACCAGTGTGTCCCAAAGCTAATAGAATTACAGCTGGTACCAGCCTAGTTGAGTTTTAGGTTTATAAATGGTGAGACCCACCCAACTTTGATAGTATTGCATTGACTCAATAATTTGATTGTATTGCTTTAATTCACTTATTTTTGGATTGTACTATATTATTGCACATTACACTCAAGAGTATTATATATTGCAGGGATTTGATTTGTTCCTATATATGTATACATTTTTTATCCCATTTTCTATCACTATCTATTCTAAATTTGATAAATGAATTTATTTTGAGGCTCAAATATATGGGTCCTTCACTAAGAAACTAATCCTTAATTGGATTGTTATCTTCACTATTATATTTTCTTCTTTATTTGAAATCAGTTTTTTATGGTTATATTGACACTTACGTTTCACGACTCTATTTTAAATTTATGAGCTGTACCAATCCATTTCTGGATTATATTCATGTAGTAGGAATTAAAGGGTTATTTTCCCTAGATTTTGTACTATAGTGAGTTCATTAGTTTGGTTCAACATTCTGATCTCATCATTTGTTAATTTTTGTTAATTTTTGTCAAATTTTGTCATTTTTTGTCTATTATTAAAGACCTGTATAAATATTTGATTTTAATATTTTGACTCCTGTGGTATATCTTAGCCAGTGGCGCTCCTATATATCCTAATCTATAAGTCTGAGTAATCCCCATTCCACTGACTTAGCATGCACAGTTGCAGTGGTCTGAGGTGTAAGCGTGCAAAGGGTACTATGTCCATTGCCGCTACCATTAAGCCGATTACCTCCATGCATTGAGCCACTGACGGGAGTTGAATGGAATGAAGGGTGCGGCAAGCACTTTGAAGTCTTGTTAGCCTGTCCTCTGTCAGGTAAATCTTCATTTCTACAGAATCTATAAGAGTCCCCAGGAAGGGAACTCTTGTGAGTGGAACGAGTGAACTTTTCTTTTCGTTCACCTTCCATCCATGTGACCTTAGAAATGCCAGCACTAACTCTGTATGAGACTTGGCAGTTTGAAAGCTTGAAGCTTGTATCAGAATGTCGTCTAGGTATGGAGCTACCGAGATTCCCCGCGGTCTTAGTACCGCCAGAAGAGCACCCAGAACCTTTGTGAAGATTCTTGGAGCTGTAGCCAATCCGAATGGAAGAGCCACAAACTGGTAATGCCTGTCTAGGAAGGCAAACCTTAGGTACCGATAATGATCTTTGTGAATCGGTATGTGAAGGTAAGCATCTTTTAAATCTACAGTGGTCATGTATTGACCCTCTTGGATCATAGGTAAAATTGTCCGAATAGTCTCCATCTTGAACGATGGAACTCTTAGGAATTTGTTTAGGATCTTTAAGTCCAGGATTGGTCTGAAAGTTCCCTCTTTTTTGGGAACCACGAACAGATTTGAGCAAAACCCCTGTCCCTGTTCCGATCGTGGAACTGGATGGATTACTCCCATTAACAAGAGCTCTTGTACGCAGCGTAGAAACGCCTCTTTCTTTGTCTGGATTGTTGACAATCTTGACAGATGAAATCTCTCTCTTGGAGGAGAGTATTTGAAGTCCAGAAGGTATCCCTGAGATATTATCTCTAGCGCCCAGGGATCCTGAACATCTCTTGCCCAAGCCTGGGCGAAGAGAGAAAGTCTGCCCCCCACTAGATCCGATCCCGGATCGGGGGCCCTCAATTCATGCTGTTTTAGGGGCAGCAGCAGGTTTCCTAGTCTGCTTGCCCTTGTTCCAGGACTGGTTAGGTTTCCAGCCTTGTCTGTAGCGAGCAACAGCTCCTTCCTGTTTTGGTGCAGAGGAAGTTGATGCTGCTCCTGCTTTTAAATTACGAAAGGAACGAAAATTAGACTGTCTAGTCTTGGCTTTGTCCTGAGGCAGGGCATGGCCTTTACCTCCTGTAATGTCAGCGATAATCTCTTTCAACCCGGGCCCGAATAAGGTCTGCCCTTTGAAAGGTATATTAAGCAATTTAGACTTAGAAGTAACATCAGCTGACCAGGATTTTAGCCACAGCGCCCTGCGTGCCTGAATGGCGAATCCTGAATTCTTCGCCGTAAGTTTAGTAAGATGTACTACGGCCTCCGAAATGAATGAATTAGCTAGTTTAAGGACTCTAAGCCTGTCCGTAATGTCGTCCAGAGTAGCTGAACCAATGTTCTCTTCCAGAGACTCAATCCAGAATGCCGCTGCAGCCGTGATCGGCGCAATGCATGCAAGGGGTTGCAATATAAAACCTTGTTGAACAAACATTTTCTTAAGGTAACCCTCTAACTTTTTATCCATTGGATCTGAAAAAGCACAGCTATCCTCCACCGGGATAGTGGTACGCTTAGCTAAGGTAGAAACTGCTCCCTCCACCTTAGGGACCGTTTTCCATAAGTCCCTTGTGGTGGCGTCTATTGGAAACATTTTTCTAAATATCGGAGGGGGTGAGAACGGCACACCGGGTCTATCCCACTCCTTAGTAACAATTTCAGTAAGTCTCTTAGGTATAGGAAAAACCTCAGTACTCGTCGGTACCGCAAAATATTTATCCAACCTACACATTTTCTCTGGTATTGCAACTGTGTTACAATCATTCAGAGCCGCTAACACCTCCCCTAGTAATACACGGAGGTTTTCCAGTTTAAATTTAAAATTTGAAATATCTGAATCCAGTCTGTTTGGATCAGAACCGTCACCCACAGAATGAAGTTCTCCGTCCTCATGTTCTGCCACCTGTGACGCAGTGTCTGACATGGCCCTAATATTATCAGCGCACTCTGTTCTCACCCCAGAGTGATCACGCTTACCTCTTAGTTCTGGTAATTTAGCCAAAACCTCAGTCATAACAGTAGCCATATCCTGTAATGTGATTTGTAATGGCCGCCCAGATGTACTCGGCGCTACAATATCATGCACCTCCCTCTGAGCGGGAGATGTAGGTACTGACACGTGAGGCGAGTTAGTCGGCATAACTCTCCCCTCGTTGTTTGGTGAAATTTGTTCAATTTGTACAGATTGACTTTTATTTAAAGTAGCATCAATACAGTTAGTACATAAATTTCTATTGGGCTCCACTTTGGCATTGCAACAAATGACACAGGTATCATCCTCTGAATCAGACATGTTTAACACACTAGCAAATAAACTTGCAACTTGGAAATACAATTCAATTAGAATAATATTAAAACGTACTGTGCCTTTAAGAAGCACAGAAGATCTATGACAGTTGAAAATTAATAAATTGAAACAGTTATAGCCTCAATCCTTGTAAACAACACAACTTTAGCAAAGGTTTAATCCCATTAGCAAAGATAACAAATTCTGAAAGCAGGAAACAAATTACAGAATAAACGTTTTTTATCTCAGTCAAACTATAATTCTCACAGCTCTGCTGAGAGAAATTACCTCCCTCAAAATAAGTTTTGAAGACCCCTGAGCTCTGTAGAGATGAACCGGATCATGCAGGGAATACAATGAGTTGCTGACTGAAATATTTGATGCATAGTAAAAGCGCCAAAAAACGGCCCCTCCCCCTCACACACAGCAGTGAGGGAGAACAGAAACTGTCAGAAAAACAGATTAAGCAACTGCCAAGTGGAAAAATAGTGCCCAAACATTTATTCACACAGTACCTCAGCAAATGAAAACGATTTTACATTCCAGCAAAAACGTTAAACATAATCTCTAGTTATTAAACAGCTTTATGTATTTCTTACAGTGTAATTCTAGTGAAGTACCATTCCCCAGAATACTGAAGTGTAAAGTATACATACATGACATTATATCGGTATGGCAGGATTTTCTCATCAATTCCATTGTCAGAAAATAAAAACTGCTACATACCTCTATGCAGATTCATCTGCCCGCTGTCCCCTGATCTGAAGTTTACCTCACTCCTCAGATGGCCGAGAACAGCAATATGATCTTAACTACTCCGGCTAAAATCATAGCAAAACTCTGGTAGATTCTTCTTCAAACTCTGCCAGAGAGGTAATAACACACTCCGGTGCAATTTTAAAATAACAAACTTTTGATTGAAGATATAAAACTAAGTATAATCACCATAGTCCTCTCACACATCCTATCTAGTCGTTGGGTGCAAGAGAATGACTGGGAGTGACGTAGAGGGGAGGAGCTATATGCAGCTCTGCTGGGTGAATCCTCTTGCACTTCCTGTTGGGGAGGAGTAATATCCCAGAAGTAATGATGACCCGTGGACTGATCACACTTAACAGAAGAAATAATAAAATCTTGCTTGAAGAATCTTCTTTCTAACACCTAAACTTTACCACTTCCTTGCTCTAACGTAGGAAAAGCGAATGACTGAGGTTGGAGGGAAAAGAGGTGATATTTAACAGCTTTGCTGCCTCCTACAGGGCAGGAGTGATATTCCCAATAGTAATTAGATGATCCCTGGACTCACCGTGTCATTAGAAAGAAAAAGGATGGGTCTCATGGACACTTGCCACTATGAAAGAAATTAATTTATCAAGTTCTTACATAAATTATGTTTTCTTTCATGTAAGTGGCAAGAGTCCCTAAGCTAGTGACGTATGGGATATAGTACCCAAGATGTGGAAATAGAGTCTCTAGAGAGGGATAAAAATAAAAACAGCTATTTCCACTGAAAAAATTAAATCCAAATAATAAATAAGTTTTCTTAAATTTCAAAAAACTCAAATCATAGGCAAAGGAATCAAACTGAAACAACGCCCTGAAGAACTTTTCTACCAAAGACTGCCTCTGAAGAAGCAAATACATCAAAATGGTTAAATTTAGTAAATGTATGCGAAAAAAAAAAACAAATTGCTGCTTTGCAAATGTGATCAACTGAAGCTGCATTCTTGAAAGTCCAAGAAGGGGCAACTGATCTAGTAGAATTAGCAGTAATTCCTTGAGGCTGAGACCGCCCCGCCTCCAAATAAGCCTTGTGAATCAAAAAGTTTCAACCAAGATGCCAAAGAAATGACAGAGGCTTTCTGACCTTTACTGGGACCAGAGAAAATAACAAACTAGACGTCTTTCTGAATTCCTTAGTAGCCTCAACATAGTATTTCAAAGCTCTTACCACATCCAAAGAATGTAGAGATCTCTTAAAGGGACAGTCTACACCAGAATTTTTATTGTTTTAAAAGATAGATAATCCCTTTATTACCCATTTCCCAGTTTTGCATAACTAACACATTTATAATAATATACTTTTAACCTCTGTGATTATCTTGTATCTAAGCCTCTGCAAACTGCCCCTTTTTTCAGTTCTTTTGACAGACTTGCAGTCTAGCCAATTAGTGCCTGCTCCCAGATAACTTCTCGTGCACGAGCACAGTGTTATCTATATGAAATACGTGAACTAACACCCTCTAGTGGTGAAAAACTGTTAAAATGCAATCTGAAAGAGGTGGGCTTCAAGGTCTAAGAAATTAGCATATGAACCTCCTAGGTTAAGCTTTCAACTAAGAATACCAAGAGGACAAAGCAAAATTGGTGATAAAAGTAAATTGGAAAATTGTTTAAAATTACATGCTCTATCTGAATCATGAAAGTTTATTTTGGCCTAGACTGTCCCTTTAAGAGAATTCTTAGGATTAGGCCACAAAGGAGGAACAACAATTTCCCTACTAATGTTGTTAAAATTCACAACCTTAGGCAAAAATTTAAACTAAGTCCGTAAAACTGCTTTATCTTGATGGAATATCAGATAAAAAGACTCAAAAGAGAGCTGACAACTCAAACTCTTCTAGCAGAAGAGATAGCCAAAAGAAATAACACTTTCCAAGAAAGTAGTTTAATATCCAAAGAATACATAGGCTCAAAAGGAGGAGACTGCAAAATCCTTAAAACCAAAGTCAGACTCCAAGGATGAGAAATAGACTTAACAGGTTTGATACGAACAAAAGCCTGAACAAAACAGTGAATATCAGGAAGTTTAGCAATTTTTCTTTAAAATTAAACAGAAAGAGAAGAAATTTGTCCCTTTAAAGTATTTGCAGACAACCCATTATCCAAACCATCCTGAAGAAACTGTAAAATCCGAGGAATTCTAGAAGAATGCCAAGAAAAATTATGAGAGGAGCACCATGAAATATAGGTTTTCCAAACCCGATAATAAATCTTCTACAAAATAGACTTACGAGCCTGTAACATAGTGTTAATAACTGAGTCAGAGAAACCTCTATGACTAAGAACTAAGCGTTCAATTTCCATACCTTCAAATTTAGAGATCATGATGGAAAAACAGCCCTTGAGACAGAAGGTCTGGCCTTAAAGGAAGTGGACAAGGCTATCAACTGAACATCCGAACAAGATCCGCATACCAGGACCTGTGAGGCCATGCTGGTACTTTTAGAAACACACAATTTTCCTGATAAATTCATTTCTTTCATATTGGCAAGAGTCCATGAGTAAGTGACGTATGGGGTATACATTCCTACCAGGAGGGGCAAAGTTTCCCAAACCTCAAAATGCCTATAAATACACCCCCACCACACCAACAATTCAGTTTAACGAATAGCCAAGAAGTGGAGTGATAAGAAAGGAGCGAAAGCATCAACAAGGAATTGGAATAATTGTGCTTTATACAAAAAAAATCATAACCACCATAAAAAAGGGTGGGCCTCATGGACTCTTGCCAATATGAAAGAAAATAACTTATCAGGTAAATTCTTACATAAATTATGTTTTCATTCATGTAATTGGCAAGAGTCCATGAGCTAGTGACGTATGGGATAGCAAATACTCAAGATGTGGAACTCCACGCAAGAGTCACTAGAGAGGGAGGGATAAAAATAAAGACAGCCAATTCCGCTGAAAAATAAATCCACAACCCAAATCAAAAGTTTTAATCTTTATAATGAAAAAAAAATGAAATTATAAGCAGAAGAATCAAACTGAAACAGCGGCCTGAAGTACTTTTCTACCAAAAACTGCTTCTGAAGAAGAGAAAACATCAAAATGGTAGAATTTAGTAAAAGTATGCAAAGAAGACCAAGTTGCTGCTTTGCAAATCTGATCAACAGAAGCTTCATTCTAGTGGCCTAGTAGAATGAGCCGTAATCCTCTGAGGCGGGGATTTACCCGACTCCAAATAAGCATGATGAATTAAAAGCTTTAACCAAAGAAATGGCAGAAGCCTTCTGACCTTTCCTAGAACCAGAAAAGATAACAAATAGACTAGAATTCTTTCTGAAATCTTTAGTAGCTTCAACATAATATTTCAAAGCTCTTACTACATCCAAAGAATGTAAAAATCTCTCCAGAGAATTATTTGGATTAGGACACAATGAATGGACAACAATTTCTCTACTAATGTTGTTGGAATTCACAACTTTAGGTAAAAATTTAAATGAAGTCCGCAAAACCACCTTATCCTGATGAAAAATCAGAAAAGGAGACTCACAAGAAAGAGCAGATAATTCAGAAACTCTTCTAACAGAAGAAATGGCCAAAAGGAACAATACTTTCCAAGAAAGTAATTTAATGTCCAGAGAATGCATAGGCTCAAACGGAGGAGCCTGTAAAGCCCTCAAAACCAAATTAAGACTCCAAGGAGGAGAGAATGACTTAATGACAGGCTTGATACAAACCAAAGCCTGTACAAAACAATGAATATCAGGAAGATTAGCATTTTTTTTGTGGAACAGTACAGAAAGAGCAGAGATTTGTCCTTTCAAGGAACTTGCAGACAAACCCTTATCTAAACCATCCTGAAGAAACTGTAAAATTCTAGGAATTCTAAAAGAATGCCAAGTGAATTTATGAGAACACCATGAAAGGTAAGTATTCCAAACTCTGTAATAAATCTTTCTAGATACAGATTTATGAGCCTGCAACATAGTATTGATCACTGAGTCAGAGAAACCTCTATGACTAAGCACTAAGCGTTCAATCTCCATACCTTCAAATTTAATGATTTGAGATCCTGATGGAAAAATGGGCCTTGAGATAGAAGGTCTGGCCTTAACGGAAGTGGCCAAGGTTAGCAACTGGACATCCGAACAAGAATCGCATACCAAAACCTGTGAGGCCATGCTGGAGTCACCAGCAGTACAAATGAACGCTCCATTATGATTTTGTAAATCACTCTTGGAAGAAGAACTAGAGGCGGAAAGTTATAAGCAGGTTGAAAACTCCAGGGAAGTGTCAACGCATCCACTGCTTCCGCCTGACGATCCCTGGACCTGGACAGATATCTGGGAAGTTTCCTGTTTAGATGAGAAGCCATCAGATCTATTTCTGGAAGCCCCCACATCTGAAAAAACACATCTGGGTGAAGAGACCACTCTCCCGGATGTAAAGTCTGGCGACTGAGATAATCCGCTTCCCAATTGTCTATACCTGGGATATGGAACGCAGAAATTAGACAGGAGCTGGATTCCGCCCATGCAAGTATCCGAGATACTTCTTTCATAGCTTGAGGACTGCGAGTCCCACCTTGATTATTGACATATGCCACGGTTGTGACATTGTTTGAAAACAAATAAACGGTTCTTTCTTCAGAAGAGGCCAAAAACTGAAGAGCTCTGAGAATGGCAAAGAGTTCCAAAATATTGATTGGTAATCTCGCCTCTTGAGACTTCCAAACCCCCTGCGTTGTCAGAAATCCCCAGACAGCTCCCCAACCTGAAAGACTCGCATCTGTTGTGATCACAGTCCAAGCTGGACGAACAAAAGAAGCCCCTTGAACTAAACGATTGTGAAAGTCAGAGATAGTCGAACATTGGGATTTAAGGATATTAATTGTGATATCTTTGTATAATCCCTGCACCATTGGATCAGAATACAAAGCTGAAGAGGTCTCATGTGAAAACGAACAAAGGGGATCGCGTCCAATGCTGCAGTCATGAGACCTAAAACCTCCATGCACATAGCTACTGAAGGGAATGATTGAAACTGAAGGTTCCGACAAGCTGAAACCAATTTCAGACGTCTTTTGTCTGTTAGAGACAAAGTCATGGATACTGAATCTATTTGGAATCCTAAAAAGGTTACCCTTGTCTGAGGAATCAAGGAACTTTTTGGTAAATTGATCCTCTAACCATGGCTTTGAAGAAACAACACTAGTTGATTCGTGTGAGATTCTGCAGAATGTAAAGACTGAGCAAGTACCAAGATCTTGTCCAAATAAGGAAACACCGCAATACCCCGCTCTCTGGTTACAGAGAGTAGGGCACCGAGAACCTTTGAAAAGATCCTTGGAGCTGTTGCTAGGCCAAAAGAAAGAGCAACAAATTGGTAATGCTTGTCTAGAAAAGAGAGAAGATATGCATCCTGTAAGTCTATTGTGGACATATAATGCCCTTGCTGAACAAAAGGCAGAATAGTCCTTATAGTCACCATCTTGAATGTTGGTATTCTTACATAACGATTTAAAATTTTTAGATCCAGAACTGGTCTGAAAGAATTCTCCTTCTTTGGAACAATGAAAAGATTTGAATAAAACCCCAGACCCCGTTCCTGAAAAGGAACTGGCACAATTACCCCAGATGCCTCTAGGTCTGAAACACACTTCAGGAAAGCCTGAGCCTTTACTGGGTTCACTGGAATGCGTGAGAAAAAAATATCTCACAGGCGGTCTTACTTTGAAACCTATTCTGTACCCTTGAGAAATAATGTTCAGAATCCAATGATTTTGGATGGAAGTGATCCAAACATCCTTGAAAAATCTTAGTCTGCCCCCTACCAGCTGCGCTGGAATGAGGGCCGCACCTTCAAGCGGACTTGGGGGCTGATTTAGATTTTTTAAATGGCTTGGATTTATTCCAGACTGGAGAAGGCTTCCAATTGGAAACCGTTCCCTTAGGGGAAGGGTCAGATTTCTGTTCCTTATTTTGACGAAAGGAACGAAAACGGTTAGCAGCCCTAAATTTACCCTTAGATTTTTTATCCTGAGGTAAAACAGCTCCCTTCCCCCCAGTGACAGTTGAAATAATAGAATCCAACTGAGAACCAAATAATTTATTACCTTGGAAGAGAGATAGCAATGTTGATTTAGAAGTCATATCAGCATTCCAAGATTTAAGCCATAAAGCTCTTCTAGCTAATAAAGCTAAAGACATATCTTACATCAATTCTAATGATATCAAAAAAGGCATCACAAATGAAATTATTAGCATGTTGAATTAACTTAACAATGCTATACAAATTATGATCTGGTACTTGTTGTGCTAAAGTTTCCAACCAAAAGGTTGAAGCAGCAGCAACATCAGCCAAAGAAATAGCAGGCCTAAGAAGATGACCTGAACATAAATAAGCCTTCCTTAGAAAAGATTCAAGTTTCCTATCTAAAGGATCTTTAAAAGAAGTACTATCTGCCGTAGGAATAGTAGTATGTTTAGCAAGAGTAGAGATGGCCCCATCAACTTTGGGGATCTTTTCCCAAAACTCCAATCTATCAGTTGGCAAAGGATACAGTTTCTTAAACCTTGAAGGAGGAGTAAAAGAAGTACCCAGTCTATTCCATTCCCTAGAAATTACATCTGAAATAGCATCAGGAACTGGAAAAACCTCTGGAATAACTACATGAGGTTTAAAAACCGAATTTAAACGTTTACTGGTTTTAATATCAAGAGGACTAGTCTCCTCCATATCTAATGCAATTAACACCTCTTTTAATAAGGAACGAATATACTCCATTTTAAATAAATACGAGGATTTGTCAGTGTCAATATCTGAGGTAGAATCTTCTGAACCAGATAGATCCTCATCAGAGATAGATAAATCAGAATGCTGTTGGTCATTTAAAAATTCATCAAATTGATGAGAAGTTTTAAAAGACCTTTTACGTTTATTAGAAGGTGGTATGACAGACAAAGCCTTCTGAATGGAATTAGAAACAAATTCTCTCACATTAACAGGAATATCCTGAACATTAGATGTTGAAGGTACAACAACAGGTAATGGATTATTACTAATGGAAATATTGTCTGCTTTTGAAAGTTTATCATGACAACTAGCACAAACTACAGCCGGAGGAACAGTTACCACAAGTTTACAACAAATGCACTTAGCTTTGGTAGAACCGACATCAGGCAGCAGCTTTCCAGTAGTAGATTCTGATACAGGGTCAGCTTGAGACATCTTGCAATATGTAATAGAAAAAAATAACATATAAAGCAAAATTATCAATTTCCTTATATGACAGTTTCAGGAATGGGAAAAAATGCAAACAAAATAAGCCTCTGGAAACCAGAATCTAAATGAAATAAGGACTTAAATAATGTCAAAAATCTGGCGTCAAGTATGACGCACAACTGACAAAATATTTTTTGGCGCCAAGAACGTCTGCAACAAACACAAGCGTCATAGATGACGCAACTACGTGAAAACTCTTGGCGACAACTAAGATGCCGGAAATGGCGAAATTGCGTCAAAAAATTTAATTCTCGCGCCAAGAATGACACAATAAATTATAGCATTTTGCGCTCCCGCAAGCCTAACAGCCTGCAATTTAGAAAGAAAGTCAATTTGAAAAATTTTCAGGTAAGAATTTTTTTCAATATATATGTATTTATAAATGCATTTCCCAAAAAATGAAACTGACAGTCTGTAAGAAGGAAATATACTGATTAACCTGAATCATGGCAAATATAATTACAAACATTATATTTAGAACTTTACATATAAAGTGCCAAACCATAGCTGAGAGTGTCTCAAATAAAAGGAAAACATACTTACCAAAAGACACATCTACATAAAGTAGATAGCCAAACCAGTACTGAAATGAGAATCAGAGGTAATGGTATATAAGAGTATATCGTCGATCTGAAAAGGGAGGTAGGAGATTAATCTCTACGACCGATAACAGAGAACCTATGAAATAGATCCCCGTTAGGAAGACCATTGTATTCAATAGGTAATACTCCCTTCACATCCCTCTGTCATTCACTGCTCTCTGAGAGGAACCGGGCTTCAGCACGCTGAGAAGCGCATGTCAATGTAGAAATCTAGCACAAACTTACTTCAACACCTCCATAGGAGGCAAAGTTTGTGAAACTGAATTGTGGGTGTGGTGGGGGTGTATTTATAGGCATTTTGAGGTTTGGGAAACTTTGCCCCTCCTGGTAGGAATGTATATCCCATACGTCACTAGCTCATGGACTCTTGCCAATTACATGAAAGAAAATGTAAGCAGGTTGGTAAAACCAAGGAACTGCTAAAGCATCCACCATCTCTGCCTGAGGATCCTTGGATCTGGAAAGATATCTGGGAAGTTTCTTGTTCAAACGAGAGGCCATCAAATCTATTTATGGAAGACCACACTTCTGTACAATCTGATGAAACACATCTGGATGGAGAGACCACTCCCCCGAATGCAAAGTCCGACGACTGAGATAATCCGCTTTCCAATTGACTACACCTGGAATATGAATTGCAGAAATTAGACAAGAGTTGGACTCCGCCTAAAAAAGTATCCAAGATACTTCTTTCATTGCTAAAGAGCTGCGAGTCCCTCCCTGATGATTGACATATGCCACTGTTGTGATATTGTCTGTCTGAAAACAAATGAAGTTCTCTCTTTAACAGAGGCCAAGCCTGAAGAGCTCTGAAAATAGCATGAAGTTCTTAAATATTGATTGGTAACCTCGCCTCTTGAGGTTTCCAAACCCCTTGTGCAGTCAGAGACCCCCAGACAGCTCCCCAACCTGTAAGACTTGCGTCCGTTGAGATCACAGACCAGGAAGGACGAACAATCTGATGATGGTTCAACCACCATGACAGAGAGAGTTGAATGTTGGGATTTAAGTATATCAGTTGTGATATCCGAGTATAATCCCTGCACCACTGATTCAGCATGCAAAGCTGCAAGAGGACTCATATGAAAACAATCAAAGGGGATCGCGTCCGATGCAGTCATAAGACCAAAAACTTCCATGCACATAGCCACTGAAGGGAACGATCGAGACTGAAGGTTTAGACAAGCTAAAACCAATTTCATTAGCCTCTTGTCTGTTAAAGACAGAGTCATTGACACTGAATCTATCTGGAAACCTAAAACGGTGACCCTTGTTTGAGGAATCAAGAAACTCTTTTGTAAATTGATCCTCCAACCATGCCTTTGAAGAAACAACACAAGTTGATTCGTGTGAGATTCTGCTAAATGAAAAGACTGAGCTAGTACCAAGATATCGTCCAAATAAGGAAAGACTGCAACACCCTGCTCTCTGATTACATATAGAAGGGCACCGAGAACCTTCAAAAAGATTCTTGGAGCTGTTGCTAGGCCAAATGGAAGAGTGGTAATGCTTGTCTAGAAAAGAGAATCTCAGAAACCGATAGTGATCTGTATGAACTGGAATATGAAGATAAGCATCCTGTAACTCTATTGTGGACATAAAACGCCCTTGCTGAACAAAATGCAGAGTAGTTCTTATAGTCACCATCTTGAAAGTTGGGACTCTTACAAATTGATTTAAAAGTTTCAGATCCAGAACCAGTCTGAACAAATTTTCTTTCTTAGGGGCAATGAATAGATTTGAATAGAACCCCAAACCCTGTTCCTGTAGAGGAACTGGAACAATCACCCCTGAAAGCTCAAGATCCGAAACACAATTTAGAAAAGCCTGAGCCTTCACAGGATTTGTTGGAACATGAGAAAGAATCTTCTCATGGGAGGTCTCATCCTAAAACCTATTCGATACCCTTGAGACACAATATTCTGAACCCACTGATTCTGGACGACCCCTGACCAAATTTCCTGCTCCACCAGCTGAACTGGATTGAGGGCCGCACCTTCATGCAGGCTTGGTTTTATTCCAATTTGAAGATGGTCTCCAATTGGAACCAGAGGCCTTAGGGGAAGGAGTAGACTTTTGTTCTTTATCCTGATGAAAGGAAAGAAAACGATTAGGAGCCTTAAATTTACCCTTTAGATTTTTTTTCTTGAGGTAAAAACTCCTTTCCACTCAGTAATAGTGAAAATAATCTAATCTAATTGAGAACCAAATAAATTCTTACCCTGGAAAGATAGAGATAATAATTTAGATACCATGTCAGCATTCCAAGATTTAAGCCATAAAGCTCTTCTGGCTAAAATAGTTAAATACATAGATTTAACATTGATTTTAATAATGTCAAATATAGCAGCACAAATGAAATGATTAGCATGTTGAAGCAGAAGAATACTGCTAGACAAATCATGATCTTCTACCTGACGAGCTAAACTGTCCAACCAAAAAGTTGAAGCAGCAGCCACATCAGCCATAAAAATGGCAGCTCTAAGAATATAACTAGAATGTAAATAAGCTTTTCTTAGATAAGATTCAATCTTTCTATCTAAAGGATCCTTAAAAGAAGTACTATCTTCCATAGGAATAGTAGTACGTTTGGCAAGAGTGGAAATAGCCCCATCAACCTTAGGAACTTTTTCCCAAAACTCTAAATTAGCCACAGGTAAAAGATAAGACTTAGACCTAGAAGGAGGATTAAAAAAAGAACCAGGCCTAGACCGTTCTTTAGTAATCATATCAGAAACAGCATCTGGAATAGGAAAAACCTCAGGAGCAACCTTAGGAGGTTTAAAAACAGAATTTAAATGTTTACTGGCTTTGTTATCAAGAGGACTAGACTCTTCAATACCCAAAGTATTCAAAACTTCCTTTAACAAAGAACGAATATAATCAATTTTAAACAGATAAGATTTGTCAATTTCAGAATCTGAATCAGAATGCTCTGAACCAGAGGAATTTTCATCAGCAGAGAACATTACAGTATGCTGTTGGTCGAAACAAAGTTCATCAGGATTATTAGAAGTTTTAAAAGACCTTTTACATTTATTTGAAGGCGGGAATAGCAGACAGCCTTATCTATAGCTGCAGCAATATAATTCTTAACATCTGCAGTTATATCAGGTATATTAGACGTTGAAGGAACAACAGGCGATGTATTAGTACTAATAGAAACATTATCCGCATGCAAAAGCTTATGACAGAAGCCACATAATTGGGCTGAAGAAATAACATCAGATAATTTACAACAGACACACTTAGCTTTGGTAGAACTGTGTTCAGGCAGCATGGTTTCTACAGCAACATCAGAGGCAGGATCAGATTGAGACATCTTGCAAAATGTAAAAAGAAAAATACATAATTTAAACAAAATATCCAATTTCCTCATATAGCAGTTTGAGGAATGGGAAAAATGCTTATGCTAAAGTAAGATGCGAAAAAAAAAAATAGGCATCATAGCTCTTAACAATACGAAGAGAACTAGAAGCATTAAAGGAAGAGGGGTAATATACAAAAACTTTTTTGGCGCCAAGCATGATGCATGACGCTAAAGGAAGTGAAAAATTTGCCGCCAAAGCTAACATCAGGAAATGATGCAACGCACGTCATAACGAGCGCAATTTCGCACCAATTTTTTTTTCAAGACTAGAATGACGCCATAAAAAACTGGCATTTTGCGTCCTTGCGAGTCCAGTTTGCCCGTGAAAATTTTGGAAAATAAAGTCAACTTAAAAGAACTGGAACCCCATGTAGAAATTTAAAAAAATCTTCCCAAACATAAATCCCATACTGAAACTGATAGTCTGCAGAAAAGGGAAATATACATAGATCTGACTGACTCTTGGCAAATATAAGCAAATACATATATTAAAACCTAGCTGAGAGAGTCTTAAAAAAATGATACATACTTACCAGAAGACACCCATCCACATATAGCATACAGCCAAACCAGTACTGAAAAATATCAGCAGAGGTAATGGTATAGGAGTATGTCGTCGATCTGAAAAGGGAGGCAGGGGATGAATCCCTGCGACTGATTACAGAGAGCCTTTGAAAGGATTTCCCATGGGTGAAACCACTAAATCATCAGGCAGTACTCCCTTCACATCCATCTGACAATCTCTGTACTCTGAGAGGAATTGGGCTTCAGAATGCTTAGAAGCGCCTATCACAGAAAAAAATAAGCACAACTTACTTCACCACCTCCATAGGAGGCAAAGTTTGTAAAACTGAGGTTTGTGTGGAGGGAGGTGTATTTATAGGCATTTTGAGGTTTGGGAAACTTTGCCTCCTCCTGGTAGGAAGGTATATGCCATACGTCACTAGCTCATGAACTCGTGCCACTTACATGAAAGAAATCCACTGTCCGCAATGCCTCGTGGGCTAGCACAGCGAAGCCAGATATCTTGGCTCCTGGCTGAAAAATGTGTATGGTAGCATCAGAAATAAAAGAATTGGCTAGCTCAAGAGCCTTAATTCTGTACAGGATCACCTCCAAAATTAACAAATTGGAAGCAGACAAGTCATCGCACCAATAAGATGCCACACTTGACACAGTGGCAATACAAACTTCCATGTAGACCTTCAGCTTAGTCCATTGATCCTGAAAAGAACAGCTATCCTCTCTAGGGATCGTAGTTCTCTTAGCCAGAGTAGAAATGCCCTACTACCTTAGGCACCGTGCACCATAATCTTTAATGGAGACAGCGACAGGAAACATCCTTTCAAAGACAGGAGACAGGGAAAAAGGAATCCCTGAATTCTCCCATTCCTGTGAAAAATCTAACAGCAAGGTCTGGAACAGGAAAAACTTTCATGGAGGAATCCTAGTAATTATAAAGGTTACTAGATTCTTTAGGGTTGACAACGACACACGTATCTGAGTCGCTCCAAAGTAGCTAAAACCTCCTAACCATAAACAAAGGTGTTCAAGCTTAAATCTGAAGGATACTACCTTCAGCATCAGATGAAGGAATCATACTGTCTGAATCTGAGACTTCACCCTCAGACTACTGACGTATCCTCCTCATCAGACCTATGAGGAAGGCAACGTGAGAAGCAGCAGGCGGACCAGAAACCTTACTATCTGAATCTCTAATGTTCCTCTTGCGATTTCCCTTTAGAATAGGAAAAGCAGATAATGCCACAGATACCACTGAAGATACCTGGACAATAAATTCCTCAGGCAAATAACTCCTCCAGGAGATTGAGAGGAAACGCAGGGCATTGCATGTGACGCCATTGAGGCTTGGGACGTTTAAGGAGAAAACTCTGGCATTGCCTTAACAGTTTTTACCTGAGAGACATTGGGTTCAGTGGACAATAACCTATCTCAACATGAGAAATTTGTAGTTAAGCAAGCAGCACATAATTGCATATAGACAACAATTTGCACTATAAAACAAAGAACAAGACACAAATAAAATCTCTATTTAAGTGCATAAGTAAATATGCTGTGTTCTAGTACTCTAATAAAACACTGATAGGGCTTCAGAGAACGATTTTTCATGTAAAAATGAATTGCATTTTAAACACTGTCACTCCGTTTCCGCAGCCTAACTCAGCCCTGGAGGCACAACAGATCTTCTGCCGATCGTGAATGCAGGCAAAAAATATCATTGGGGACGCCACTCCGCGAACTGACTATACAGAAAGTCTTAGGCAAGGCGGAGAAAACCGGTCACATGATCTGCCCAAGAGAAACTGTATTGCATACAAGCGTGCGCTTACAATCTCTGACGATGCAGCATCTCTTCCCACCCTTAAAGTAATGGCGGACAGCCAAAGTTAAAAAGGATGACAAGGATCATGGAGCTTCTGCCGCAAAAAATACATGCATCGTTTCATGTAGCGTCCCCCTCAACCCTGTGCTGATGCAGCAAAGGAATCACAGTTTTAATACACACTCAGCCCCTTAAAAACACAGTGCAAGAGTATAAATTTCCACACCTGTAAATGTGTAAAATAGACATCCAAACTGCATATGTCCTAGTAGAACAGCCGTTAAGTGGATCACCATCCACACAAAATGTGCTGAAAACTAAAAGCTTGCTAGCAGAACCCACAGAAAATAAAGGATTATGCTTAAATAAAAAGTGATAACCCCGGTCTCCACTCACCTCTAAGTGCTTGCTCCCTGCCTGTCAAAATCCTTATAAGGATACTTTAGTCCCATATAAAGCTGCAGCTTGACCATATGAAGTGCAGTGCCTCCCAAACCCAGAAGACAAAGGCACTTACCTGCAGTCTGGCCGTCCGGCAGGACGACAGCTTACTCGATATGAGAGGATGCCACTCCTCACAGAGACCTGTAGAAAAAACATAATTTATGTAAGAACTTACCTGATAAATTCATTTCTTTCATATTAGCAAGAGTCCATGAGCTAGTGACGTATGGGATATACATTCCTACCAGGAGGGGCAAAGTTTCCCAAACCTTAAAATGCCTATAAATACACCCCTCACCACACCCACAATTCAGTTTAACGAATAGCCAAGAAGTGGGGTGATAAGAAAAAAGTGCGAAAGCATTTAAAATAAGGAATTGGAATAATTGTGCTTTATACAAAAAAATCATAACCACCACAAAAAAGGGCGGGCCTCATGGACTCTTGCTAATATGAAAGAAATGAATTTATCAGGTAAGTTCTTACATAAATTATGTTTTCTTTCATGTAATTAGCAAGAGTCCATGAGCTAGTGACGTATCGGATAATGACTACCCAAGATGTGGATCTTTCCACACAAGAGTCACTAGAGAGGGAGGGATAAAATAAAGACAGCCAATTCCTGCTGAAAATAATCCACACCCAAAATAAAGTTTAATGAAAAACATAAGCAGAAGATTCAAACTGAAACCGCTGCCTGAAGTACTTTTCTACCAAAAACTGCTTCAGAAGAAGAAAATACATCAAAATGGTAGAATTTGGTAAAAGTATGCAAAGAGGACCAAGTTGCCGCTTTGCAAATCTGATCAACCGAAGCTTCATTCCTAAACGCCCAGGAAGTAGAAACTGACCTAGTAGAATGAGCTGTAATCCTCTGAGGCGGAGTTTTACCCGACTCAACATAGGCAAGATGAATTAAAGATTTCAACCAAGATGCCAAAGAAATGGCAGAAGTTTTCTGGCCTTTCTAGAACCGGAAAAGATAACAAATAAACTAGAAGTCTTTCGGAAAGACTTAGTAGCTTCAACATAATATTTCAAAGCTCTAACAATATCCAAAGAATGCAACGATTTTTCCTTAGAATTCTTAGGATTAGGACATAATGAAGGAACCACAATGTCTCTACTAATGTTGTTGGAATTCACAACTTAGGTAAAAATTCAAAAGAAGTTCGCAACACCGCCTTATCCTGATGAAAAATCAGAAAAGGAGACTCACAAGAAAGAGCAGATAATTCAGAAACTCTTCTGGCAGAAGAGATGGCCAAAAGGAACAAAACTTTCCAAGAAAGTAATTTAATGTCCAATGAATGCATAGGTTCAAATGGAGGAGCTTGAAGAGCCCCCAGAACCAAATTCAAACTCCAAGGAGGAGAAATTGACTTAATGACAGGCTTTATACGAACGAAAGCTTGTACAAAACAATGAATATCAGGAAGAATAGCAATCTTTCTGTGAAAAAGAACAGAAAGAGCAGAGATTTGTCCTTTCAAGGAACTTGCGGACAAACCCTTATCTAAACCATCCTGAAGAAACTGTAATATTCTCGGTATTCTAAAAGAATGCCAAGAAAAATGATGAGAAAGACACCAAGAAATATAAGTCTTCCAGACTCTATAATATATCGCTCTGGATACAGATTTACGAGCCTGAAACATAGTATTAATCACAGAGTCAGAGAAACCTCTTTGACCAAGAATCAAGCGTTCAATCTCCATACCTTTAAATTTAAGGATTTCAGATCCTGATGGAAAAAAGGACCTTGAGACAGAAGGTCTGGTCTTAACGGAAGAGTCCACGGTTGGCAAGAGGCCATCCGGACAAGATCCGCATACCAAAACCTGTGAGGCCATGTCAGAGCTACCAGCAGAACAAACGAGCATTCCTTCAGAATCTTGGAGATTACTCTTGGAAGAAGAACTAGAGGCGGAAAGATATAGGCAGGATGATACTTCCAAGGAAGTGATAATGCATCCACTGCCTCCGCCTGAGGATCCCGGGATCTGGACAGATACCTGGGAAGTTTCTTGATTAGATGAGAAGCCATCAGATCTATTTCTGGAAGTTCCCACATTTGAATAATCTGAAGAAATACCTCTGGGTGAAGAGACCATTCGCCCGGATGCAACGTTTGGCGACTGAGATAATCCGCTTTCCAATTGTCCATACCTGGGATATGAACCTCAGAGATTAGACAGGAGCTGGATTCCGCCCAAACCAAAATTTGAGATACTTCTTTCATAGCCAGAGGACTGTGAGTCTCTCCTTGATGATTGATGTATGCCACAGTTGTGAAATTGTCTATCTGAAAACAAATGAACAACTCTCTCTTCAGAAGAGGCCAAGACTGAAGAGCTCTGAAAATTGCACGGAGTTCCAAAATATTGATCGGAAATCTCACCTCCTGAGATTCCCAAACCCCTTGTGCCGTCAGATACCCCCACACAGCTCCCCAACCTGTAAGACTTGCATCTGTTGAGATTATAGTCCAGGTCGGAAGAACAAGAAGCCCCCTGAACTAAACGATGGTGATCTGTCCACCATGTCAGAGAGTGTCGTAAAATCGGTTTAAAGATATTAATTGAGATATCTTTGAGTAATCCCTGCACCATTGGTTCAGCATACAGAGCTGAAGAGGTCGCATGTGAAAACGAGCAAAGGAGATCGCATCTGATGCGGCAGTCCTAAGACCCAACATTTCCATGCATAAGGCTACCAAAGGGAATGATTGTGACTGAAGGTTTTGACAAGTTGATATCAATGTTAAACTTCTCTTGTCTGACAAGGACAGAGTCATAGACACTGAATCTATCTAGAAACCTAAAAAGGTTACCCTTGTCTGAGGAATCAATGAATTGATTGGTAAATTGATCCTCCAACCATGAACTTGAAGAAACAACACAAGTCGATTCGTATGAGATTCTTCGAAAATGAGAAGACTGAGCAAGTACCAAGATATCGTCCAAATAAGGAAATACCAAAACCCTGTTCTCTGATTACAGAAAGAAGGGCACCGAGAACCTTTGAAAAAAATTCTTGGAACTGAGGCTAGGCCAAACGGTAGAGCCAAAAAACTGGTAATGCTTGTCTAAAAAGAGAATCTCAGACACTAAAAGTGATCTGGATGAATCGGAATATGCAGATACACATCCTGTAAATCTATTGTAGACATATAATGCCCTTGCTAAACAAAAGGCAGGATAGTCCTACAGTAACCATCTTGAATGTTGGTATCCTAACATAACGATTCAATAATGATAGATCCGGAACTGGTCTGAAGGAATTGACCTTCTTTGGTACAATGAAGAGATAAAATAAAACCCCAGCCCCTGTTCCAGAACTGGAACTGGCATAAATACTCCAGCCAACTCTAGATCTGAAACACATTTCAGAAATGCTGAGCCTTTGCTGTGTTAACTGGGACACGGGAAAGAAAAAAATCTCTTAGCAGGAGGCCTTAACTTGAAGCCAATTCTGTACCTTACTGAAACAATGTTTCTGAAACCAGAGATTAAGAACGGAATTGATCCAAATTGAAGAAAACGTAATCTGCCCCATACCAGCTGAGCTGGAATAAGGGCCGCACCTTCATAGGTACTTAGGAGCTGGCTATAGGTTTCTATAAGGCTTGGATATATTCCAAACTGGAAATAGTTTCCAAACTGATACCGCTCCTGAGGATGAAGGATCAGGCTTTTGTTCCTTGTTGTGAGGAAAGGAACGAAAATGATTATTTACCCTGGAAAGAAAGGGAAAGCAAAGTTGACTTAGAAGACATAACAGCATTCCAAGTTTAATCCATAAAGCTTTTAAAAACAGAATTTATGCTTACCTGATAAATTACTTTCTCCAACGGTGTGTCCGGTCCACGGCGTCATCCTTACTTGTGGGATATTCTCTTCCCCAACAGGAAATGGCAAAGAGCCCAGCAAAGCTGGTCACATGATCCCTCCTAGGCTCCGCCTTCCCCAGTCATTCGACCGACGTAAAGGAGTAATATGCATAGGAGAAATCATATGATACCGTGGTGACTGTAGTTAGAGAAAATAATTCATCAGACCTGATTAAAAAACCAGGGCGGGCCGTGGACCGGACACACCGTTGGAGAAAGTAATTTATCAGGTAAGCATAAATTCTGTTTTCTCCAACATAGGTGTGTCCGGTCCACGGCGTCATCCTTACTTGTGGGAACCAATACCAAAGCTTTAGGACACGGATGATGGGAGGGAGCAAATCAAGTCACCTAGATGGAAGGCACCACGGTTTGCAAAACCTTTCTCCCAAAAAACATAATTTATGTAAGAACTTACCTGATGAATTCATTTCTTTCATATTAGCAAGAGTCCATGAGCTAGTGACGTATGGGATATACATTGCTACCAGGAGGGGCAAAGTTACCCAAACCTCAAAATGCCTATAAATACACCCCTCACCACACCCACAATTCAGTTTAACGAATAGCCAAGAAGTGGGGTGATAAAAAAGTGCGAAAAGCATAAAAAATAAGGAATTGGAATAATTGTGCTTTATACAAAAAAATCATAACCACCACAAAAAGGGTGGGCCTCATGGACTCTTGCTAATATGAAAGAAATGAATTTATCAGGTAAGTTCTTACATAAATTATGTTTTCTTTCATGTAATTAGCAAGAGTCCATGAGCTAGTGACGTATGGGATAATGATTACCCAAGATGTGGATCTTTCCACACAAGAGTCACTAGAGAGGGAGGGATAAAATAAAGACAGCCAATTCCTGCTGAAAATAATCCACACCCAAAATAAAGTTTAATAAAAAACATAAGCAGAAGATTCAGGCTGAAACCGCTGCCTGAAGTACTTTTCTACCAAAAATTGCTTCAGAAGAAGAAAATACATCAAAAAGGTAGAATTGAAAAAGTATGCAAAGAGGACCAAGTTGCTGCTTTGCAAATCTGATCAACCGAAGCTTCATTCCTAAACGCCCAGGAAGTAGAAACTGACCTGGTAGAATGAGCTGTAATCCTCTGAGGCGGAGTTTTACCCGACTCAACATAGGCAAGATGAATTAAAGATTTCAACCAAGATGCCAAAGAAATGGCAGAAGCTTTCTGGCCTTTTCTAGAACCGGAAAAGATAACAAATAGACTAGAAGTCTTTCGGAAAGACTTAGTAGCTTCAACATAATATTTCAAAGCTCTAACAACATGCAAAGAATGCAATGCTTTATCCTTAGAATCCTTAAGATTAGGACATAATGAAGGAACCACAATTTCTCTACTAATGTTGTTGGAAATCACAACTTTAGGTAAAAATTCAAAAGAAGTTCGCAACACCGCCTTATCCTGATGAAAAATCAGAAAAGGAGACTCACAAGAAAAGAGCAGATAATTCAGAAACTCTTCTGGCAGAAGAGATGGCCAAAAGGGACAAAACTTCCCAAGAAAGTAATTTAATGACCAATGAATGCATAGGTTCAAAGGGAGGAGCTTGAAGAGCTCCCAGAACCAAAATCAAACTCCAAGGAGGAGAAATTGACTTAATGACAGGTTTTATACGAACCAAAGCTTGTACAAAACAATGAATATCAGGAAGAATAGCAATCTTTCTGTGAAAAAGAACAGAAAGAGCAGAGATTTGTCCTTTCAAGGAACTTGCAGACAAACCCTTATCTAAACCATCCTGAAGAAACTGAAAAAAAATCTCGGCATTCTAAAAGAATGCCAAGAAAAATGATGAGAAAGACACCAAAAAATATAAGTCTTCCAGACTCTATAATATATCTCTCTAGATACAGATTTACGAGCCTGTAACACAGTATTAATCACAGAGTCAGAGAAATCTCTTTGACCAAGAATCAAGCGTTCAATCTCCATACCTATAAATTTAAGGATTTCAGATCCTGATGGAAAAAAGGACCTTGCGACAGAAAGTCTGGTCTAACGGAAGAGTCCATGGTTGGCAAGAGGCCATCCGGAGAAGATCCGCATACCAAACCTGTGAGGCCATGCCGGAGCTACCAGCAGAACAAACGAGCATTCCTTCAGTATCTTGGAGATTACTCTTGGAAGAAGAACTAGAGGCGGAAAAATATAGGCAGGATGATACTTCCAAGGAAGTGAAAATGCATCCACTGCCTCCGCCTGAGGATCCCGGGATCTGGACAGATATCTGGGAAGTTTCTTGTTTAGATGAGACGCCATCAGATCTATTTCTGGAAGTTCCCACATTTGAACAATCTGAAGAAATACCTCTGGGTGAAGAGACCATTCGCCCGGATGGAACATTTGGCGGCTGAGATAATCCGCTTCCCAATTGTCTACACCTGGGATATAAACCGCAGAGATTAGACAGGAGCTGGATTCCGCCCAAACCAAAAAAATTTGAGATACTTCTTTCATAGCCAGAGGACTGAGTCCCTCCTTGATGATTGATGTATGCCACAGTTGTGACATTGTCTGTCTGAAAACAAATGAACGATTCTCTCTACAGAAGAGGCCAAAACTGAAGAGCTCTGAAAATTGCACGGAGTTCCAAAATATTGATCGGTAATCTCACCTCCTGAGATTCCCAAACTCCTTGTGCCGTCAGAGATCCCCACACAGCTCCCCAACCTGTGAGACTTGCATCTGTTGAAATTACAGTCCAGGTCGGAAGCACAAAAAGAAGCCCCCTAAATTAAACAATGGTGATCTGTCCACCACGTTAGAGAGTGTCGAACAATCGGTTTTTAAAGATATAAATTGAGATATCTTTGTGTAATCCTTGCACCATTGATTCAGCATACAGAGCTGAAGAGGTCGCATGTGAAAACGAGCAAAGGGGATCGCGTCCGATGCAGCAGTCATAAGACCTAGAATTTCCATGCATAAGGTTACCGAAGGGAATGATTGTGACTGAAGGTTTCGACAAGCTGAAATCAATTTTAGACGTCTTTTGTCTGTTAAAGACAGAGTCATGGACACTGAATCTATCTGGAAACCCAGAAAGGTTACCCTTGACTGAGGAATCAATGAACTTTTTGGTAAATTGATCCTCCAACCATGATCTTGAAGAAACAACACAAATCGATTTGCATGAGATTCTTCGAATGAGAAGACTGAGCAAATACCAAGATAATCGTCCAAATAAGGAAATACCAAAACCCCGTTCTCTGAATACAGAAAGAAGGGCACCGAGAATCTTTGAAAAAAATTCTTGGAACTGAGGCTAGGCCAAACGGTAGAGCCACAAAACTGGTAATGCTTGTCTAAAAAGAGAATCTCAGACACTAAAAATGATCTGGATGAATCGGAATATGCAGATACACATCCTGTAAATCTATTGTAGACATATAATGCCCTTACTAAACAAAAGGCAGAATAGTCCTACAGTAACCATCTTGAATGTTGGTATCCTTACATAACGATTCAATATTGATAGATCCGGAACTGGTCTGAAGGAATTGACCTTCTTTGGTACAATGAAGAGATAAAATAAAACCCTAGTCCCTGTTCCAGAACTGGAACTGGCATAATTACTCCAGCCAACTCTAGATCTGAAACACATTTCAGAAATGCTGAGCCTTGCTGTGTTAACTGGGACACGGGAAAGAAAAAAATCTCTTAGCAGGAGGCCTTAACTTGAAGCCAATTCTGTACCTTTCTGAAACAATGTTCTGAAACCAGAGATTGAGAACGGAATTGATCCAAATTCCTTTGAAGAAAACGTAATCTGCCCCATACCAGCTGAACTGGAAAAAAGGGCCGCACCTTCATGGGTACTTAGGAGCTGACTATAGGTTTCTATAAGGCTTGGATATATTCCAAACTGGAAAAAGTTTCCAAACTGATACCGCTCCTGAGGATGAAGGATCAGGCTTTTGTTCCTTATTATGAAAAAAAGAACGAAAAAATGATTATTACCCTGGACAGAAAGGGAAAACAAAGTTGACTTAGAAGACATATCAGCATTCCAAGTTTAATCCATAAAGCTTTTCTAGCTAAAATAGCTAGAGACATATACCTGACATCAACACTAATGATATCAAAAGATGGTATCACCAATAAAATTATTAGCATGTTATAGAATAATAATAATGCTATAAAATTATGATCTGTTACTTGTTGTGCTAAAACTTCTAACCAAAAAGTTGAAGCTGCAGCAACATCCGGTAAAAATATAGCAGGTCTAAGAAGATTACCTGAACATAAGTAAACTTTTCTTAGAAAGGATTCAATTTTCTTATCTAAAGGATCCTTAAATTTAGTACTATCTGCCGTAGAAATAGTAGTACATTTTAGCAGGAATAGAGACAGCCCCAAACCTTAGGGATTTTGTCCCAAAAAACTCTAATCTGTCAGATGGCACAGGATATAATTGCTTAAACGTTTAGAAGGAGTAAAAGAATTACCCAAATTATTCCATTCCCTGGAAATTACTTCAGAAAAAACATCAGGGAGATTAAACACTTCTGGAATAACTACAGGAGATTTAAAAACCCTATTTAAACGTTTGGATTCAGTATCAAGAGGACCAGAATCCTCTATATCTAAAGCAATTAATACTTCTTTAAAATAAAGAACGAATAAATTCCATCTTGAACAAATACAAAGATTTATCAGCATCAACCTCTGAGACAGAAACCTCTGAACCAGAAGAACCATTATCAGTATCAGAATGATGATGTTCATTTAAAAATTCATCTGAAAAAAAGAGAAGTTTTAAAGGACTTTTATGTAAACTAGAAGGAGAAATAACAGACATAGCCTTCTAAATGGATTTAAAAAATAAAATCTCTTATGTTTATCAGGAACACTCTGAAATTTAGATGTTGACGGAACAGCAACAGGTAATATAACAGTACTAAAGGAAATTTTATCTGCATTAATAAGTTTGTCATGACATGCAATACAAACAACAGCTGGAGAAACAGATACCAAAAATTTATAGCAGATACACTTAGCTTGGTAGCTCCAGCCCCGGCAGTGATTTTCCTAAAGTATCTTCTGACTCAGTTGCAACGTGGAACATCTTGCAATATGTAACAGAAAAAACAACATATAAAGCAAAATTGAACAAAATCCTTAAATGACAGTTTCAGGAATGGGAAAAAAATGCCAGTGAACAAGCTTCTAGCAACCAGAAGCAATAAATAATGAGACTTAAATAATGTGGAGACAAAAGCGACGCCCATATTTTTTTAGCGCCAAACAAGACGCCCACATTATTTAGCGCCTAAATGCTTTTGGCGCCAAAAATGACGCCACATCCGGAACGCCGACATTTTTGGCGCAAAATAACGTCAAAAAAATGACGCAACTTCCGGCGACACGTATGACGCCGGAAACGGAAAATAATTTTTGCGCCAAAAAAATCTGCGCCAAGAATGACGCAATAAAATGAAGCATTTTCAGCCCCCGCGAGCCTAACAGCCCACAGGGAAAAAAGAGTCAAATTTTTGAAAGGTAAGAAAAAATGATTAATTCAAATGCATTATCCCAAATATGAAACTGATTGTCTGAAAAATAAGGAAAGTTGAACATTCTGAGTCAAGGCAAATAAATGTTTGAATACATATATTTAGAACTTTATAAACAAAGTGCCCAACCATAGCTTAGAGTGTCACAGAAAATAAGACTTACTTACCCCAGGACACTCATCTACATGTTTGTAGAAAGCCAAACCAGTACTGAAACGAGAATCAGTAGAGGTAATGGTATATATAAGAGTATATCGTCGATCTGAAAAGGGAGGTAAGAGATGAATCTCTACGACCGATAACAGAGAACCTATGAAATAGACCCCGTAGAAGGAGATCACTGCATTCAAATAGGCAATACTCTCCTCACATCCCTCTGACATTCACTGCACGCAGAGAGGAAAACCGGGCTCCAACTTGCTGCGGAGCGCATATCAACGTAGAATCTAGCACAAACTTACTTCACCACCTCCATCGGAGGCAAAGTTTGTAAAACTGAATTGTGGGTGTGGTGAGGGGTGTATTTATAGGCATTTTAAGGTTTGGGAAACTTTGCCCCTCCTGGTAGGAATGTATATCCCATACGTCACTAGCTCATGGACTCTTGCTAATTACATGAAAGAAATAGCCTCAGAAGAAGCAAAAGTATCAAATTTGTAAAACTTTTTTAAAGTGTGCAGTGAAGACCAAGTCGCTGCCTTACATATCTGATCAACAGAAGCCTCGTTCTTGAAGGCCCATGTGGAAGCCACAGCCCTAGTGGAGTGAGCTGTGATTCTTTCAGGAGGCTGCCGTCCGGCAGTCTCATAAGCCAATCGGATGATGCTTTTAAGCCAAAAAGAGAGAGAGGTAGAAGTTGCTTTTTGACCTCTCCTCTTACCAGAATAAACAACAAACAAGGAAGATGTTTGTCTGAAATCCTTTGTAGCCTCTAAATAGAATTTTAGAGCACGAACTACATCCAAATTGTGCAACAAACGTTCCTTCTTTGAAACTGGATTCGGACACAAAGAAGGCACAACTATCTCCTGGTTAATATTTTTGTTAGAAACAACTTTCGGAAGAAAACCAGGTTTAGTACGCAAAACCACCTTATCTGCATGGAACACCAGATAAGGAGGAGAACACTGCAGAGCAGATAACTCTGAAACTCTTCTAGCAGAAGAAATTGCAACCAAAAACAAAACTTTCCAAGATAATAACTTAATATCTACGGAATGTAAGGGTTCAAACGGAACCCCTTGAAGAACTGAAAGAACTAAATTGAGACTCCAAGGAGGAGTCAAAGGTTTGTAAACAGGCTTGATTCTAACCAGAGCCTGAACAAAAGCTTGAACATCTGGCACAGCCGCCAGCTTTTTGTGAAGTAAAACAGATAAAGCAGAAATCTGTCCCTTCAAAGAACTTGCAGATAATCCTTTCTCCAAACCCTCTTGTAGAAAGGATAGAATCTTAGGAATTTTTACCCTGTTCCATGGGAATCCTTTCGATTCGCACCAACAGATATATTTCTTCCATACTTTATGGTAAATTTTCCTAGTTACAGGCTTTCTAGCCTGAATAAGAGTATCAATGACAGAATCTGAGAACCCACGCTTTGATAAAATCAAGCGTTCAATCTCCAAGCAGTCAGTTGGAGTGAGGCCAGATTCGGATGTTCGAACGGACCTTGAACAAGAAGGTCCCGTCTCAAAGGTAGCTTCCATGGTGGAGCCGATGACATATTCACCAGGTCTGCATGGCCACGCAGGAGCTATCAAGATCACCGAAGCCCTCTCCTGATTGATCCTGGCTACCAGCCTGGGAATGAGAGGAAACGGTGGGAATACATAGGCTAGGTTGAAGGTCCAAGGTGCTACTAGTGCATCTACTAGAGTCGCCTTGGGATCCCTGGATCTGGACCCGTAGCAAGGAACCTTGAAGTTCTGACGAGACGCCATCAGATCCATGTCTGGAATGCCCCATAATTGAGTTATGTGGGCAAAGATTTCCGGATGGAGTTCCCACTCCCCCGGATGAAAAGTCTGACGACTCAGAAAATCCGCTTCCCAATTTTCCACTCCAGGGATGTGGATTGCAGACAAGTGGCAGGAGTGAATCTCCGCCCATTGAATTACTTTGGTCACTTCTTCCATCGCCAGGGAACTCCTTGTTCCCCCCTGATGGTTGATATATGCAACAGTCGTCATGTTGTCTGATTGAAACCTTATGAATTTGGCCTTTGCTAGTTGAGGCCAAGCTCTGAGAGCATTGAATATCGCTCTCAGTTCCAGAATGTTTATCGGGAGAAGAGATTCTTCCCGAGACCATAGACCCTGAGCTTTCAGGGAGTTCCAGACCGCGCCCCAGCTCACCAGACTGGCGTCGGTCGTGACAATGACCCACTCTGGTCTGCGGAAGCTCATCCCTTGAGACAGGTTGTCCAGGGTCAGCCACCAACGGAGTGAATCTCTGGTCCTCTGATCTACTTGGATCGTCGGGGACAAGTCTGTATAATCCCCATTCCACTGTCTGAGCATGCACAGTTGTAATGGTCTTAGATGAATCCGCGCAAAAGGAACTATGTCCATTGCCGCAACCATCAAACCTATTACTTCCATGCACTGCGCTATGGAAGGAAGAAGAACAGAATGAAGTACTTGACAAGAGCTTAGAAGCTTTGATTTTCTGGCCTCTGTCAGAAAAATCTTCATTTCTAAGGAGTCTATTATTGTTCCCAAGAAGGGAACTCTTGTTGACGGGAATAGAAAACTTTTTTCTACGTTCACTTTCCACCCGTGAGATCTGAGAAAGGCTAGGACAATGTCCGTATGAGCCTTTGCTTGTGGCAGAGACGACGCTTGAATTAGAATGTCGTCCAAGTAAGGTACTACTGCAATGCCCCTTGGCCTTAGCACCGCTAGAAGGGACCCTAGTACCTTTGTGAAAATTCTTGGAGCAGTGGCTAATCCGAATGGAAGTGCCACAAACTGGTAATGCCTGTCCAGAAAGGCGAATCTTAGGAACTGATGATGTTCCTTGTGGATAAGAATATGTAGATACGCATCCTTTAAATCCACCGTGGTCATGAATTGACCTTCCTGGATGGTAGGAAGAATTGTCCGAATGGTTTCCATTTTGAACGATGGAACCCTGAGAAATTTGTTTAGGATCTTGAGATCCAAAATTGGCCTAAATGTTCCCTCTTTTTTGGGAACTATGAACAGATTGGAGTAAAACCCCATCCCTTGTTCTCCTAATGGAACAGGATGAATCACTCCCATTTTTAACAGGTCTTCTACACAATGTAAGAATGCCTGTCTTTTTATTTGGTCTGAAGACAATTGAGACCTGTGGAACCTTCCCCTTGGGGGTAGTTCCTTGAATTCTAGGAGATAACCTTGAGAAACTATTTCTAGCGCCCAAGGATCCTGAACATCTCTTGCCCAAGCCTGAGCGAAGAGAGAGAGTCTGCCCCCCACCAGATCCGGTCCCAGATCGGGGGCCAGCATCTCATGCTGTTTTGGTAGCGGTAGCAGGCTTCTTGGCCTGCTTACCCTTGTTCCAGCCTTGCATCGGTCTCCAGGCTGGTTTGGTTTGAGAAGAATTACCCTCTTGCTTAGAAGATGTAGAGTTTGAGGCTGGTCCGTTTCTGCGAAAGGGACGAAATTTTTTTTATTTTTAGCCTTAAAAGACCTATTCTGAGGAAGGGCGTGGCCCTTTCCCCCAGTGATGTCTGAAATAATCTCTTTCAAGTCAGGGCCAAACAGCGTTTTCCCCTTGAAAGGGATGTTAAGCAATTTGTTCTTGGAGGACACATCCGCTGACCAAGACTTTAGCCAAAGCGCTCTGCGCGCCACAATAGCAAAACCTGAATTTTTCGCCGCTAATCTAGCTAATTGCAAAGTGGCGTCTAAGGTAAAAGAGTTAGCCAATTTAAGTTCTTGAACTCTGTCCATAACCTCCTCATAAGAAGATGCTTTATTGAGCGACTTTTCTAGTTCTTCGAACCAGAAACACGCTGCTGTAGTGACAGGAACAATGCATGAAATTGGTTGTAGAAGGTAACCTTGCTGAACAAACATCTTTTTAAGCAAACCCTCTATTTTTTTATCCATAGGATCTTTGAAAGCACAACTATCTTCTATGGGGATAGTGGTGCGTTTGTTTAGAGTAGAAACCGCCCCCTCGACCTTGGGGACTGTCTGCCATAAGTCCTTCCTGGGGTCGACCATAGGAAATAATTTCTTAAATATAGGGGGAGGGACAAAAGGTATGCCGGGCCTTTCCCATTCTTTATTTACAATGTCCGCCACCCGCTTGGGTATAGGAAAAGCTTCGGGGGGCACCGGGACCTCTAGGAACTTGTCCATCTTACATAATTTCTCTGGAATGACCAAATTGTCACAATCATCCAGAGTAGATAACACCTCCTTAAGCAGAGCGCGGAGATGTTCCAATTTAAATTTGAATGTAATAACGTCAGGTTCAGCTTGTTGAGAAATTTTTCCTGAATCTGAAATTTCTCCCTCAGACAAAACCTCCCTGGCCCCTTCAGACTGGTGTAAGGGCATGTCAGAACCATTATCATCAGCGTCCTCATGCTCTTCAGTATCTAAAACAGAGCAGACACGCTTTCGCTGATAAGCGGGCATTTTGGCTAAAATGTTTTTAATAGAATTATCCATTACAGCCGTTAATTGTTGCATAGTAAGGAGGATTGGCGCACTAGATACCTCCTGAGTGGGCAAGACTGGTGTAGACATGGAAGGAGATGATGCAGTACCATGCTTACTCCCCTCACTTAAGGAATCAGTTTGGGCAACATTATCATCAGTGGCATCATTGTCCCTACTTTGTTTGTCACATTCATCACATATATTTAAATGGAGAGGAACCTTGGCTTCCGAACATACAGAACATCGTCTATCTGCTAGTTCAGACATGTTAATAGGCATAAACTTGATAACAAAGCACAAAAAACGTTTTAAAAGAAAACCGTTACTGTCTCTTTAAATTTTAAACTGAACACACTTTATTACTGAATATGCGAAAAAGTATGAAGGAATTGTTCAAAATTCACCAAAATTTCACCACAGTGTCTTAAAGCCTGAAAAGTATTGCACACCAAAATTTGAAAGCTTTAACTCTTAAAATAACGGAACCGGAGCCGTTTTTACTTTTAACCCCTATACAGTCCCTGGTATCTGCTTTGCTGAGACCCAACCAAGCCCAGAGGGGAATACGATACCAAATGACGCCTTCAATAAGCTTTTTCAGTGGATCTGAGCTCCTCACACATGCATCTGCATGCCTTGCTTCTCAAAAACAACTGCGCATTAGTGGCGCGAAAATGAGGCTCTGCCTACGACTAGAAAAGGCCCCCAGTGAAAAAGGTGTCCAATACAGTGCCTGCCGTTTTTTTAACAGAATTCCCAAGATTAAAATAACTCTCCAAAGTTATAAACCATTAAATATGCTTATAAAGTAATCGTTTTAGCCCAGAAAAATGTCTACCAGTCTTTAAAGCCCTTGTGAAGCCCTTTATTCTTATATTAAAAATTAAGAAAATGGCTTACCGGATCCCATAGGGAAAATGACAGCTTCCAGCATTACCAAGTCTTGTTAGAAATGTGTCATACCTCAAGCAGCAAAAGTCTGCTCACTGTTTCCCCCAACTGAAGTTAATTCCTCTCAACAGTCCTGTGTGGAAACAGCCATCGATTTTAGTAACGGTTGCTAAAATCATTTTCCTCTTACAAACAGAAATCTTCATCTCCTTTCTGTTTCAGAGTAAATAGTACATACCAACACTATTTTAAAATAACAAACTCTTGATTGAAGAATAAAAACTACATTTAAACACCAAAAAACTCTTAGCCATCTCCGTGGAGATGTTGCCTGTGCAACGGCAAAGAGAATGACTGGGGAAGGCGGAGCCTAGGAGGGATCATGTGACCAGCTTTGCTGGGCTCTTTGCCATTTCCTGTTGGGGAAGAGAATATCCCACAAGTAAGGATGACGCCGTGGACCGGACACACCTATGTTGGAGAAATAGCTAGAGACATATACCTGACATCAACTCTAATGATATCAAAAGATGGTATCACCAATAAAATTATTAGCATGTTATAGAATAATAATAATGCTATAAAATTATGATTGTTACTTGTTGCGCTAAAGCTTCTAACCAAAAAGTTGAAGCTGCAGCAACATCCGCTAAAAATATAGCAGGTCTAAGAAGATTACCTGAACATAAGTAAGCTTTTCTTAGAAAGGATTCAATTTTCCTATCTAAAGGATCCTTAAATGAAGTACTATCTGCCGTAGGAATAGTAGTACATTAGCAGGAGTAGAGACAGCCCCATAACCTTAGGGATTTTTGTCCCAAAAAACTCTAATCTGTCAGATGGCACAGGATATAATTTGCTTAAACGTCTAGAAGGAGTAAATAAATTACCCAAATTATTCCATTCCCTGGAAATTACTTCAGAAATAGCATCAGGGAGATAAAACACTTCTGGAATAACTACAGGAGATTTAAAAACCTTATTTAAACGTTTACATTTAGTATCAAGAGGACCAGAATCCTCTATTTCTAATGCAAATAATACTTCTTTAAGTAAAGAACGAATAAATTCCATCTTGAACAAATACAAAGATTTATCAGCATCAACCTCTGAGACAGAAACCTCTGAACCAGAAGAACCATTATCAGTATCAGAATGATGATGTTCATTTAAAAATTCATCTGAAAAAAGAGAAGTTTTAAAAGACTTTTATGTATACTAGAAGGAGAAATAACAGACATAGCCTTCTTAATGGATTTAAAAAATAAAATCTCTTATGTTATCAGGAACACTCTGAAAATTAGATGTTGACGGAACAGCAACAGGTAATGTAACAGTACTAAAGGAAATTTTATCTGCATTAATAAGTTTGACATGACATGCAATACAAACAACAGCTGGAGAAACAGATACCAAAAGTTTATAGCAGATACACTTAGCTTGGTAGCTCCAGCACTGTGCAGTGATTTTCCTGAAGTATCTTCTGACTCAGTTGCAACGTGGAACATCTTGCAATATGTAAAAGAAAAAAACAACATATAAAGCAAAATTGATCAAATTCCTTAAATGACAGTTTCAGGAATGGGAAAAAAATGAATGAACAAGCTTCTAGCAACCAGAAGCAATAAATAATGTGACTTAAATAATGTGGAGACAAAAGTGACGCCCATATTTTTTAGCGCCAAAAAAGACGCCCACATTATTTGGCGCCTAAATGCTTTTGGCGCCAAAAATGACGCCACATCCGGAACGCCGACATTTTTTGACGCAAAAAAACATCAAAAAATGACGCAACTTCCGGCGACACGTATGACGCCGGAAACAGAAAAAAATTTTTGCGCCAAAAAAGTCCGCGCCAAGAATGACGCAATAAAATGAAGTATTTTCTGCCCCCGCGAGCCTAACAGCCCACAGGGAAAAAGTCACATTTTTTAAGGTAAGAAAAAATGATTGAAACAAATGCATTTATCCCAAATATGAAACTGACTGTCTGAAAAATAAGGAATGTTGAACATTCTGAGTCAAGGCAAATAAATGTTCGAATACATATATTTAGAACTTTATAAACAAAGTGCCCAACCATAGCTTAGAGTGTCACAGAAAATAAGATTTACTTACCCCAGGACACTCATCTACATGTTTGTAGAAAGCCAAACCAGTACTGAAACGAGAATCAGCAGAGGTAATGGTATATATAAGAGTATATCGTCGATCTGAAAAGGGAGGTAAGAGATGAATCTCTACGACCGATAACAGAGAACCTATGAAATAGACCCCGTAGAAGGAGATCACTGTATTCAAATAGGCAATACTCTCCTCACATCCCTCTGACATTCACTGCACGCTGAGAGGAAAACCGGGCTCCAACTTGCTGCGGAGCGCATATCAACGTAGAATCTAGCACAAACTTACTTCACCACCTCCATCGGAGGCAAAGTTTGTAAAACTGAATTGTGGGTGTGGTGAGGGGTGTATTTATAGGCATTTTAAGGTTTGGGAAACTTTGCCCCTCCTGGTAGGAATGTATATCCCATACGTCACTAGCTCATGGACTCTTGCTAATTACATGAAAGAAAGAAAGAGCAGAGTAAACCTACTCTGGCTTTCTATACCATGGGCAGCAAATATGTTAGGAAAACGCAGCAAGGCACACCTTACAAGTTCCTAACTGCTTTAAAGCCACCACTACTCTACTGGAGAGATTAATGTGGACTACAGCTATACCCAAAACAAAGGAAAGAACAGAGCAAACCTACTCTGGCTTTCAAAATAATGAAATCTTGATTGAAGCGAAAGAAATCCAACTTTCTACAGACATCAAAACTTCACCTCCTCCATGCACTAAAGGCAAAGAGAATGACTGGGGGTTGTGGGAAGGGAAGTTATTTTTGCTCTTTGCCTCCTCCTGCTGGCTAGGAGTGGTATTCCCAACAGTAATTTATGAAGCCGTGGACTCACCATATCTTAGGAAAGAAATAACTGGTAAATCAGGTCAGCGATAAGCACTTTAGTGTAGTGTAGTTTTGTTATAGGTCACTGTTCCTTTATCTTACTATGCAAAAGTAAAATACACCTCTGTTTAATGGGAACAGCTAGTTTACAGATGTTACTTATGCTAATAACTATGACTGGTATACGTTCTCTCGCAACAAAGGTGGCAAAATGAATGAGGTACAGAGTACACAAAGTGACTTTAATAACATTGCACATTTGCTCCCTAAAGTCTGATAAGAAGCCATTCCCAAGAACAACAATGCAGAAAACATATTGGCACAGGAGTTGGAAAGTATACAGGCCTCTATAGTCCGTTATCTAAACTAGCTTTGTAGCATGGGGAGTACAACTTACCTTCTTATAGTCTTTTTCAGTCTCATCCTTAGAGCCTAAAGTGGTATTGTGCTTTTGAAACATGTAAGTCCCTGCCCTGTAAGGCAGAATACTATTGACATTTTCTGTTACCCTGAAAATAAAAGCAAGAGTCAATTAACAGTTAAACACAATCATTGTGTACAGATTCCATTTTATTTGGTGTATAGTTCAATCCCTACCCCCTTCCTTACATATATTGTGACTAATTCTTCACCTACAGCCTTAACACTGTGTGGCATCTTAGTTGAGAATGAAAAGCTCCATAGTTAATTGGACCTTTTAATATAACAGCAAATTATGCTTACCAGATAATTTCCTTTCCTTCTGTATGAAGAGAGTCCACGGCTTCATTCCTTACTTGTGGGAAACATATAAACAAGCTCTAGAGGACACTGAATGAAAACAGGAGGGTAAAAAGTGAGGGGTTCGACCCTGTTCTGAGGGCACCACAGCCTGCAAAACCCTTTCTCCCAAAAGCTGCTTCTGCCAAAGCAAAAACGCCAAATATGTAAAAGTCTGAAAAAATATGCAAGGAAGACCGAGTAGTCACCCTACAAATCTGATCCCTAGAGGCCTCATTCTCAAAAGACCCAAGAGGAAGTCACAGCTCTAGTTGAATGAGCCTTAATCCTCTGAGGAGGCTTGTGTCCCGTTGACTCATAAGCTAAGCGAACATGCTCCTCAACCAGAAAACCAAGGAAGTGGACAAGGCTTCCTGCCCCTTAAGCTTCCCAGAATAAACACAAACAAGAAGTCTGACAAAACTCCTTTGTAGCCTGAAGATAGAACTTCAAGGCCCGAACCACATCCAAGTTACGAAATAACCACTCCTTTGACGAAGGAGGACTAGGACACAAGGAAGGAACCACAATCTCCTGATTGATGTTGCGATCTTAAACAACCATAGGAAGAAAACCTAACCCAGTGAGAACAGCCTTAGCCGCATGAAAAACTAGGTAAGGGACCTCACATTGCAAGGCAGCCATCTCAGAAGCAATAGCTAGTAGAAAAAAACCTTCCAAGACAGAAAATCTTAATGTCAATTCCATGCATAAGCCCAAACAGAGCCTTCTGCAAAACTTATAACAAGATGTAAACTCCAAGGAGGAGCGCTAGATTTAAACACAGGCCTGATCCAGTCAAAGCCTGAACAAAAGACTGGACAACTGGTAGCTCTGAGAACCTCTCGAGCAGTAAAACAGATAGGGCTGAAACCTGTCCCCTAAGGGAGCTACAGAAGGCCCTTTTTCAGAGCATCCTGGAGAAAGGAAAGGATCCTGGAAAACCAGGCCTTTTGCCAGGAGAATCCCCGCTCTACATACCAGAAGAAGTAGGTCCTGCACCCCTTATGATAGATGCGACGATACACCGGCTTATGAGCTAGAACAAGAGTATCAGCAATTCTTTCAGAAAAACTTCTCTTGGATAAGACTAAGCGTTCAATTCCACACAGTCAGCCTCAGAGAGTCCAGATTGTGAGGAACACAAGGACCCGCTTCAGCAGATCCCTGTAGCAAGGTCTATGGAGGCAATGCCCCTAAACTGCGACAACTCTAGATATAAACGGAGCAAACCGTCTCACTGACGCCTGCTCCTGCTAGGATTGGCCACCCACAACAAAGAGTGACATAGCCGAAAGAGAAGGTTAAAAAGAAACCTCTAAGGAATGCTGGATGACTAGCATATTCAGGATGAAAAGGCCGGAGCCCCACCAGGGTTCAAACCCACCTTCTGCTACAGATGTGGTGGAGCCAACACTGACGCCTTGAAACTTGATCGGCTTCCCCATCCATACAAATATTCAAGCAGGGAATGGTTGTAGGAGACATCCGATCATAGAGAGGGTCGTTGGCAATGAGCCGACGTGGGCCTCCGACCACCACCAAACACGAGACCGCCCCGTTTAGCAGGAGGACTCTCCTTCTCCAAAAGAAGGTCTCCCCACAGAGGTCCCAACTGGTACGAACCCAGAAAAACAAATCCTTCAAGCAGAATGCTCGCTGAGGAACCTAAGGAATAATCGGAAGGAATCTCCCAACCCACAGACCTCCCTGGGACACACTCTCCCAGGGAGATCTGAACGGAACAATGAGATTGAATTTCCCCACCGGTATTCCATGCAAGTCTGTTAAAACAGATTCACCAACACCATGCCAAAGTCACGGTCTCGGCTGTGTATATCACTCTCCACCACCGCATCAAGACCAGAAGGGGGCTGAAGGGCATAACACGATGGGTAAATTTGCAAGATCTCATGATTTAAAGAAAACTGCCACAGTAGGATTCAACTCTAAGCCTTCAGCTTGCTAGGCAGGGTAGATAAAAATCCCTGTCAATAAGACAAAACAGCATTCAGATCCACCCTGGTGTCGACACCAGCAACTCAGGTCTAGATCCAACTCTGAGGATCCAAAAGACACAAGAAAATCCCTAAAAGTCTATTAGCAGGTGAAGGTAAGAAACCCAGAAAGGGCGAGATCCCGGGAACTACTGTAAAATCTGGAAGCAGGATACTGCCACCTTAAACCCCAGATCAGAACAAGGTTTACTGTAAGATACGGTTCCTAAGAATTGGATTGGCCCAAAACGGATGAAACAGGAAAGATATCCTTCTTCCTAACAAAGGAAGGCAGAACCTTACATTCTCCAGCGAAAGAAGAACTAATAAGCTTTGCTTAAAAACCATTTGCTTAAAAAACCCAATTAAGACGGGAAGACCCTCCCCCTATTAGGGTATGCACCAACAGCGGAAGAAAATATTCCCACAGTGCGATAGATACCGGGACAATGACGCCAAAGGTCACTTGAAAAACTTCCCCTTCTCTGACAAAACAATTGCCCAGAAAAGAAGCCTAGTTCCGGCCTCTAGGACCCCTATATGTATAAGATCCAGTATCAAGCCCCCATCCCAGAAAATACCTAAACATGTCTAGTCTGTTGTTAACTAGGATAGATGGGCCTGCTGTACCTGGACCGGAAATCTAGAAAAAACTCCTCTTAAGTAGAAAGAAGGAACAGAACTAATTAGTATTCACAACAGGTCCTGTCTGTCATCTAGGATACGACATATTTTCCGGAACACTCCAGGGCTTAAACAAAAACTTCTTAAATTCCAGCAACGCTAAAACAACTGAATAATCCAATTAAAGAAATTAAGCTTTGTGGCCTAAAATTTTTCTCGAAACTATCGGGGAACTATCACCCCGAGCAGAAATCTATAAGCTTCCACCGGAAGTTTCCAACAATCTCGACTATCAAGTCTATAGTAACAAAAATCCCATGTGATGAAACGTCTTTCTAAGAAGAGTTTCTAAAACAACCCAGAACCCCAAAAAAAAAACTATCCGAGCGGAATAGCAAAGTATAAGAAAATAGGCAAGCGCCCACAAATAAGCTGAAAAGGAGTGTGCAAACAAAAACAGGTCTGGCATGTCATACGATAAACGATAAAACAAAAAGTAAAACAAGACGACAAGAATATCACCATCCTCCACTCTTCTAGTCAAGATCGTTATCCGATTTAGAGGACTGAGATTAAACTGATGGATCAGTACTGGGAACCTCTAACATCCCCAAAACCTCTCTCAGAAGTAAACGCAGGCATGCCAATCTAAATCTAAATGCTAAGCCCTCCACAGTCGGAGGACCCCAGTCAGCAGACTCTGACCCTGGCGGTTCTCCCTCTGAAGTCTCAGAGAGAACCGCATCCCCAGAGGACTGATCGGACACAATCATCGTTTTACACAAATGTCCTTGGGCAGGAGAGCCTGGATTAACCCTTCGCTTACGCGTAGCAGGAATAAGTAACATCGCTAAGCCTGTAGAGATGGCCATGCGGAACTGTGTAGTAACCTCTGGTGGAAACAAACCCCTTACAGGCGAAGGAGGATCGGAACTCAGAAGACTGCATATGTAGGAACAGAATCTAGGGAACACACCTCACTGGACGAAGAGTCCTCAGAGGCGGATGGCTCAGTGGTCTCTAACATCTCAACATTGGTTGATGAGAACACTCTATTGCGGCATATGAAACAATTGAGAGGGCTGGATTACCCGGGCTTCCTCACAATAATCACAATATATACACATGTATAAAATTTTGTATCGGAGGGATCCCCCTCTAAAATATCAGAATCCTCCATAACTCGTATATATCAAATTATAGAAAAGGAAAAACAAATGGCTGGGGGGCACTCACCACCTCCTATGACCCAGACAGATAGAGAAGATGCTCCTCTCCGCAGACACCCGGTCAGAAATCATAAGCAGGGAAAAAAAAACGTGACTATTCCCGGTCACATAGTGCTCATGCAGGACCTGCCCCTGCTGAGGAAAAAGCACACCAGCTTAATATAAAGAAATTGCACAGCTCTCAAAATTAAAATAACCTGTACGTTCCATATCAGCCTAAGAGCCCAAATGTTCTTACACATAAGCAGTCGAAATCACATAACAAATATGATTAAAAAATCCCCACTGTTCAATAATTCCCCTCAGGAGATATTAACCCTTGATTCCATAAAGATAAAGGAGTCCCACTGTGACCCTGTCTTCTATCGTTAACATGTGTGTAAAATAATGAAACTATCTTACCGGAATATATGCCATGGAACAGTGACACGGTCCTTCAAGTTTGACAGTTTTGTGATGGGTGGAGGAAGCTGGAGCTGCAGTGAAGATTAAAAAGGTAAGTTTTTTTTCCTCAATAGGAGTGAAATGTAAATTCTGATGAATTAAAGTGCCACTGTTTTTAATCGAATTTTTAAAAACTGGGCACTTTAGCATCAAAATTGACATTCATTTTAAGGAGCTGTTAATATGAGTCTGGATGGTTTTCAAGACTCCCTGCATCTCCAGACTAACTTTCATCACTGAGAGGCTGACAAGACTACTTAAAACTCCAGTCCCATCTCGAAGGGCAGATACCCTTCCTAAGGAACTACTCTGAAATCTTCTGACACTTCTCTGCCAACCTTCTGTGACGAAAGGCAAAGAATGACTGGGGGATGAGGGAAGTGGGGGAGGTATTTAAGCCTTTGGCTGGGGCGTCTTTGCCTCCTTCTGGTAGCCAGGTTCTGTATTCCCACAAATAAGGAATGAAGCTGTGGACTCTCCTCATATTAAGGAAATCCCGTTTTCATTTGTTTGAATATTGTTAAACCCTCTCTGGTAACAATTAACCCCCTACAAAGTTATATAGTTCAAATCGGTACTGTGCTCATGCGCTAGTTCAGAAGAGAGCACAGGAGGCGATCAGTGAATCCGGACTGACTGTGCCCTGCCCAAGAGCAGCAATGCACTGAAGTTCCCGAAAGGGAGTTTAACCAATGTATGGGGGTTAAACAACACTATAATTTGTGTAAAGATTAATTAGAACATTTTATTATTACGTAAGAAAGTCTCTAAATAGATGTAAACATTAAAACAACGACGATTATACAGAAATGTTCCCATAAACTCAAACATTCCAAATGCATAACAATGCACTTTAAAACATGAAGGTCAAAATTAAAAAGACTTTAAACTGTAATAAACTATCATGCAAGTTAAAGGGATAGTAAACCCCCAAAATGTTATTGTTTAAAAAGATAATCCCTTTATTTACCATTCCCCAGATATGCATAACCAACACTTATAGAAATATAATTGTTACCTCTAATTACTTTGTATCTAAGCTTCTGCTGACTGCCTCCTTATCTCAGATCTTTTGACAGACTTGTATTTCAGGCAATTAGTGTTGATTCTTAAATAACCTAACGTGCATGAGCACAATGTTATTTATGTTTAAATAGTTTTTATTTTTATTGAGGTTAGTCATTTGTTAACAACGAAAATAAGGGAATATACCATAAACATGAGTTACGTAAAAAGAATTACAGGCAATATATGTATATTCATGTATATTAGTAACCGGTTATTTATATGAAACACATGAACTAACGCCCTCTAGCTGTGAAAAACTGTCAAATGCAGAGGAGGCCTTCAAGGGCTTAGAAATTAGCATATGAGCCTACATAGGTTTAGCTTTTAACTAAGACTATCAAGAGAACAAAGCAAATTTGATGATTAAAGTAAATTAGAAAGTTGTTTAAAATTAAATACCCTATCTGAATCATGAACTTTTAATTTGGACTTTAACTTTTTTAACCTTAAAGGGATAGTAGAGGTCATATTAAAGTGAAGATGTTCATATTGGTTTAGAACATTCTAGGGACTGAATGCTCACTGGCTTGTAAACAAAAAACACACTATTAGTGGACACAATAACATGTCAAAGTATAAGTAATTCACTTAATAACACTTAAAGGGACAAAAAACACTTTGTAATTACAAGACATTTATTTATGTTGTTGTGGAATAATGTATCAGCCAAGCCTAAATGTTTATTAAAACAAACATCCTTTTTATCAATTGCTGAAATCCCCCTACCATTTGCCTTATCTGGGCTTTTGAGTATAGACACCATGGCTAGTTATGGTTATAATGTTAGTATTAGGCATGTGTGTATAAAGAAAAATAATGCTGAATACCGCTGCTGGTAGCAGCATTTGGCTCTTTTCAGAGTCGATTTGTTATAGTGAAACACACAAAGATCTGGATTTGCATAAATCTTTGTGAGTTGCATTATTATATAAATGAATCCAGCTCTGAAAACTGCTGAATGCAGTTACTCGCAGCCATATTCAGCATTTGTTTATGAAAACAAATGTCGAATAGACACCTAGTAAATATAAAGTACATTGTTTCACAGCTGTTTGCAGCTAAAGCCAATTAGGAAAATAAATGTAGCAGAGTATGCCTTGATAAGTCAGTAGAATGCATTTTAAAGTTCTGAGAATCAGAAAATCATAACTTTTCAGAGCCAAATGACATTAAAGGGGGAAAATAATTAAAGTATAATGTAAATGAATTTCATTACGAATAATTACTTTATATAAAAATCTCAAGGTGTTTACTGCTCCTTTAAAGTATTTTTAGAACTATATCTGATGTATGAATGTTGTCTCTGGTAATAACGTATTCATGTACTAGCACACAATAATACAGAATACACACACACATATATATTTAAATATATATATAAAAAAAAAAACTATTTATGTAAGAACTTACCTGATAATTTGTTTCATAATGGCAAGAGTCCATGATCTAGTGACGTATGGGATATACATTTCTACCAGGAGGGGGCAAAGTTTCCCAAACCTCAAAATGCCTATAAATACACCTCCCACCACACACACACTTCAGTTTTAATGTATAGCCAAGAAGTGAGGTGTAAAAAGGAGTAAAAAAGCATACAAAAAAGAGGAACTGGAAAAAAATGCTTTTATACAAAAAAATCATAACCACTAAAAAATAGGGTGGGTCTCATGGACTCTTGCCACTATGAAAGAAATGAATTTATCAGGTAAGTTCTTGCATAAATTATGTTTTCTTTCATGTAAGTGGCAAGAGTCCATGAGCTAGTGTCGTATGGGACAATACCCAAGATGTGGAAATCCACAGAGTCACTAGAGAGGGAGGGATAAAAAAAACAACAGCTACTTCCGCTGAAAAAATTAAATCCAAATAATAAATAAGTTTTCTTAAATTTCAAAAAACTCAAATCATAGGCAAAATGAATCAAACTTAGACAGCTGCCTGAAGAACTTTTCTACCAAAGACATCAAAATGGTAAAATTTAGTAAATGTATGCAAAGAAGACCAAGTTGCTCCTTTGCAAATCGGATCAACTGAAGCTCCATTCTTAAAAGCCCAAGAAGTGGCAACTGATCTGGTAGAATGAGCTGTAATTCTCTGAGGCGGAGACTGCCCCGCCTCCAAATAAGCCTTGTGAATCAAAAGTTTCAACCAACATGCCAAAGAAATGGCACAGGCTTTCTGACCTTTCCATGAACCAGAGAAAATAAATAGACTACAAGTCTTTCTGAAATCCTTAGGAGCTTCAACATAGTATTTCAAAGCTCTTACCACATCCAAAGAATGAAGAGATCTCTCAAGAGAATTCTTAGGACACAAAGGAGGAACAACAATATCCCTACTAATGTTGTTAGAATTCCCAACTTTAGGCAAAAATGTAAACAAAGTCCGTAAAACCGCTTTATTTTGATGAAATATGAGATAAGGAGACTCACAAGAGAGCCAACAATTTAAAAACTCTTCTAGCAGAAGAGATAGCCAAAAGAAATACCACTTTCCAAGAAAGTAGTTTAATATCCAAACAATGCATAGGCTCAAAAGGAGGAGCCTGCAAAATCCTTAAAACCAAATTAAGACTCCAAGGATGAGAAATAGACTTAACAGGTTTGATACGAACCAAAGCCTGAACAAAATAGTGAATATCAGGAAGCTTAGGAATCTTTCTATGAAATAAGACAGAAAGAGCAGAGATTTGTCCCTTCAAAGTATTTGCTGACAAACCCTTATCCAAACCATCTTGAAGAAACTGTAAAATCAGAGGAATTCTAAAAGAATGCCAAGAAAAATTATGAGAGGAGCACCATGAAATATAGGTTTTACAAACCAGATAATAAATCTTCCTCGAAACTGACTTACGAGCCTGTAACATGGTGTCAATTACTGAGTCAGAGAAACCTCTATGACTAAGAACTAAGTGTTAAATTTCCAAACCTTTAAATTTAGAAATTTGAGATCCTGATGGAAAAACGGCCCTTGAGACAGAAGGTCTGGCCTTAAAGGAAGCGGCCACGGTTGGCAACTGGACATCCGGACAAGATCCGCATACCAGAACCTGTAAGGCCATGCAGGTGCTATCAGAAACACATGAGATTGTTCCAATATGATCTTGGAGATCACCCTTGGGAGAAGAACTAGAGGTGGAAAAATGTAAGCAGGTTGGTAAAACCAAGGAACTGCCAAAGCATCCACCATCTCTGCCTGAGGATCCTTGGATCTGGAAAGATATCTAGAAAGTTTCTTGTTCAAACGAGAGGCCATCAGATCTATTTCTGGAAGACCTCACATCTGAACAATCTGATGAAACACATCCGGATGGAGAGACCACTCCCCTGGATGCAAAGTCTGACAACTTAGATAATCCGCTTCCCAATTGTCTACACCTGGAATATGAATCGCAGAAATTAGACAAGAGTTGGACTCTGCCCAAGAAAGTATTCAAGATACTTCCTTCATTTCTAAGGAGCTGTGAGTCCCTCCCTGATGATTGACATATGCCACTGTTTTGATATTGTCTGTCTGAAAACGAATGAAAAGTTCTCTCTTAAGTAGAGGCCTGAAGAGATCTGAAGATAGCACAGAGTTCTAAAATGTTGATTGGTAACCTCGCCTCAAGGTTTCTAAACCCCTTGTGCTGTCAGAGACCTCCAGACAGCTCCCCAACCTGAAAGACTTGCATCTGTTGAGATCACAGTCCATGAAAAGCGAACAAAAGAGGCCCCTTGAATAATCCGATGATGGTCTAAGCACCAAGACAGAGAGAGTTGAATGTTGGGATTTAAGTATATCAACTGTGATATCCAAGTATAATCCCTGCACTAATGATTCAGCATGCAAAGCTGCGGAGGTCTCATATGAAAACGAGCAAAGGGGATCGCGTCCGATGCTGCAGTCATAAGACCTAAAACTTCCATGCACATAGCCACTAAAGAGAATGATCGAGACTGAAGGTTTAGACAAGCTAAAGCCAATTTAATTTGCCTCTTGTCTGTTAAAGACAGAGTCATGGACACTGAATCTATATGGAAACCTAAAAAGGTGAGCTTTGTTTGAGGAATCAAGAAACTTTTGAAAATTGATCCTCCAACCATGCTTTTGAAGAAACAACACTAGCTGTTTCGTGTGAGATTCTGCTAAATGAAAAGACTGAGTTAGTACCAAGATACCGTCCAAATAAGGAAACACCGCAATACCCTGCCCTCCGATTACAGATAGAAGGGCACCGAGAACCTTCGAAAAGATTCTTGGAGCTGTCGCTAGGCCAAATGGAAGAGCGACAAACTGGTAATGCTCATCTAGAAAAGAGAATCTCAGAAACCGATAGTGGTCTGGATGAATTGGAACATGAAGATAAGCATCCTGTAAGTCTACTGTGGACATAAAACGCCCTTGATGTACAAAAAGCAGAGTAGTCCTTATAGTCACCATCTTGAAAGTTGGGACTCTTAGAAAACGATTAAAAGGTTTCAGATCCAGAACGGAACAATCACCCCTGAAAGCTCTAGATCTGAAACACATTTCAGAAAAGCATGAGCTTGTACAGAAATTGAATCTTTTCACAGGCGGCCTTATTCTAAATCCTATTCGATACCCATGAGACACAATATTCTGAATCCACTGATTCTGAACAGAACCAGACCAAATTTCCTGAAACAATTTCAATCTGCCCCGCACCAGCTAAACTGGATTGAGGTCCGCACCTTCATGCAGTCTTGGGGGCTGGATTTTATTCCAATTTGAAGGACTCAATTTTTTTCTTTCGTGATTTAGATAGAGTATGCAATTTTAAGCAACTTTCTAATTTACTCCTATTATCAATTTTTCTTCGTTCTCTTGCTATCTTTATTTGGTTCAGACTCTGGATAGCACTTTATTGGTGGATAGATTTATACACCAATCAGCAAGAACAACCCAGGTTGTTCACCAAAAATGGGCCGGCATCTAAACTTACATTCTTGCCTTTCAAATGAAGAAAATTTGATAATAGGAGTAAATTAGAAAGTTGCTTAAAATGTCATGCTTTATCTGGATCACGAAAGAAAAAAATTGGGTTCAGTGTCCCTTTAAGGATGGTTTCCAATTCCAAAGAGGCCTTAGGGGAAGGAGTAAACTTTTGTTCCTTATTCTGACGAAAGTAACGAAAACGATTAGGAGCCTTAGGTGTTTTTGCGGGCGATTAGGTGTTTTTGTTCATACTTTGTGCGGGCGACGCAGCTTATGTAATCTCGCCCCAGGTGGGTTCGTTTGGCTGTGCACGCAACTGACGGCGGCGTTACAAAAGCAATTATAGTATAAATGAAGATAGTAGATTTTTTCTGTTCCATACAAACTTTATTCACATGTGCATCACATACAAAAGAGAAAAAAAACCTTTTCAACAAATTTTTATAAAATCTGGGACATAGTAAGGAATTGCCTAACCAAGTAGAAATAGCACCAGAACAAACCGAAAATTTTCCAAAGATGACTGAGCCCATCTATCTATAGTATCTTTAAAGAGATGGTAAACCCAAGCTTATAACAAACACTAGGATATACCATCAATAAACAGTTTCTCTCATCGTTTTGTAAAAACGATGCGAAACTCACCCTTTTAGCAAAGTAGATTGCTAACACAGCGCCTCCGGACGCGCACAGCACAGCGCTTTATTCAATGAGGTGACGTTTCCACTTCTAGACCAATAGCCGCTCGTGTCATCTGACATCCTAGCATGTTTGTTATACGCTTGGATTTACCATCACTTTAAATGAGTCATGGTTGGACAGGAATATCATGCTTGAATATGGAAATGGCTCTAGAAACCATAAGACAGTTACCAGTTTTACAAAGCAATAAAGGTATAACAAAATGTATAAACCTAGAAGAGAGACAATACAATACCTGTGACATAGTATAGACCAGGGTTCTTCAAACTTTTTTTCTCAAGAACCAGTGCCATGATACACTAAAATGTGTGTATACGTTAGTCCATATTGTAGTCAAACTTGAAAGTTTTGTAAAAGGTAGTAACACACAAACCACACTCGCACAAACCACACACACTCATACACACACTCTCACACAACACACACACACACACACTCTCACACAACACACACACACACTCTCACACAACACACACACACACTCTCACACAACACACACACACACTCTCACACAACACACACACACACACTCTCACACAACACACACACACACTCTCACACAACACACACACACACTCTCACACAACACACACACACACACTCTCACACAACACACACACACACTCACACAACACACACACACTCACACAACACACACACTCTCACACAACACACACACTCACACAACACACACACTCTCACACAACACACACACACTCTCACACACACACTCTCACACAACACACACACACACTCTCACACAACACACACACACACTCTCACACAACACACACACACACACTCTCATACAACACACACACTCACACACAACACACACACTCTTATACAACACACACTCATACAACACACACACACTCATACAACACACACAACACACACTCACACACAACACACACAACACTCTCTCACACACTCTCTCACACAACACACACACACATTCACACAACACACACTCTCACACAACACACACACTCTCACACAACACACACACTCTCACACACCACACACACTCTCACACACCACACACACTCTCTCACACACTCTCTCACACAACACACACACATTCACACAACACACACACTCTCACACACCACACACACACATTCACACACACTCTCACACACCACACACACACTCTCACACACCACACACACACACTCACACACCACACACACACTCTCACACACCACACACACACTCTCACACACCACACACACACTCTCACACACCACACACACACTCTCACACACCACACACACACTCTCACACACACTCTCACACACCACACACACACTCTCACACACCACACACACACTCTCACACACCACACACACACACTCTCACACACCACACACCACACACACACTCACACACCACACACACACACTCATACACCACACACACACTCTCATACAACACACACACACACTCTCATACAACACACACACACACACACTCTCATACAACACACACACACACTCTCATACAACACACACACACACACACACACACTCTCATACAACACACACACACACACACTCTCATACAACACACACACACACACACTCTCATACAACACACACACACACACTCTCATACAACACACACACACACACACACTCTCATACAACACACACACACACTCATACAACACACACACACACTCATACAACACACACACACACTCATACAACACACACACTCTCATACAACACACACACTCTCATACAACACACACACTCTCATACAACACACACACTCTCATACAACACACACACTCTCATACAACACACACACTCTCATACAACACACACACTCTCATACAACACACACACTCTCATACAACACACACACACACACTCTCATACAACACACACACACACACTCTCATACAACACACACACACACACACTCTCATACAACACACACACACACACACTCTCATACAACACACACACACACACACTCTCATACAACACACACACACACACACTCATACAACACACACACACACACACTCATACAACACACACACACACTCTCATACAACACACACACACACACTCTCATACAACACACACACTCTCATACAACACACACACACACACTCTCATACAACACACACACACACACTCTCATACAACACACACACACTCTCATACAACACACACACACACTCTCATACAACACACACACACACACACTCTCATACAACACACACACACACTCTCATACAACACACACACACACTCTCATACAACACACACACTCTCATACAACACACACACTCTCATACAACACACACACTCTCATACAACACACACACTCTCATACAACACACACACTCTCACACAACACACACTCTCACACAACACACACTCTCACACAACACACACTCTCACACAACACACACTCTCACACAACACACACTCTCACACAACACACACACACACACAAAAAACACACACACACACTCACACAACACACACACTCACACAACACACACACACTCACACAACACACACACACTCACACAACACACTCTCACACAACACACACACACTCTCACACAACACACACACACTCTCACACAACACACACACACTCTCATACAACACACACACACACTCTCATACAACACACACACACACTCTCATACAACACACACACTCACACACAACACACACACACTCACACAACACACACACACTCACACAACACACACACAACACACACACACTCTCACACAACACACTCTCACACAACACACACACACTCTCACACAACACACACACACTCTCACACAACACACACACACTCTCACACAACACACACACACACACTCATACAACACACACACACACTCTCATACAACACACACACTCACACACAACACACACACACACTCTTATACAACACACACTCATACAACACACACACACACACTCTCTCACACACTCTCTCACACACTCTCTCACACTCTCTCACACAACACACACACACATTCACACAACACACACACTCACACAACACACACACTCTCACACAACACACACACTCTCACACAACACACACACTCTCACACAACACACACACTCTCACACAACACACACACTCTCACACAACACACACTCTCACACCACACACACTCTCTCACACAACACACACACTCTCACACAACACACACACTCTCACACAACACACACACACTCTCACACACCACACACACTCACACACCACACACACACTCACACACCACACACACACTCTCATACAACACACACACTCTCATACAACACACACACACACTCTCATACAACACACACACACACAAAAAACACACACACACAACACACACACACACTCACACAACACACACACACTCTCACACAACACACACACACTCACACAACACACACACACTCACACAACACACACACACACTCTCATACAACACACACACTCACACACAACACACACACACACTCTTATACAACACACACTCATACAACACACACACACTCACACACAACACACACTCTCACACACTCTCTCACACTCTCTCACACAACACACACACACATTCACACAACACACACACTCTCACACAACACACACACTCTCACACAACACACACACTCTCACACAACACACACACTCTCACACACCACACACACTCTCTCACACACTCTCTTACACAACACACACACTCTCACACAACACACACACACTCACACACCACACACACACTTACACACCACACACACACTCACACACCACACACACACTCTCATACAACACACACACACACACACAACACACACAAAAAACACACACACACACACAACACAAACACACACTCACACAACACACACACACACTCACACAACACACACACACTCACACAACACACACACACTCACACAACACACACACTCTCACACAACACACACACTCTCACACAACACACACACTCTCACACAACACACACACTCTCACACAACACACACACACACACTCTCACACAACACACACACACACTCTCACACAACACACACACACACTCTCATACAACACACACACACACTCTCATACAACACACACACTCACACACAACACACACACACACTCTTATACAACACACACTCATACAACACACACACACACACACAACACACACTCTCTCACACACTCTCTCACACAACACACACACACATTCACACAACACACACACTCTCACACAACACACACACTCTCACACAACACACACACTCTCACACAACACACACACTCTCACACACCACACACACTCTCTCACACACTCTCTCACACAACACACACACTCTCACACCACACACACACTCACACACTCACACACCACACACACACTCACACACCACACACACACTCTCATACAACACACACACTCTCATACAACACACACACTCTCATACAACACACACACACACTCTCATACAACACACACACACACACTCTCATACAACACACACACTCATACAACACACACACTCATACAACACACACTCTCATACAACACACACACACACACTCATACAACACACACACACACACTCATACAACACACACACACTCTCATACAACACACACACACACACTCTCATACAACACACACACACACACACTCTCATACAACACACACACACACTCTCATACAACACACACACACACTCTCATACAACACACACACACACACTCTCATACAACACACACACTCATACAACACACTCTCATACAACACACACTCATACAACACACACACACACTCATACAACACACACACACACACTCATACAACACACACACACACACTCTCATACAACACACACACACACACACTCATACAACACACACACACACACACTCTCATACAACACACACACACACACACTCTCATACAACACACACACACACTCTCATACAACACACACACACACTCTCATACAACACACACACACACACTCTCATACAACACACACACACACACTCTCATACAACACACACACTCATACAACACACACACTCATACAACACACACACTCATACAACACACACACACACACTCATACAACACACACACACACACTCATACAACACACACACACACACTCTCATACAACACACACACTCACACACACACTCTCATACAACACACACACACACTCTCATACAACACACACACACACTCTCATACAACACACACACACACTCTCATACAACACACACACACACTCTCATACAACACACACACACACTCTCATACAACACACACACACACTCTCATACAACACACACACACACTCTCATACAACACACACACACACTCTCATACAACACACACACACACTCTCATACAACACACACACACACTCTCATACAACACACACACACACTCTCATACAACACACACACACACACTCTCATACAACACACACTCTCATACAACACACACACACACTCATACAACACACACACACTCTCATACAACACACACACACACTCTCATACAACACACACACTCATACAACACACACACACACTCTCATACAACACACACACACACTCTCATACAACACACACACACACTCTCATACAACACACACACACACTCTCATACAACACACACACACACTCTCATACAACACACACACACACTCTCATACAACACACACACACACACTCTCATACAACACACACACACTCTCATACAACACACACACTCTCATACAACACACACACACACTCATACAACACACACACACTCTCATACAACACACACACACTCTCATACAACACACACACACACTCTCATACAACACACACACTCTCATACAACACACACACACACTCTCATACAACACACACACACACACACACACTCTCATACAACACACACACACACACTCTCATACAACACACACACTCTCATACAACACACACACTCTCATACAACACACACACTCTCATACAACACACACACTCTCATACAACACACACACACACTCATACAACACACACACACACACTCATACAACACACACACACACACTCTCATACAACACACACACACACTCTCATACAACACACACACACACACACTCTCATACAACACACACACACTCTCATACAACACACACACACACTCTCATACAACACACACACACACACACTCTCATACAACACACACACACACTCTCATACAACACACACACACACTCTCATACAACACACACACACTCTCATACAACACACACACACTCTCATACAACACACACACACTCTCATACAACACACACACACTCTCATACAACACACACACACTCTCATACAACACACACACACTCTCATACAACACACACACACTCTCATACAACACACACACTCTCATACAACACACACACTCTCATACAACACACACACACTCATACAACACACACACACACTCATACAAAACACACACACTCTCATACAACACACACACTCATACAACACACACACACACACACTCTCATACAACACACACACACACACTCTCATACAACACACACACACACTCTCATACAACACACACACACACTCTCATACAACACACACACACACTCTCATACAACACACACACACACTCATACAACACACACACACTCATACAACACACACACACACTCTCATACAACACACACACACACACTCATACAACACACACACTCACACACAACACACACACACACACACACTCTCATACAACACACACACACACACTCTCATACAACACACACACACTCTCATACAACACACACACACTCTCATACAACACACACACACTCATACAACACACACACTCATACAACACACACACTCATACAACACACACACACACACACACACTCATACAACACACACACACACTCTCATACAACACACACACACACTCTCATACAACACACACACACACTCTCAAACACACACACACACTCTCAAACACACACACACACACACTCTCATACAACACACACACACACTCTCATACAACACACACACACACACTCTCATACAACACACACACTCATACAACACACACACACACACACTCATACAACACACACACTCTCATACAACACACACACTCTCATACAACACACACACTCTCATACAACACACACACTCTCATACAACACACACACTCTCATACAACACACACACTCTCATACAACACACACACTCTCATACAACACACACACACACACACTCTCATACAACACACACACACACACACTCTCATACAACACACACACACACACACTCTCATACAACACACACACACACTCTCATACAATACACACACACACACTCTCATACAATACACACACACACTCTCATACAACACACACACACACTCTCATACAACACACACACACTCTCATACAACACACACACACACTCTCATACAACACACACACACTCTCATACAACACACACACACACACACACACACATTCAGAAACATTTTAAAGGAAAAAACCCCAAGGACACTGACTCATAGCTAGTCCAGAAGCCAAGCTAGAGACCGCCAAAACGGACTTGACTGAGCCAACAGTCCTCCAGGAGACACCGTCGCCCAACAGACGGTCCCCAACCGCTCACCCCCCACAAATAAAGGGGACACCAGACGAGACCCCCAAGGAGACAAGGCAAAGGAGAACCAAGGAAACTGAAAGGTCCCCAATATAAACAAAACTAAATGTATGCTTACCTGATAAATTTATTTCTCTTGTGGTATATCCAGTCCACGGATTCATCCATTACTTGTGGGATATTCTCCTTCCCAACAGGAAGCTGCAAGAGGATCACCCACAGCAGAGCTGTCTATATAGCTCCTCCCCTAACTGTCACCTCCAGTCATTCAAGCAAGAGAAAGGAGAAACTATAGGGTGCAGTGGTGACTGTAGTTTAAAAATAAAAAACACCTGCCTTAAAATGACAGGGCGGGCTGTGGACTAGATACACCACAAGAGAAATAAATTTATCAGGTAAGCATAAATTTTGTTTTCTCTTGTAAGGTGTATCCAATCCACGGATTCATCCATTACTTGTGGGATACCAATACAAAAACTATAGGACACGGATGAAGGGAGGGAAAAGGCAGGTGCTTAAACGGAAGGCACCACTGCCTGTAAGACCTTTCTCCCAAAAATAGCCTCCGAAGAAGCAAAAGTATCAAATTTGTAGAATTTAGAAAAAGTATGAAGTGAAGACCAAGTCGCCGCCTTACAAATCTGTTCAACAGAAGCCTCATTTTTAAAAGCCCATGTGGAAGCCACCGCTCTAGTGGAATGGGCTGTAATTCTCTCAGGAGGCTGCTGGCCAGCAGTCTCATAAATTAAGCGGATTATACTTCTTAACCAAAAGGAAAGAGAAGTTGCTGAAGCCTTTTGGCCTTTCCTCTGTCCAGAGTAGACAACAAACAATACAGATGTTTGACGAAAATCTTTTGTAGCTTGTAAATAAAACTTTAAAGCACGAACCACGTCAAGATTGTGTAAAAGACGTTCTTTCTTTGAAGAAGGATTAGGACACTGTGACGGAACAACAATCTCCTGATTGATATTCTTATTAGATACCACCTTAGGAAGAAACCCAGGTTTGGTATGCAAAACTACCTTATCTGCATGGAAGATCAGATAAGGGGAATCGCACTGCAAGGCAGATAACTCTGAAAGTCTTCAAGCCGAAGAGATAGCTACCAGAAACAGAACTTTCCAAGATAAAAGCTTGATATCTATGGAATGCAGAGGTTCAAACGGAACCCCTTGAAGAACTTTAAGAACTAAATTTAAACTCCACGGCGGAGCAATAGGTTTAAACAGGCTTGATTTTAACTAAAGCCTGACAAAACGCCTGAACGTCTGGAACATCCGCCAGACGCTTGTGCAAAAGAATAGACAGAGCAGAAATCTGTCCCTTTAAGGAACTAGCTGACGATCCCTTCTCCAATCCTTCTTGGAGAAAAGATAATATCCTGGAAATCCTGACTTTACTCCATGAGTAACCCTTGGATTCACACCAATGAAGATATTTACACCACATCTTATGATAGATTTTCCTGGTGACAGGCTTTCGAGCCTGAATTAAGGTATCAATGACCGACTCGGAGAAACCACGTTTTGATAAAAACATAATTTATGTAAGAACTTACCTGATAAATTCATTTCTTTCATATTAGCAAGAGTCCATGAGCTAGTGACGTATGGGATATACATTCCTACCAGGAGGGGCAGTTTCCCAAACCTCAAAATGCCTATAAATACACCCCTCACCACACCCACAAATCAGTTTAACGAATAGCCAAGAAGTGGGGTGATAAGAAAAAAGTGCGAAAGCATAAAAAATAAGGAATTGGAATAATTGTGCTTTATACAAAAAAATCATAACCGCCTTAAAAAGGGTGGGCCTCATGGACTCTTGCTAATATGAAAGAAATGAATTTATCAGGTAAGTTCTTACATAAATTATGTTTTCTTTCATGTAATTAGCAAGAGTCCATGAGCTAGTGACGTATGGGATAATGAATACCCAAGATGTGGAACTTCCACGCAAGAGTCACTAGAGAGGGAGGGATAAAATAAAGACAGCCAATTCCGCTGAAAAATAATCCACACCCCAAAACAAAGTTTAAATCATATAATGAAAAAAACTGAAATTATAAGCAGAAGAATCAAACTGAAACAGCTGCCTGAAGTACTTTTCTACCAAAAATTGCTTCAGAAGAAGAAAACACATCAAAATGGTAGAATTTAGTAAAAGTATGCAAAGAAGACCAAGTTGCTGCTTTGCAAATCTGATCAACCGAAGCTTCATTCCTAAATGCCCAGGAAGTAGAGACTGACCTAGTCGAATGAGCTGTAATCCTTTGAGGCGGAGTTCTACCCGACTCAACATAAGCATGATGAATCAAAGACTTTAACCAAGATGCCAAAGAAATGGCAGAAGCCTTCTGACCTTTCCTAGAACCAGAAAAGATATCAAATAGACTAGAAGTCTTTCAGAAATCTTTAGTAGCTTCAACATAATATTTCAAAGCTCTAACTACATCCAAAGAATGCAACGATCTTTCCTTAGAGTTCTTAGGATTAGGACACAATGAAGGAACCACAATTTCTCTACTAATGTTGTTAGAATTCACAACCTTAGGTAAAAATTTAAATAAAGTTCGCAACACCGCCTTATCCTGATGAAAAATCAGAAAAGGAGACTCACAAGAAAGAGCAGATAATTCAGAAACTCTTCTAGCAGAAGAGATGGCCAAAAGAAACAAAACTTTCCAAGAAAGTAATTTAATATCCAGCGAATGCATAGGTTCAAACGGAGGAGGTTGAAGAGCCCCAGAACCAAATTCAAACTCCAAGGAGGAGAAATTGACTTAATGACAGGTTTTATACGAACCAAAGCTTGTACAAAACAATGAATATCAGGAAGATTAGCAATCTTTCTGTGAAAAAGAACAGAAAGAGCAGAGATTTGTCCTTTCAAGGAACTTGCAGACAAACCTTTATCCAAACCATCCTGAAGAAACTGTAAAATTCTAGGAATTATAAAAGAACAGCAAGAAATGTAAGCCTTCCAGACTCGATATCTTCCTAGATACAGATTTACGAGCCTGTAACATAGTATTAATTACGGAGTCAGAGAAACCTCTATGACGGAGAATCAAGCGTTCAATCTCCATACCTTCAAATTTAAGGATTTGAGATCCTGATGGAAGAAAGGACCTTGCGATAGAAGGTCTGGTCTTAACGGAAGAGTCCATGGTTGGCAAGTAGCCATCCGGACAAGATCCGCATACCAAAATCTGTGAGGCCATGCTGGAGCCACCAGCAGAACAAACGAATGCTCCTTTAGAATCTTGGAAATCACTCTTGGAAGAAGAACTAGAGGCGGAAAGATATAGGCAGGATGATACTTCCAAGGAAGTGACAATGCATCCACTGCTTCCGCCTGAGGATCCCTGGATCTGGACAGATACCTGGGAAGCTTCTTGTTTAGATGAGAAGCCATCAGATCTATTTCTGGAAGTCCCCACATTTGGACAATCTGACGAAATACCTCTGGGTGAAGAGACCATTCGCCCGGATGTAATGTTTGGCGACTGAGATAATCCGCTTCCCAATTGTCTATACCCGGGATATGAACCGCAGAAATTAGACAGGAGCTGGATTCCGCCCATACAAGTATTCAAGATACTTCTTTCATAGCCAGAGGACTGTGAGTCCCTCCTTGATGATTGACATATGCCACGGTTGTGACATTGTCCGTCTGAAAACAAATGAACGACTCTCTCTTTAGAAGAGGCCACAACTGAAGAGCTCTGAAAATCGCACAGAGTTCCAAAATGTTGATTGGTAATCTCGCCTCCTGAGATTCCCAAACCCCTTGTGCTGTCAGAGACCCCCATACAGCTCCCCAACCTGTCAGACTTGCATCTGTTGAGATCACAGTCCAGGTTGGAAGAACAAAAGAAGCCCCCTGAACTAAACGATGGTGGTCTGTCCACCACGTCAGAGAGTGTCGTACAATCGGTTTTAAAGATATTAATTGTGATATCTTTGTATAATCCCTGCACCACTGGTTCAGCATACAGAGCTGAAGAGGTCGCATGTGAAAACGAGCAAAGGGGATCACGTCCGATGCAGCAGTCATAAGACCTAGAATTTCCATGCATAAGGCTACCGAAGGGAATGATTGAGACTGAAGGTTTCGACCAGCTGAAACCAACTTCAGACGTCTCTTGTCCGTCAGCGACAGAGTCATGGACACTGAATCTATCTGGAAACCTAAAAAGGTTACCCTTGTCTGAGGAATCAACGAACTCTTTGGTAAATTGATCCTCCAACCATGTTCTCGAAGAAACAATACAAGTCGATTCATATGAGATTCTGCTAAATGTGAAGACTGAGCAAGTACCAAGATATCGTCCAAATAAGGAAATACCACAATACCCTGTTCTCTGATTACAGATAGAAGGGCACCGAGAACCTTTGTAAAAATCCTTGGAGCTCTTGCTAGGCCAAACGGCAGAGCCACAAACTGGTAATGCTTGTCTAGAAAAGAGAATCTCAGAAACTGATAGTGATCTGGATGAATCGGAATATGCAGATATGCATCTTGTAAATCTATTGTGGACATATAATGCCCTTGCTGAACAAAAGGAAGAATAGTCCTTATAGTTACCATTTTGAATGTTGGTATCCTTACATAACGATTCAATATTTTTAAATCCAGAACTGGTCTGAAGGAATTCTCCTTCTTTGGTACAATGAAGAGATTTGAGTAAAACCCCAGCCCCTGTTCCAAAACTGGAACTGGCACAATTACTCCAGCCAACTCTAGATCTGAAACACATTTCAGAAATGCCTGAGCCTTCACTGGATTTATTGGGACACGGGAAAGAAAAAATCTTCTTGCAGGAGGCCTTATCTTGAAGCCTATTCTGTACCCTTGTGAAACAATATTCTGAATCCAAAGATTGTGAATCGAATTGATCCAAATTTCTTTGAAAAATCGTAATCTGCCCCCTACCAGCTGGGCTGGAATGAGGGCCGCACCTTCATGTGGACTTGGGAGCTGACTTTGGCTTTCTAAAAGGCTTGGATTTATTCCAGACTGGAGATGGTTTCCAAACTGATACCGCTCCTGTAGGGGAAGGATCAGGTTTTTGTTCCTTATTGTGACGAAAGGAACGAAAACGATTAGCAGACCTAAATTTACCTTTAGATTTTTTATCCTGTGGTAAAAAAGTTCCTTTCCCCCCAGTAACAGTTGAAATAATAGAATCCAACTGTGAACCAAACAATTTATTACCCTGGAAAGAAAGGGAAAGCAAAGTTGACTTAAAAGACATATCAGCATTCCAAGATTTAAGCCATAAAGCACTTCTAGCAAAAATAGCTAAAGACATATACCTGACATCAACCCTAATGATATCAAAGATGGCATCACAAATAAAGTTATTAGCATGTTGAAGAAGATTAACAATGCTATGAGTATTATGTTAAACTCACAAGGATGAACAGTGGCACTACTTGGACTTTTCCTCTAATAATAATTCCAATCCGGAGGTAAGAGTTTAGTTAATTCTACTATATATTAGAGGAAATGGTGCTTGTGCACAGATATAAATATGAACAACAAGGAAGAATGGTATAAAGGATACCAGACTTCCCAAAGTATGCACTTACAGCACTCTGGGTCTAAACTAAGGGTTGGGATTCCTCAACAGGATATTAAAATATAACTTTTATTGGTATTAGAATTAAAAAACCAAAATTGTTTGGTTAATACATACACAATTAAAATATGCTCCAGTGCCCAAATCAGTGTAATAAGTTCCACGTTAGATCACAATTTATGATAATTCGGCCTGAATAAATTCACCAGTAATAGTGATCTAAATAATTCAGTAAATCAACTAGGTAATGGTTACCACTATAGTATTAATCTAGATAATAGAGCTAATGTAGAGGTTCTAATCCAGGTAGTGTAATCTCAGCTTAATAGACTTATGCTATCATCATTCAGTATAATGGGTGATATCAAAGTAATGAGTATTATATATTAATAATAACTGTCAAAGAATAGGGGTAATAGTGAATTAAATATTCACAAAAAAGGGTTTGATCAGTTATAACCTGGGCTATAGTTTTAGCCTGTATACTTGTATAAATAGCAATGTGTGCGTGCTTGGTGCTACTATAGTTTTCTATGTTTCATTAGGCACATATTCCTAGAAATTGGAATACGGTTATTGTCACAATAAACATAGTTCTGTGTCGCCCAGACCTCTGATCTAGCCACTTATGTTCAATTAGAGTTATTAAATAATTTAACCCTGATTAATCCATACAGCAATTGCTGCAAAAATACTATGGCTCATATTAATCGGTCTTCCTAAATTTTGGGCATATACTTCATAGAAAACTTGATCTGCAATTATTCTGGCGCCTCCCAGATTCTATTGATTGACAAATGTCCCAAGGTTCATTCACAGTACCATAGGTTATTCTGGGCCAATGTACAGCAGAATTGCCAATTATGTTCAAATTATGTGCCCTGTGGCACAGCCAATGTTATGATTCACAAGTATTACAATTCTCATTCATTGGTACACGTTCATTCATATACTGGGTTTCTAGCTCTAGTTAAATTTGGCACAACCCACTTTCAATATATGCTTTCTATGATTCAATTTGTGTTCGGTATCAGCGGTACAACATCTAGTAATATCGAAAGCTCTGAAAGCTATGTTTGTAGTTAAAGCTAGGTCTGGCACAACCCAGATTATATGATTAAAGTTAATTGTCCATTAGTTTCTAATACGAATCACCATTGTAACACACATTCATTCCCAAAATTCGATTTGACAATAAAAGTAAATCTAATCTGGCACAACCCAGGTTATATAAGTAATGATTATCTTACAGTTTATGATTCATTCGCAACTGTGTTGCAAGTTAATATATAAGTTTCAGTTTGAGCGCCGTGTGGCACAGCAAACGCTGTGACTATCAGGCAGTATCAATCACACTCATAAGTCTGTGAGGTCGTACAATGCACGCTCATTCATACAACGGTTTGGTAGTTTAAGTTAAAACTGGCACAACCCAGTTACTATAACAGTATCTACGGCGTAGCGTATAATTATTGAAAGACTTAGTTAGCAACTAATGAAATAAAGTCTGGCACAACCCAAGCTGTATGAATATAACTTGTTATTATGTATAAAGTAAGAAAGGTATTTTAACTATAAGCACCATGTAAAAGTCCCTACATAGTAGCACCAAGCACGCACACATTGCTATTTATACAAGTATACAGGCTAAAACTATAGCCCAGGTTATAACTGATCAAACCCTTTTTTGTGAATATTTAATTCACTATTACCCCTATTCTTTGACAGTTATTAATATATAATACTCATTACTTTGATATCACCCATTATGCTGAATGATGATAGCATAAGTCTATTAAACTGAGATTACACTACCTGGATTAGAACCTCTACATTAGCTCTATTATCTAGATTAATACTATAGTGGTAACCATTACCTAGTTGATTTACTGAATTATTTAGATCACTATTACTGGTGAATTTATTCAGGCCGAATTATCATAAATTGTGATCTAACGTGGAACTTATTACACTGATTTGGGCACTGGAGCATATTTTAATTGTGTATGTATTAACCAAACAATTTTGGTTTTTTAATTCTAATACCAATAAAAGTTATATTTTAATATCCTGTTGAGGAATCCCAACCCTTAGTTTAGACCCAGAGTGCTGTAAGTGCATACTTTGGGAAGTCTGGTATCCTTTATACCATTCTTCCTTGTTGTCCATAGCTATGAGTATTATGATCTGTTACTTGTTGTGCTAAAGCTTCCAACCAGAAAGTTGAGGCTGCAGCAACATCCGCCAAAGATATAGCAGGTCTAAGAAGATTACCTGAACATAAGTAAGCTTTTCTTAGAAAGGATTCAATTTTCCTATCTAAAGGATCCTTAAAGGAAGTACTATCTGCCGTAGGAATAGTAGTACGTTTAGCAAGAGTAGAGACAGCCTCATCAACCTTAGGGATTTTGTCCCAAAACTCTAATCTGTCAGATGGCACAGGATATAATTGCTTAAACCGTTTAGAAGGAGTAAATGAATTACCCAAATTATTCCAAGATTCCTCTATTTCTAATGCAATTAAAACTTCTTTAAGTAAAGAACGAATAAATTCCATTTTGAATAAATATGAAGATTTATCAGTATCAACCTCTGAAACAGAATCCTCTGAACCAGAAAAATCATTATCAGAAACAGAATCAGAATGATGATGTTCATTTAAAATCTCATCTGAAAAATTAGAAGTTTTAAAAGACCTTTTACGTTTACTGGAAGGAGGAATAACAGACATAGCCTTCTTAATAGATTTAGAAACAAAATCTCTTATGTTAACAGGAACACCCTGAATATTAGATGTTGATGGAACAGCAACAGGTAATGGAACATTACTAAAGCAAATATCTGCATTAACAAGTTTGTCATGACATTCATTACAAACAACAGCCGGAGGAACAGTTACCACAAGTTTACAACAAATACACTTAACTTTGGTAGATCCAGCATCAGGCAGCAATTTTCCAGAAGTATCTTCTGATTCAGGGTCAATCTGAGACATCTTGCAATATGTAATAGAAAAAACAACATATAAAGCAAAATTTATCAAATTCCTTAAATGACAGTTTCAGGAATGGGAAAAAATGCCAATGAACAAGCTTCTAGCAACCAGAAGCAAATAAGCAATGAGACAAATAATGTGGAGACAATAATGACGCCCATATTTTTTGGCGCCAAAAAAGACGCCCACATTTTTTGGCGCCTAAATGCTTTAAGCGCCAAAAATGACGCCACATCCGGTGACGCCGACATTTTGTGCGCAAAAAACGTCAAAAAAATTACGCAACTTCCGGCGACAAGTATGACGCCGGAAATGACAAAGAAAATTTTTGCGCCAAAAAAGTCAGTGCCAAAAATGACGCAATAAAAAGAAGCATTTTCAGCCCCCGCGAGCCTAACAGCCCACAGGAAAAAAGTCAAATTTTAAGGTAAGAAAAATTGATTATTCATATGCATTATCCCAAATAATGAAACTGACTGTCTGAAATAAGGAATGTTGAACATCCTGAATCAAGGCAAATAAATGTTTAAACACATATATTTAGAACTTTATATAAAAGTGCCCAACCATAGCTTAGAGTGTCACAAAAATAAGACTTACTTACCCCAGGACACTCATCTACATGTAGTAGAAAGCCAAACCAGTACTGAAACGAGAATCAGTAGAGGTAATGGTATACATAAGAGTATATTGTCGATCTGAAAAGGGAGGTAAGAGATGAATCTCTACGACCGATAACAGAGAACCTATGAAATAGACCCCGTAGAAGGAGATCATTGAATTCAAATAGGCAATACGTTCTTCACATCCCTCTGACATTCACTGCACACTGAGAGGAAAACCGGGCTCCATCCTGCTGCGAAGCGCATATCAATGAAGAATCTAGCACAAACTTACTTCACCACCTCCATGGGAGGCAAAGTTTGTAAAACTGATTTGTGGGTGTGGTGAGGGGTGTATTTATAGGCATTTTGAGGTTTGGGAAACTTTGCCCCTCCTGGTAGGAATGTATATCCCATACGTCACTAGCTCATGGAGTCTTGCTAATTACATGAAAGAAATCAAGCATTCAATCTCCAAGCAGTCAGACGCAGAGAAATTAGATTTGGATGGTTGAAAGGACCCTGAAGTAGAAGGTCCTGCCTCAGCGGTAGAGTCCATGGGGGAAGGGATGACATGTCCACCAGATCTGCATACCACGTCCTGCATGGCCACGCAGGTGCCATCAAAATCACCAAAGCTCTCTCCTGCTTGATCTTGGCAATCAGACGAGGGAGCAGAGGAAACGGTGGAAACACATAAGCCAGGTTGAAGGACCAAGGCGCTGCTAGAGCATCTATCAGCGCTGCCTTAGGATCCCTGGACCTGGATCCATAACAAGGAAGCTTGGCGTTCTGACGAGACGCCATGAGATCTAGTTCTGGTTTGCCCCAAAGTTGAATCAACTGTGCAAACACCTCCGGATGGAGTTCCCACTCCCCCGGATGAAAAGTCTGTGGACTTAGAAAATCCGCCTCCCAGTTCTCTACTCCTGGGATATGGATAGCTGATAGATGGCAAGAGTGAACCTCTGCCCATAGAATTATTTTTGAAACCTCCAACATTGCTAGGGAACTCCTTGTTCCCCCTTGATGGTTGATGTAGGCTACAGTCGTGATATTGTCCGACTGAAATCTGATGAACCTGACCGCAGCTAGCTGAGGCCAAGCCTGAAGAGCATTGAATATCGCTCTTGGTTCCAGAATGTTTATTGGAAGGAGTGTCTCCTCCTGAGTCCACAAGCCCTGAGCCTTCAGGGAGTTCCAGATTGCACCCCAGCCCAGAAGGCTGACATCTGTCGTTACTATTGTCCAATCTGGCCTGCGAAAGTCATACCCTTGGACAGATGGACCCGAGATAGCCACCAGAGAAGAGAATCCCTGGTCTCTTGATCCAGATTTAGTAGAGGGGACAAATCTGTGTAATCCCCATTTCACTGACTGAGCATGCAGAGTTGCAGCGGTCTGAGATGTAGGCGGGCAAACGGCACTATGTCCATTGCCGCTACCATTAAGCCGATTACTTCCATACACTGAGCCACTGAAGGGCGAGAAGTAGAATAAAGAACACGGCAGGAATTTAGACGTTTTGACAACCTGGCCTCTGTCAGGTAAATCTTCATTTCTACAGAATCTATCAGAGTTCCTAGGAAGGAAACTCTTGTGAGAGGGGATAGAGAACTCTTTTCTTCGTTCACTTTCCACCCATGCAACCTCAGGAATGAAAGAACAATGTCTGTATGGTACCTGGCGATTTGAAAATTCGACGCCTGTATTAGAATGTCGTCTAGGTAAGGGGCTACTGCTATACCCAGCGGCCTTAGGACCGCTAGGAGTGACCCCAGAACCTTCGTAAAGATTATTGGTGCTGTAGCTAACCCAAAGGGAAGAGCCACAAACTTGTAATGCCTGTCTAGGAAGGCGAACCTGAGAAACCGATGATGATCTCTGTGTATCGGAATGTGCAGATAAGCATCCTTTAAGTCCACGGTAGTCATATATTGACCCTCCTGGATCATAGGTAGGATGGTTCGAATAGTCTCCATCTTGAAGGACGGGACCCTGAGAAATTTGTTTAGGATCTTGAGATCTAAAATTGGTGTGAAGGTTCCCTCTTTTCTGGGAACCACAAACAGATTTGAATAGAAGCCTTGCCTCTGTTCCTCCTTTGGAACTGGGTGGATCACTCCCATAACTAGGAGGTCTTGAACACAATGTAAGAATGCCTCTCTCTTTATCTGGTTTGCAGATAATTGTGAGAGATGAAATCTTCCTTTTGGGGAAGAAGCTTTGAAGTCCAGAAGATATCCCTGGGACACAATTTACAACGCCCAGGGATCCTGGACATCTCTTGCCCAAGCCTGGGCGAAGAGAGAAAGTCTGCCCCCTACTAGATCCGTTACCGGATCGGGGGCTGATCTTTCATACTGTCTTAGAGGCAGCAGCAGGTTTTTTGGCCTGCTTTCCTTTGTTACAAGCCTGGTTAGGTCTCCAGACCGGCTTGGACTGGGCAAAATTTCCCTCTTGTTTTGTATTAGAAAAAGTTGAAGCTGCGCCACTCTTGAAGTTTTGAAAGGCACGAAAATTAGGCTGTTTGGTCCTTAATTTGTTGGACCTATCCTGAGGAAGGGCGTGACCTTTTCCTCCAGTAATATCAGAAATGATCTCCTTCAGTCCAGGCCCGAATAGGGTCTGCCCCTTGAAGGGAATGTTAAGAGGTTAAGACTTTGAAGTAACGTCAGCTGACCAGGATTTAAGCCATAGCGCCCTACGTGCCTGAATAGTTCTTAGCCGTTAGTTTGGTTAAATGAAACAATGGGGTTTCTACCTGTAGAGCCTCTCCTAGAGACTCAAACCAGAAGGCCACAGCAGCAGTGACAGGGGCAATGCATGCAAGGGGCTGGAGAATAAAACCTTGTTGAATAAAAATTTTCTTATTTTTTGTCCATTGGATTTAGAAAAGCACAACTGTCCTCAACAGGGATAGTTGTACACTTCGCTAGAGTAGAGACTGCTCCCTCCACCTTAGGGACCGTTTGCCACAAGTCCCGTGTAGCGGCATCTATGGGAAACATCTTTTTAAAAACAGGAGGGGGAGAGAACGGTACACCTGGTCTTTCCCATTCCTTAGTAATAATTTCTGAAAACCTCTTAGGTATTGGAAAAACATCAGTGTAAACAGGCACTGCGTAGTATTTATCCAATTTACACAATTTCTCTGGGACTACAATGGCGTCACAGTCATCCAGAGTTTCTAAAACCTCCCTGAGCAACATGCGGAGGTGTTCAAGCTTAAATTTAAATGTAGACATATCAGAATCAGGTTGAAGTGTCTTCCCCGAGTCAGAAAAATCAGCCACAGATAGCTCTCCTTCTTCGGCTTCTGCACATTGTGAGGGTATATCGGACATAGCTACTAAAGCGTCAGAGATCTCTGTATTTGTTCTAGCCCCAGAGCTGTCTCGCTTTCCTTGTAACCCTGGCAGTTTGGACAATACTTCTGTAAGAGTATGATTCATAAATGCCGCCATGTCTTGTAAAGTATACGTTATGGGCGCGCTAAATGTACTTGGCACCCCTTGAGCGGGAGATATAGGCTCTGACACGTGGGGAGAGTTAGTCGGCATAATAAATCTTTCAAAGACAGAATATGGTCTTTATAACATAGTAAGATCAGTGCATTTGGTACACATTCTAAGAGGGGGTTCCACAATGGCTTCTAAACATAATGAACAAGGAGTTTCCTCTATGTCAGACATGTTTAACAGATTAGTAATGAGACCAGCAAGCTTTGAAAACACTTTAATGTGAAAAAGCAGAATATAAAAAACGGTACTGTGCCTTTAAGAGAAAAAAACAAACACAAAAACTGCAAAACAGTGAAAAAAGCAGTTAACTCTATGACATTTTTACAGTGTATATAATAGGCTAAAATAGCATTGCACCCACTTGCAAATGGATGATTAACCCCTTAGGTTCAAAAACGAAGCAAAAAAAACGGTAAAAAAAAAAAGGAAAAATTGATAATAGGAGTAAATTAGAAAGTTGCTTAAAATTGCATGCTCCATCTGAATCACAAAAGAAAAATTTGGGTTCAGTGTCCCTTTAACTATATCAGGCACTGTCAGCATTTTCTAGTTCTTATCATCCTCTAGAAATAATATACTGAACATACCTCAGGGCAGTTCATTCTGCAGGCCGTTCTCCCAGCTGAAGTTTCCTCATACTCTTCAGTTATGTGAGAACAGCAGTGGACCTTAGTTACAACCTGCTAAGATCATCAAAAACCTCAGGCAAATTCTTCTTCTAATTTCTGCCTGAGGTAAAAAACAGTACAACGCTGGCACCGTTTAAAAATAAACTTTTGATTGAAGATAAACTACACTAATTCACCACATCTCTCTAGCTACTTCCCTTGTCGAGAGCTGCAAGAGAATGACTGGAGGTGACAGTTAGGGGAGGAGCTATATAGACAGCTCTGCTGTGGGTGATCCTCTTGCAGCTTCCTGTTGGGAAGGAGAGTATCCCAAAAGTAATGGATGAATCCGTGGACTGGATACACCTTACAAGAGAAATAACACCTCCAAGAGTGAGTCCAGCTCACAGAGACCCAAAGAGCCCCAAACAGGGAAAGGAGGCCACGCCTATACCAAGCAAAACCCGGAATAAGACCGGGCACAGAGACAGAACAGACGTCTCTCCAACATCCTGCAAGCACGGAATGCAACTGAAGAGGAAAAGTCCTCCCAGTGTCTGAACATAGAATACCAAAGTATTCGACCATGAAAAAGTGTGTAATACACCCAGGTGAAATACCCCAAGTTTGAAAACACAGAGTCCATAACAGGACTACACAGAGGGTACTTGCAAGGAAGAAGCAGTCAAGCAAGAAACAGACTGCAAAAGCAATCCCCAAACAGAGGGCACGCTCCAGGCAACCTAAGCGCTGGAACTACACACAGGTCCCTAAAAAGGGGAACACAAAACCTCAATCGAGGCCCCCCGAGAAGAAGAGTATACCCTCAGAACCTGAAGGAAGAGTAAACCCTCTCCTGAAATCAAAGGAGCAAGTTGAAAGGAAAATCTATACCCTAGCAGACTGAGCTAACAGCATAAACCCAACAAAGCTCACACATCCAGAGGAGACTGACCCGAATGCAGCGCCTTAGACCGCTCGGCCATCCTGACCTGCAGACCCACACCCAGCTGGAACAACCCAGCCTCAGGGATCCAATACAAGGGAAAAAAAGAATCCTGAAACTGGTACAGGAACGAGCGTAAGGATAGCACAGCCATCCCCACAGAGTACAACCCAACTCTGAAAAGAGACAACAAGGCCATAGACCTAAGGATCTATCAAAATAAAGGCCCAACCAGACTGACTTGGAGCCAGCAAGACCCTAGGGGGAACCACTCCCATCTTTCCGCCTCCCATCCAGGGGAAGCCCCAAGCAGGGACACCATCTCCATAGGGAGGAGAATATCCCCTAAAGAAATGGGATGATGCCGGAAGGGCAACAAACAACTGTCCTCAAGGCCTGAAGCCACCGGCTAATGGGAAGAGAATCCTCAACATAAATGTCCTAGAAAAGGACCCCCCCCTACAAGTAGCTTGCCAAGCAGAGGCACAGCCAACCCATTCACCTGTAGAACAGGTCATCCACGGGTACACAGGCAAGCTGATCAGGGAAATGCAACCCTAAGGCGCACCAGAAATTGGACCTCCAGCACCAGCAGCTGGGTATGAACCAACAAGCCTTGAGGCGCAAGCCACACAGCTAACCACTAGATGACATGGGCTACTCTGTTGCAAAGAGTAATAAACACTCTGAAAACTTGGCAAACCAGGACCAGGTCAGGTAGATGGGGTAAGGACATAGCCCAAGTTACCACTACCGCTGAACACCCCGACCAGCCCTGAGATCCAGGATTTCAAAACAACCCAAGGCAGGGTCAAGAAAAAGGTCAAGCGAAGCCTCAGCAACCGGAAATCTCAGGGAGAAAAGCAGGTCAGGGCACCCAATAGTTCAGGCAAACCTTACCCTAGAACTAAACACCCCAACTGGCCAAAAAGCCAGACACAAGGGAAATGGATGAATATCCAGAGAATCCGGATAGTGAAAAGAACTCGAAAGTCCGACCAAAGGAAGGAACCACCCCTAGCTAAGTCCAACGCTCCAAGGAGCAAGGATAGAAGTTGTATGAAGAGACTTCTCAAAGCCTCAGTACAACCAAGGGATACCGCAAGGTAAAAAAATCCTACTAGCAGGGCTAGACTGCCCATCACCTCCACACAAGCAGAGGACACAAGGAAGAAAAAAGGCAATAACCTTCCAAGCTCCGGGAAACCCTGAGCTAAACCACAAGGAGCAACCATCACCCGGAAACACAGATCCCTAAAAGGAGATCCAACTCACCTGGAGACAATGGAAGAAGACCCAAAGGTCTCATAACTCAGACAGTACACGTCCAAGAGTAAGAGCTGCATCTAGCTATACTAAAAACAGCTTACGCAAACCTTCCGGATGCTAGACAGCTATCCTGAACAAGCTGTTGGATCAAGCCCAAAAGGACAAATCCAGAGGCCTAAAACAGAAGGCCAAACGCTCAACTGCGGTAAAGAAGCGCTAAGCCCTCTAATCCTCCACCACATGAGGGAGGAAAACTCTAGGTTCTGATGAAATCACTTGTCAGATAGTAATGCAGCGGAACACTCCCCTGCCCGGTCATCTATGACTGAAGGTTATAAGGACTGAAACAATCCTTCTCACCTCACGAACCCACAGGTCCTCTCGAATGTTTAGTTGAACATGAAAAAACAGAATTTATGCTTACCTGATAAATTTCTTTCTTTTGCGATGTACAGAGTCCACGGATTCATCCTAACTTGTGGGATATTGTCCTTCCTGACAGGAAGTAGCAAAGAGAGCACCACAGCAGAGCTGTCTATATAGCTCCCCCCTTAACTCCACCCCCCAGTCATTTGAAGGCCAAGGAAGAAAAGGAGAAACTATAAGGTGCAGAGGTGACTGAAGTTTACATAAAAAATACTACTATCTGTCTTGAATAGAGAGGGGGTGGGCCGTGGACTCGGTACATCGCAAAAGAAAGAAATTTATCAGGTAAGCATAAATTCTGTTTTCTTTTGCAAGATGTACCGAGTCCACGTATTCATCCTAACTTGTGGGATACCAATACCAAAGCTTTAGGACACGGATGAAGGGAGGGACAAGACAGGAACCTAAACGGAAGGCACCACTGCTTGCAAAACCTTTCTCCCAAAAATAGCCTCCGAAGAAGCAAAAGTATCAAATTTGTAAAATTTGGAAAAGGTATGAAGCGAAGACCAAGTTGCAGCCTTACAAATCTGTTCAACAGAAGCATCATTTTTAAAAGCCCATGTGGAAGCCACCGCTCTAGTGGAGTGAGCTGTAATTCTTTCAGGAGGCTGCTGTCCAGCAGTCTCATAAGCCAAACGGATGATGCTTTTCAGCCAAAAGGAAAGAGGTAGCCGTAGCCTTTTGACCTCTACGCTTTCCATCATAGACAACAAACAAAGAAGATGATTGGCGAAAATCTTTGGTTGCCTGCAAATAAAACTTCAAGGCACGAACCACGTCCAAGTTGTGCAACAGACGGTCCTTCTTAGAAGAAGGATTAGGACACAGAGAAGGAACAACAATTTCCTGATTAATATTCCTGTTAGAAACAACCTTAGGGAGGAGCTCAGGTTTGGTACGCAAAACCACCTTATCAGCATGGAAAACAAGATAAGGCGAGTCACATTGTAATGCAGATAGTTCAGAAACTCTTTGAGCTGAAGAGATAGCAACTAGAAATAGAACTTTCCAAGATAGAAGCTTAATATCTATGGAATGCATGGGTTCAAACGGAACCCCCTGAAGAACTTTAAGAACTAAATTGAGACTCCATGGAGGAGCAACAGGTTTAAACACAGGCTTAATTCTAAATAAAGCCTGACAAAAAGCCCGAACGTCTGGGACAAAGCAGATATCTGTCCCCTTAAGGAACTAGTAGACAATCCTTTCTCCAGTCCTTCTTGGAGAAAAGACAAAATCCTAGGAATCCTGATCTTACTCCATGAGTAGCCTTTGGATTCACACCAAAAAAGATATTTACGCCATATCTTACGATAGATCTTCCTGGTGACAGGCTTTCGAGCCTGAATCAAGGTATCTATGACCGACTGCTTTGATAAAATCAAGCGTTCAATCTCCAAGCAGTCAGTTGCCGAGAAATTAGATTTGGATGCTTGAATGGACCTTGATCAAAAGGTCCTGTCTCAGTGGCAGAGACCATGGTGGCAGAGATGACATGTCCACCAGGTCTGCATACCAAGTCCTGCGTGGCCACACAGGCGCTATCAAAATCACCAAAGCTCTCTCCTGTTTGATTCTGGCAATCAGACGCGGAAGGAGAGGGAATGGTGGAAACACATAAGCCAGGTTGAACGACCAGGGTACTGCCTGAGGATCCCTTGACCTGGATCCGTAACGAGGAAGTTTGGCGTTCTGACGAGACGCCATCAGATCCAATTCTGGTGTGCCCCATAGCTGAACCAGTTGAGCAAACACCTCCGGATGGAGCTCCAACTCCCCCGGATGAAATGTCTGACGACTTAGAAAATCTGCCCCCCAGTTGTCCACCCCAGGGATATAGATCGCTGATAGATGGCAAGAGTGAGTCTCTGCCCATCGGATTGTCCTGGAAACTTCTATCATCACCAAGGAACTCCTTGTTCCCCCCTGATAATTGATATAAGCTACAGTCGTGATGTTGTCCGACTGAAACCTGATGAATCTGGCCGAAGTCAGCGGAGGCCACGCCTGAAGAGCATTGAATATCGCTCTCAATTTCAGAATATTTATCGGTAGGAGGGCCTCCTCCTGAGTCCACAAACCCTGTGCTTTCAGGGAATTCCAGACTGCACCCCAGCCCAGAAGGCTGGCGTCCGTCGTCACAATAACCCACGTTGGCCTGTGGAAACACATTCCCCTGGACAGGTGATCCTGTGACAACCACCAAAGAAGAGAGTCTCTGGTCTCTTGATCCAGATTTATCTGAGGAGATAAATCTGCATAATCCCCATTCCACTGTTTGAGCATGCATAGTTTCAGTGGTCTGAGATGCAAGCGAGCAAACGGAACTATGTCCATTGCCGCTACCATAAGTCCGATTACCTCCATACACTGAGCCACTGACGGCCGAGGAATGGAATGAAGAGCTCGGCAGGTGGTTAAAATCTTTGATTTCCTGACCTCCGTCAGAAATATTTTCATGTCCACCGAATCTGGAATGGAACTCTTGTGAGAGGAATAAGAGAACACTTTTTCATGTTCACCTTCCACCCATGAGATCTTAGAAAGGCCAACACTAAGTCCGTGTGAGACTTGGCAAGTTGGAAAGTCGACGCTTGAATTAAAATGTCGTCTAGATAAGGCGCCACTGCTATGCCCCTCGGCCTTAGGACCGCCAGAAGGGACCGTAGCACCTTTGTGAAGATTCTTGGCCCCGTGGCCAACCTGAAGGGAAGAGCCACAAACTGGTAATGCCTGTCCAGAAAGGCAAACCTGAGGAACTGGTGATGATCTTTGTGGATAGGAATGTGTAGATACACATCCTTTAGATCCACGGTAGTCATATATTGACCCTCCTGGATCATTGGTAAAATAGTCCGAATGGTCTCCATCTTGAAGGATGGAACTCTTAGGAATTGGTTTAGGATCTTGATATCTAGAATTGGTCTGAAGGTTCCCTCTTTTTTGGGAACCACAAACAGATTGGAGTAGAAACCTTGCCCCTGTTCTGTTTTCGGAACTGGGCAGATCACTCCCATGGTAAAATGGTCTTCTACACAGCGTAAGAACGCCTCTCTTTTTGTCTGGTTTACAGACAATTGAGAAAGATGGAATCTCCCCCTTGGAGGAGAATCTTTGAAATCTAGGAGACACCCCTGGGTTACAATTTCTACAGTCCAGGAGTCCTGAACGTCTCTTGCCCAGGCCTGAGCAAAGAGAGAAAGTCTGCCCGCTACTTGATCCGGTCCCGGATCGGGGGCTACCCCTTCATGCTGTCTTAGTGGCAGCAGCAGGCTTTTTGGCCTGTTTACCCTTGTTCCAAGCCTTGTTAGGTCTCCAGGTTGGCTTGGATTGAGCAAAGTTCCCCTCTTGTTTTGCAGCAGGGGAAGAGGAAGCGGGACCACCCTTGAAGTTTCGAAAGGAACGAAAATTATTTTGTTTGGTCCTTGTCTTATTTGACTTATCTTGAGGGAGGGCATGACCTTCCCTCCAGTGATGTCTGAAATGATCTCTTTCAGTGCAGCTGCAGTGGTTACCGGAACAATGCACGCTATAGGTTGAAGAAGAAAACCCTAATGAACAAAACTTTTCTTTAGGAGACCCTCTAACTTTTTATCCATAGGATCAATGAAAGCACAACTGTCTTCAATAGGTATAGTTGTACGCTTAGCCAGAGTAGAAATAGCTCCCTCCACCTTAGGGACCGTCTGCCATGAGTCCTTTATGGTGTCAGAAATGGGGAACATTTTCTTAAAAACAGGAGGGGGAGCGAACGGAATACCTGGTCTATCCCACTCCTTAGTAACAATGTCCGAAATCCTCTTAGGGACCGGAAAAACAAAATTTATGTAAGAACTTACCTGATAAATTCATTTCTTTCATATTAGCAAGAGTCCATGAGCTAGTGACGTATGGGATATACATTCCTACCAGGAGGGGCAAAGTTTCCCAAACCTCAAAATGCCTATAAATACACCCCTCACCACACCCACAAATCAGTTTAACGAATAGCCAAGAAGTGGGGTGAAAAGAAAAAAAGTGCGAAAGCATATAAATAAGGAATTGGAATAATTGTGCTTTATACAAAAAAATCATAACCACCACAAAAAAAGGGTGGGCCTCATGGACTCTTGCTAATATGAAAGAAATGAATTTATCAGGTAAGTTCTTACATAAATTATGTTTTCTTTCATGTAATTAGCAAGAGTCCATGAGCTAGTGACGTATGGGATAATAAATACCCAAGATGTGGAACTTCCACGCAAGAGTCACTAGAGAGGGATAAAATAAAGACAGCCAATTCCGCTGAAAAAATAATCCACACCCCAAAATAAAGTTTTAATCTTATAATGAAAAAAACTGAAAATATAAGCAGAAGAATCACACTGAAACAGCTGCCTGAAGTACTTTTCTACCAAAAACTGCTTCAGAAGAAGAAAACACATAAAAATGGTAGAATTTAGTAAAAGTATGCAAAGAAGACCAAGTGGCTGCTTTGCAAATCTGATCAACCGAAGCTTCATTCCTAAACGCCCAGGAAGTAGAAACTGACCTAGTAGAATGAGCTGTAATCCTTTGAGGCGGAGTTTTACCCGACTCGACATAAGCATGATGAATCAAAGATTTTAACCAAGATGCCAAAGAAAAGGCAGAGGCCTTCTGACCTTTCCTGGAACCGGAAAAGATAACAAATAGACTAGAAGTCTTTCGGAAATCTTTAGTAGCTTCAACATAATATTTCAAAGCTCTAACTACATCTAAAGAATGCAACGATCTTTCCTTAGAATTCTTAGGATTAGGACACAATGAAGGAACCACAATTTCTCTACTAATGTTGTTAGAGTTCACAACTTTAGGTAAAAATTTAAATGAAGTCCGCAACAACGCCTTATCCTGATGAAAAATCAGAAAAGGAGATTCACAAGAAAGAGCAGATAACTCTGAAACTCTTCTAGCAGAAGAGATAGCCAAAAGGAACAGAACTTTCCAAGAAAGTAATTTAATGTCCAGAGAATGCATAGGTTCAAACGGAGGAGCTTGTAAAGCCCCCAGAACCAAATTCAAACTCCAAGGAGGAGAGATTGACTTAATGACAGGTTTTATACGAACCAAAGCCTGTACAAAACAATGAATATCAGGAAGATTAGCAATCTTTCTGTGAAACACAGAAAGAGCAGAAATTTGTCCTTTCAAAGAACTTGCAGACAAACCTTTATCCAGACCATCCTGAAGAAATTGCAAAATTCTAGGAATTCTAAAAGAATGCCAGGAAAATTGATGAGAAGAGCACCAAGAAATGTAAGTCTTCCAGACTCGATAATATATCTTCCTAGACACAGATTTACAAGCCTGTAACATAGTATTAATTACGGAGTCAGAGAAACCTCTATGACTGAGAATCAAGCATTCAATCTCCATACCTTCAAATTTAATGATTTGAGATCCTGATGGAAAAAAGGACCTTGAGATAGAAGGTCTGGTCTTAACGGAAGAGTCCAAGGTTGGCAAGTAGCCATCCGAACAAGATCCGCATACCAAAACCTGTGAGGCCATGCTGGAGCCACCAGCAGAACAAATGAACGCTCTTTTAGAATCTTGGAGATCACTCTTGGAAGAAGAACCAGAGGTGGAAAGATATAGGCAGGATGATACTTCCAAGGAAGTGACAATGCATCCACTGCCTCCGCCTGAGGATCCCTGGATCTGGACAGATACCTGGGAAGTTTCTTGTTTAGATGAGAGGCCATCCGATCTATTTCTGGAAGACCCCAGATTTGAACAATCTGAAGAAACACCTCTGGGTGAAGAGACCATTCGCCCGGATGTAACGTCTGGCGACTGAGATAATCCGCTTCCCAATTGTCTATACCTGGGATGTGAACCGCAGAAATTAGACAGGAGCTGGATTCCGCCCAAGCAAGTATCCGAGATACTTCTTTAATAGCCACAGGACTGTCAGTCCCCCCTTGATGATTGACATATGCCACGGTTGTGACATTGTCCGTCTGAAAACAAATGAACGATTCTCTCCTCAGAAGAGGCCACGACTGAAGAGCTCTGAAAATCGCACGGAGTTCCAAAATGTTGATGGGTAATCTCACCTCCTGAGATTCCCAAACCCCCTGCGCTGTCAGAGACCCCAATACAGCTCCCCAACCTGTCAGACTCACATCTGTTGAGATCACAGTCCAGGTTGGAAGAACAAAAGAAGCCCCTTGAACTAAACGATGGTGATCTGTCCACCACGTCAGAGTGTCGAACAATCGGATTTAAAGATATTAACTGTGATATCTTTGTATAATCCCTGCACCACTGGTTCAGCATACAAAGCTGAAGAGGTCGCATGTGAAAACGAGCAAAGGGGATCGCGTCCGATGCAGCAGTCATAAGACCTAGAATTTCCATGCATAAGGCTACCGAAGGGAATGATTGAGACTGAGTGGTTTCGACAAGCTGAAACCAATTTCAGACGTCTCTTGTCCGTCAGAGACAAAGTCATGGACACTGAATCTATTTGGAAACCTAAAAAGGTTACCCTTGTCTGAGGAATCAATGAACTCTTTGGTAAATTGATCCTCCAACCATGTTCTTGAAGAAATGACACAAGTCGATTCGTATGAAATTCTGCTAAATGTGAAGACTGAGCAAGTACCAAGATATCGTCCAAATAAGGAAATACCACAATACCCTGTTCTCTGATTACAGATAGCAGGGCACCGAGAACCTTTGAAAAAATCCTTGGAGCTGTTGCTAGGCCGAACGGCAGAGCCACAAATTGGTAATGCTTGTCTAGAAAAGAGAATCTCAGAAACTGATAGTGATCTGGATGAATCGGAATATGCAGATATGCATCCTGTAAATCTATTGTGGACATATAATGCCCTTGATGAACAAAAGGCAGAATAGTCCTTATAGTTACCATTTTGAATGTTGGTATCCTTACATAACGATTCAATATTTTTAAAACCAGAACTGCTCTGAAGGAATTCTCCTTCTTTGGTACAATGAATAGATTGGAGTAAAACCCCAGACCCTGTTCCAGAACTGGAACTGGCACAATTACTCCAGCCAACTCTAGATCTGAAACACATTTCAGAAATGCCTGAGCCTTCACTGGATTTATTGGAATGCGAGAAAGAAAAAATCTTCTTGCAGGAGGCCTTACCTTGAAACCTATTCTGTACCCTTGTGAAACAATGTTTTGAATCCAAAGACTGTGAATCGAATTGATCCAAATTTCTTTGAAAAATCGTAATCTGCCCCTACCAGCTGTGCTGGAATGAGGGCCGCACCTTCATGTGGACTTGGGAGCTGGCTTTTGCTTTCTAAAAGGCTTGGATTTATTCCAGACTGGAGATGGTTTCCAAACAGAAACTGTTCCTTTAGGGGAAGGATCAGGCTTCTGTTCCTTATTCTGACGAAAGGAACGAAAACTATTAGCAGCCTTATATTTACCTTTAGATTTTTTATCCTGAGGTAAAAAAGTTCCTTTCCCCCCAGTAACAGTTGAAATAATAGAATCCAACTGGGAACCAAACAATTTATTACCCTGGAAAGAAAGGGAAAGCAAAGTTGACTTAGAAGACATATCTGCATTCCAAGTTTTAAGCCATAAAGCTCTTCCAGCTAAAATAGCTAAAGGCATATACCCGACATCAACTCTAATGATATCAAAGATGGCATCACAAATAAAGTTATTAGCATGTTGAAGAAGTTTAACAATGCTATGAGTATTATGATCTGACACTTGTTGTGCCAAAGCCTCCAACCAAAAAGTGGAAGCTGCCACAACATCAGCCAAAGAAATAGCAGGCCTAAGAAGATTACCTGAACATAAATAAGCTTTCCTTAGAAAGGAATCAATTTTCCTATCTAAAGGATCCTTAAAGGAAGTACTATCTGCCGTAGGAATAGTAGTACGTTTAGCGAGAGTAGAGATAGCCCCATCAACTTTAGGGATTTTGTCCCAAAACTCTAATCTGTCAGATGGCACAGGATACAATTTCTTAAACCTTTTAGAAGGAGTAAATGAATTACCCAGTTTATTCCATTCCCTAGAAATTACTTCAGAAATAGCATCAGGGACAGGAAAAACTTCCGGAATAACTGTAGGAGGTTTAAAAACCGAATTTTAACGCTTAGTAGATTTAGTATCAAGAGGACTAGATTCCTCCATCTCTAATGCGATTAAAACTTCTTTAAGTAAAGAACGAATAAATTCCATTTGAAATAAATATGAAGATTTATCAGTGTCAATATCTGAGACAGAATCCTCTGAACCAGAAAAATCATCATCAGAAACAGACAAATCAGAATGATGATCATTTAAAAATTCATCTGAAAAAACAGAATTTATGTTTACCTGATAAATTACTTTCTCCAACGGTGTGTCCGGTCCACGGCGTCATCCTTACTTGTGGGATATTCTCTTCCCCAACAGGAAATGGCAAAGAGCCCAGCAAAGCTGGTCACATGATCCCTCCTAGGCTCCGCCTTCCCCAGTCATTCGACCGACGTAAAGGAGGAATATTTGCATAGGAGAAATCATGATACCGTGGTGACTGTAGTTAAAGAAAATAAATTATCAGACCTGATTAAAAAACCAGGGCGGGCCGTGGACCGGACACACCGTTGGAGAAAGTAATTTATCAGGTAAACATAAATTCTGTTTTCTCCAACATAGGTGTGTCCGGTCCACGGCGTCATCCTTACTTGTGGGAACCAATACCAAAGCTTTAGGACACGGATGAAGGGAGGGAGCAAATCAGGTCACCTAGATGGAAGGCACCACGGCTTGCAAAACCTTTCTCCCAAAAATAGCCTCAGAAGAAGCAAAAGTATCAAATTTGTAAAATTTAGTAAAAGTGTGCAGTGAAGACCAAGTCGCTGCCTTACATATCTGATCAACAGAAGCCTCGTTCTTGAAGGCCCATGTGTAAGCCACAGCCCTAGTGGAATGAGCTGTGATTCTTTCAGGAGGCTGCCGTCCGGCAGTCTCGTAAGCCAATCTGATGATGCTTTTAATCCAAAAAGAGAGAGAGGTAGAAGTTGCTTTTTGACCTCTCCTTTAACCAGAATAAACAACAAACAAGGAAGATGTTTGTCTAAAATCCTTTGTAGCATCTAAATAGAATTTTAGAGCACGAACTACATCCAAATTGTGCAACAAACGTTCCTTCTTTGAAACTGGATTCGGACACAAAGAAGGCACGACTATCTCCTGGTTAATGTTTTTGTTAGAAACAACTTTCGGAAGAAAACCAGGTTTAGTACGCAAAACCACCTTATCTGCATGGAACACCAGATAAGGAGGAGAACACTGCAGAGCAGATAATTCTGAAACTCTTCTAGTAGAAGAAATTGCAACCAAAAACAAAACTTTCCAAGATAATAACTTAATATCAACGGAATGTAAGGGTTCAAACGGAACCCCCTGAAGAACTGAAAGAACTAAATTGAGACTCCAAGGAGGAGTCAAAGGTTTGTAAACAGGCTTGATTCTAACCAGAGCCTGAACAAAGGCTTGAACATCTGGCACAGCTGCCAGCTTTTTGTGAAGTAACACAGACAAGGCAGAAATCTGTCCCTTCAAAGAACTTGCAGATAATCCTTTCTCCAAACCTTCTTGAAGAAAGGATAGAATCTTAGGAATTTTTACCTTGTCCCAAGGGAATCCTTTAGATTCACACCAACAGATATATTTTTTCCATATTTTGTGGTAGATTTTTCTAGTTATAGGCTTTCTGGGCTGAACAAGAGTATCAATGACAGAATCTGAGAACCCTCGCTTTGATAAGATCAAGCGTTCAATCTCCAAGCAGTCAGTTGGAGTGAGACCAGATTCGGATGTTCGAACGGACCTTGAACAAGAAGGTCCCGTCTCAAAGGTAGCTTCCATGGTGGAGCCGATGACATATTCACCAGGTCTGCATACCAAGTCCTGCGTGGCCACGCAGGAGCTATCAAGATCACCGATGCCCTCTCCTGATTGATCCTGGCTACCAGCCTGGGGATGAGAGGAAACGGCGGGAATACATAAGCTAGTTTGAAGGTCCAAGGTGCTACTAGTGCATCTACTAGAGTCGCCTTGGGATCCCTGGATCTGGACCCGTAGCAAGGAACCTTGAAGTTCTGACGAGAGGCCATCAGATCCATGTCTGGAATGCCCCACAATTGAGTAATTTGGGCAAAGATTTCCGGATGGAGTTCCCACTCCCCCGGATGAAATGTCTGACGACTCAGAAAATCCGCTTCCCAATTTTCCACTCCTGGGATGTGGATTGCAGACAAGTGGCAGGAGTGAGTCTCCGCCCATTGAATGATTTTGGTCACTTCTTCCATCGCCAGTGAACTCCTTGTTCCCCCCTGATGGTTGATGTACGCAACAGTCGTCATGTTGTCTGATTGAAACCGTATGAACTTGGCCTTTGCTAGCTGAGGCCAAGCCTTGAGAGCATTGAATATCGCTCTCAGTTCCAGAATATTTATCGGAAAAAGAGATTCTTCCCGAGACCAAAGACCCTGAGCTTTCAGGGGTCCCCAGACCGCGCCCCAGCCCACCAGACTGGCGTCGGTCGTGACAATGACCCACTCTGGTCTGCGGAAGCTCATCCCCTGTGACAGGTTGTCCAGGGACAGCCACCAACGGAGTGAATCTCTGGTCCTCTGATCTACTTGTATCGTCGGAGACAAGTCTGTATAGTCCCCATTCCACTGACTGAGCATGCACAGTTGTAATGGTCTTAGATGAATTCGCGCAAAAGGAACTATGTCCATTGCCGCTACCATCAAACCTATTACTTCCATGCACTGCGCTATGGAAGGAAGAGGAACAGAATGAAGTATTTGACAAGAGTTTAGAAGTTTTGATTTTCTGGCCTCTGTCAGAAAAATCCTCATTTCTAAGGAGTCTATTATTGTTCCCAAGAAGGGAACCCTTGTTGACGGAGATAGAGAACTTTTTTCTACGTTCACTTTCCACCCGTGAGATCTGAGAAAGGCCAGGACAATGTCCGTGTGAGCCTTTGCTTGTGGAAGGGACGACGCTTGAATCAGTATGTCGTCCAAGTAAGGTACTACTGCAATGCCCCTTGGTCTTAGCACCGCTAGAAGGGACCCTAGTACCTTTGTGAAAATTCTTGGAGCAGTGGCTAATCCGAACGGGAGTGCCACAAACTGGTAATGCTTGTCCAGAAATGCGAACCTTAGGAACCGATGATGTTCCTTGTGGATAGGAATATGTAGATACGCATCCTTTAAATCCACCGTGGTCATGAATTGACCTTCCTGGATGGAAGGAAGAATTGTTCGAATGGTTTCCATTTTGAACGATGGAACCTTGAGAAACTTGTTTAGGATCTTGAGATCTAAGATTGGTCTGAATGTTCCCTCTTTTTTGGGAACTACGAACAGATTGGAGTAGAACCCCATCCCTTGTTCTCCTAATGGAACAGGATGAATCACTCCCATTTTTAACAGGTCTTCTACACAATGTAAGAATGCCTGTTTTTTTATGTGGTCTGAAGACAATTGAGACCTGTGGAACCTCCCCCTTGGGGGAAGCCCCTTGAATTCCAGAAGATAACCTTGGGAGACTATTTCTAGCGCCCAAGGATCCAGAACATCTCTTGCCCAAGCCTGAGCGAAGAGAGAGAGTCTGCCCCCCACCAGATCCGGTCCCGGATCGGGGGCCAACATCTCATGCTGTCTTGGTAGCAGTGGCAGGTTTCTTGGCCTGCTTACCTTTGTTCCAGCCTTGCATTGGCCTCCAGGCTGGCTTGGCTTGAGAAGTATTACCCTCTTGCTTAGAGGACGTAGCACTTGGGGCTGGTCCGTTTCTGCGAAAGGGACGAAAATTAGGTTTATTTTTGGCCTTGAAAGACCTATCCTGAGGAAGGGCGTGGCCCTTGCCCCCAGTGATATCAGAAATAATCTCTTTCAAGTCAGGGCCAAACAGCGTTTTCCCCTTGAAAGGAATGTTAAGCAATTTGTTCTTGGAAGACGCATCCGCTGACCAAGATTTTAGCCAAAGCGCTCTGCGCGCCACAATAGCAAACCCAGAATTTTTCACCGCTAATCTAGCCAATTGCAAAGTGGCGTCTAGGGTGAAAGAGTTAGCCAATTTGAGAGCATGAATTCTGTCCATAATCTCCTCATAAGAAGAATCTTTATTGAGCGCCTTTTCTAGTTCATCGAACCAGAAACACGCTGCTGTAGTGACAGGAACAATGCATGAAATTGGTTGTAGAAGGTAACCTTGCTGAACAAACATCCTTTTAAGCAAACCCTCTAATTTTTTATCCATAGGATCTTTGAAAGCACAACTATCTTCTATGGGTATAGTGGTGCGTTTGTTTAGAGTAGAAACCGCCCCCTCGACCTTGGGGACTGTCTGCCATAAGTCCTTTCTGGGGTCGACCATAGGAAACAATTTCTTAAATATAGGGGGAGGGACGAAAGGTATGCCGGGCCTTTCCCATTCTTTATTTACAATGTCCGCCACCCGCTTGGGTATAGGAAAAGCTTCGGGGGGCCCCGGGACCTCTAGGAACTTGTCCATTTTACATAATTTCTCTGGAATGACCAAATTCTCACAATCATCCAGAGTAGATAACACCTCCTTAAGCAGAGCGCGGAGATGTTCCAATTTAAATTTAAATGTAATCACATCAGGTTCAGCTTGTTGAGAAATTTTCCCTGAATCTGAAATTTCTCCCTCAGACAAAACCTCCCTGGCCCCCTCAGACTGGTGTAGGGGCACTTCAGAACCAATATCATCAGCGTCCTCATGCTCTTCAGTATTTTCTAAAACAGAGCAGTCGCGCTTTTGCTGATAAGTGGGCATTTTGGCTAAAATGTTTTTGATAGAATTATCCATTACAGCCGTTAATTGTTGCATAGTAAGGAGTATTGGCGCACTAGATGTACTAGGGGCCTCCTGTGTGGGCAAGACTGGTGTAGACGATAGAGGGGATGATGCAGTACCATGCTTACTCCCCTCACTTGAGGAATCATCTTGGGCATCATTTTCTCTAAATTTTGTGTCACATAAATCACATCTATTTAAATGAGAAGGAACCTTGGCTTCCCCACATACAGAACACAGTCTATCTGGTAGTTCAGACATGTTAAACAGGCATAAACTTGATAACAAAGTACAAAAAACGTTTTAAAATAAAACCGTTACTGTCACTTTAAATTTTAAACTGAACACACTTTATTACTGCAAAAGTGAAAAAGTATGAAAAAATTGTTCAAAATTCACCAAAATTTCACCACAGTGTCTTAAAGCCTTAAAAGTATTGCACACCAAATTTGAAAGCTTTAACCCTTAAAATAACGGAACCGGAGCCGTTTTTATATTTAACCCCTTTACAGTCCCTGGTATCTGCTTTGCTGAGACCCAACCAAGCCCAAAGGGGAATACGATACCAAATGACGCCTTCAGAAAGTCTTTTCTATGTATCAGAGCTCCTCACACATGCATCTGCATGTCATGCTTCCCAAAAACAAGTGCGCAATAGAGGTGCGAAAATGAGGCTCTGCCTATGATTAGGGAAAGCCCCTAGAGAATAAGGTGTCCAATACAGTGCCTGCCGGTTATTTTACATAATTCCCAAGAATAAAATAATTCCTCAAAGCTATGAAGTATAAAATATGCTTATATATCAATCGTTTTAGCCCAGAAAATGTCTACAGTCTTAAAAGCCCTTGTGAAGCCCTTTTTTTCTTTATGTAATAAAAATGGCTTACCGGATCCCATAGGGAAAATGACAGCTTCCAGCATTACATCGTCTTGTTAGAAATGTGTCATACCTCAAGCAGCAAAAGTCTGCTCACTGTTTCCCCCAACTGAAGTTAATTCCTCTCAACAGTCCTGTGTGGAAACAGCCATCGATTTTAGTAACGGTTGCTAAAATCATTTTCCTCTTACAAACAGAAATCTTCATCTCTTTTCTGTTTCAGAGTAAATAGTACATACCAGCACTATTTTAAAATAACAAACTCTTGATTGAATAATAAAAGCTACAGTTAAACACCAAAAAACTCTAAGCCATCTCCGTGGAGATGTTGCCTGTACAACGGCAAAGAGAATGACTGGGGAAGGCGGAGCCTAGGAGGGATCATGTGACCAGCTTTGCTGGGCTCTTTGCCATTTCCTGTTGGGGAAGAGAATATCCCACAAGTAAGGATGACGCCGTGGACCGGACACACCTATGTTGGAGAAATGTGAAGTTTTAAAACACCTTTTACGTTTACTGGAAGGAGGAATAACAGACATAGCCTTCCTAATAGATTTAGAAACATCTCTTATATTAACAGGAACATCCTGAGTATTAGATGTTGATGGAACAGCAACAGGTAATGGTATATTACTAATGGAAATACTATCTGCATTAGCAAGCTTATCATGACATTCATCACAAACTACAGCCGGAGGGACAGATACCACAAGTTTACAGCAGATACACTTAACTTTGGTGGAACCAGCATCAGGCAGCGTTTTTCCAGAAGTAGCTTCTGATCCAGGGTCAATCTGAGACATCTTGCAATATGTAAGAGAAAAAACAACATATAAAGCAAAATCTATCAAATTCCTTAAAAGGCAGTTTCAGGAATGGGAAAAAATGCCAATGAACAAGCCTCTAGCAACCAGAAGCAAATGAAAAATGAGACTTAAATAATGTGAGAAAAAAGGTGGAAACAAAAATGACGCCCACATTTTTTGGCGCCAAAAAAGCCGCCCACATTATTGGCGCCCAAATGCTTTTGGCGCCAAGAATGACGCCACATCCGGTGACGCCGACATTTTTGGCGCAAAACGTCAAAAAAATTACGAAAACACGAACAACTTCCGGCGACAAGTATGACGCCGGAAATGACAAAGAATTTTTTTGCGCCAAAAAAAGTCAGCGCCAAGAATGACGCAATAAAATGAAGCATTTTCAGCCCCCGCGAGCCTAACAGCCCACAGGGAAAAAAGTCAATTTTTAAGGTAAGAAAAAATTTCTTAATTCATATGCATTATCCCAAATAATGAAACTGACTGTCTGAAATAAGGAATATTGATCATCCTGAATCAAGGCAAATAAATGTTTAAACACATATATTTAGAACTTTATATAAAAGTGCCCAACCATAGCTTAGAGTGTCACAAAAAATAAGGCTTACTTACCCCAGGACACTCATCTACATGTAGTAGAAAGCCAAACCAGTACTGAAACGAGAATCAGTAGAGGTAATGGTATATAAGAGTATAACGTCGATCTGAAATGGGAGGTAAGAGATGAATCTCTACGACCGATAACAGAGAACCTATGAAATAGATCCCGTAGAAGGAGACCATTGAATTCAAATAGGCAATACTCTCTTCACATCCCTCTGACATTCCACCACTCCATGGGAGGCAAAGTTTGTAAAACTGATTTGCGGGTGTGGTGAGGGGTGTATTTATAGGCATTTTGAGGTTTGGGAAACTTTGCCCCTCCTGGTAGGAATGTATATCCCATACGTCACTAGCTCATGGACTCTTGCTAATTACATGAAAGAAAACATCAGTGTAAACAGGAACCTCTAAATATTTGTCCATTTTACACAATTTCTCTGGAACGACAATAGGGTCACAATCATCCAGAGTAGCTAAAACCTCCCTGAGCAATAAGCGGAGGTGCTCTAGCTTAAATTTAAATGCCGTCATATCTGAATCTGTCTGAGAGAACATCTTTCCTGAATCAGAAATCTCTCCCTCAGACAGCAAATCCCTCATCCCTACCTCAGAACATTGTGAGGGAATATCGGATACGACTACTAAAGCGTCAGAAGGCTCAGCATTTGTTCTTAACCCAGAGCTACTGCGCTTCCCTTGCAACCATGGCAGTTTAGATAAAACCTCTGTGAGGGTAGTATTCATAATTGAAGCCATATCTTGCAAGGTGAAAGAATTTGATGCACTAGAAGTAATTGGCGTCGCTTGTGCGGGCGTAACTGGTTGTGACACTTGGGGAGAACTAGATGGCGAAACCTGATTTACTTCTGTCTGAGAATCATTTATTGCCAAATTCTTATAAGTCAAAATATGCTTTTTGCAATTTATAAACATATCAGTACAATTGGGACACATTCTTAGAGGGGGTTCCACAATGGCTTCTAAACAAATTGAACAATGAGTTTCCTCAGTGTCAGACATGTTTAACAGGCTAGTAATGAAGCAAGCAAGTTTGGAAAACACTTTATTTTTAAGAAAAAAAAAGCATACACAAACTGCAAAACAGGTTGTAATTGCTTCAAAAATTATAAAATTTTAACAGTACACCCACTAAGCTTTAGAAGGATTGCACCACAAGTAACAAAGCAAGACCCCCAAATGAAAAAAAAAACGGATTGATAAGTGTCTAAAACCGGTTAAAAACCCCTAAAGCACCTTGCCACAGCTCTGCTGTGGCCCTACCTGCCCTTAGGAAGTGCCCTACCTGCCCTTAGGAAGTGATAATATGGGGTTTAAAGCTTAAATTAGTCCCTCAGAAGACTCAGGACCTCAGGAGAAGATGCTTGCTGCTTGTAACTATAGGCCCCGCCCACCTCACTCGATGTTGCTGGGGCCTACACAAAACTAACAAACCCTGCCTGAAAGCGATGTGGGTTATAAACAACCCCAAAGAACCCTCAAGCAAATGTCCCATAAAACAGAAAACGTTACTCCCAGACACAAAAACGTTTGTCCCAAATTCACATAAACCGAGTGCCCACGAAAAATTAACCCTTTATGCAAGCTAGTAAAAACCTCTGATAACACTAGGATTACTGCTTACCCTTCCCCTAATGGGGACACTGTCAGCCTTTCTGAGTTAACACAGTCTCTGCAGAAAATATGACTGAACATACCTCATTGCTGTATAGCAAGAAACCGTTCCTCACACTGAAGTTTTCCTGTACTCCTCAGCTTCTGTGGGAACAGCAGTGGACCTTAGTTACAAATGCTAAGATCATCATCCTCCAGGCAGAAATCTTCATCTATGTCCTGCCTGAGAGTAAATCGTACAACACCAGTACCATTTAAAAATAAACTCTTGATTGAAGATAAAATAAAACTAACAGTTTAACACCTCTTCTCTTTACCCTTCCTGCTTAGAGCCAGCAAAGAGAATGACTGGGGGGTGGAGTTAAGGGGGGAGCTATATAGACCGCTCTGCTGTGGTGCTCTCTTTGCTAATTCCTGTCAGGAAGGACAATATCCCACAAGTTAGGATGAATCCGTGGACTCGGTACATCTTGCAAAAGAAACAATGATAACCTGAGCACTCTACCGAACTAGCCGAGCAGAACAGCGCCACGTGTCTGAACCGCCGCAAGATCGAACAAACCGGACAGGACCAGCCAGCACCAAGGATCCTAACCAGCAAGCTGCATTAATTCTCCCTCATAGGGGAAAAAAAAGAAAACAGACCATTTTAACATAGGACTAGCATGTCCAAAACCACTTCCGAAGTAGTAATAAAGAGTATCAATCCCAGAAGGTTCCAGAACAAAAACAAATAAAAGACATCCCATCGGATACAAATAAAAATATAAGGCAACCCGGAGGTTAATGCCCAAAAAGAGACAGGCCTACCCGCAGGACCAGCCAAACGGAGCCGTATCTTTCAAAAACTGAGAAAGATCTCAAGCAAATGACAATCAGGAGATTTCCTCATACCCATATGTCTAATGAGGTGCACCATTCGAATTAGCAGACTGAAAATCCCCGTATCTGGTAACGATAGGGTCATTCAATAACTAAAAAAACATGTATGAGCAATACGCAAAGGCGCGCAATCCTATAACGAAAGGCACATCACTCGGCAACAGTTACACCTGCGGGGAACTGTAGAGGCCCTCCCCAAGGCGGAAGGCCCGGGACAAGAGAGCATGAGAACATTCTCAAATAAATGTCTGGACTCTGCAGACGAACAATCGCCAACATTATGTGGAAGCGAAAAGGAACTGCAACCTCCAGGGGGAACACGCCACCCTGCATGGAGGAATCATAAGCTGGGTTACCCGCACATGTAGAAGTATGAATTGGTAGGGAACTCGCCTCTCGGAGGACGGGACCCTCAGAGGCGGATGGCTCAGCAGTCCCTTGATTCCCTGAGTAACAGGGCACTCTCATATGGCATACGGAATAAAACTGGTAGACATGTGTCGAGGCCAATCTGGATTCGTCACTGGACACAAACTGAAATCAAAATAGTCTCAGTATCAGAATCCTCCGTAACTGAATCTGAAATAAGCACAGTCTCAGCATCAGAATCCTCCATAACTGGATAGAGGATATATAAATATGGACTAAAGTAGTAAAAACAAAAACAGCACCTGACATCCCCAATGGCTGGGGCACTCACCACCTCCTATGACCAGACCCCTGCGGACTAGAAATTTTCCTTCGCCACACGGTCAAGAATGCGGAAATAGAAAACTGAACATAACCACGCTCGAACACAAGGTGAACCGTACAGTCCAAAAAAGCATGCCCAACCAAAATGCTGCGTCACTTCCAAAGGCCTCAATATTCCAAACCATGAGCACATAAACATAACACATAAGCAGGTAGAATCACATTATTATTAACCCTTAATTCCAAGATACTAAAAGACTCACTGAGACCCTTATGATAAGTTAGACCCGCAAGGTGGTAGCCCCTCGGGAAAATGTTCACATTACAGTACATTGATGAATAAAGTAAAATGAAACAATCTTACCGGAATCTACGCCGTGCACACAGCCTTTCAAGTGTGACGGATAGTAGCATAGCCTCCGCCATGGACATGAGAGAAGAAAGCAGGCAGCGGAGCGAAGTTAGAACACGACGATTGCTTGAGGAGCTGTTAACATGAGTCAGGATGGTTTCACAGAAAGACTGTCCCTGCATCTCCGGACTCTAACTTTCATCCAAGCCCTCATTGAGAGGCTGACAGGACTACTTAAAACTCCTGTCCCATGCCGAAGAGTACTACCCTCCATAAGAGACAAAAAAACAAAAATTAAAAATTTCTGACACTTCTCTGCCAACCTCCTGGGACGAAAGGCAAAGAATGACTGGGGGATGAGGTGAGTGGGAGGGGTATTTAAGCCTTTGGCTGGGGTGTCTTTGCCTCCTCCTGGTGGCCAGGTTCTTATTTCCCAAAACTAATGAATGCAGCTGTGGACTCTTTCAATTTAAGAAGAAAAAAATCTATATTTATAATGGAAAATAACTTGTTAAGACTTTAGAGTTAAATAGTATATGGAAGAAAATACTAAAACAGTGATAAAAAGGCCAAAACATGCAATCTAACCTGTGAAAGTCTCTAGCAGAACCAAAAATAATTACAGATGGGTTTAAGAATACACAACTGGATCCAGTGAACAACTGGACCTCCTATAACAAGGCATCTTGCCTGCTCCTGCAAGGATATGTTTGGTACCAAAGGAAAGAAAAGAAAAGAGAAAGACCGGTTAATTTTTTTAACTAACATTTCACCCAGATGAGCCAATCATTAGTTGCAGTCCTTATCGAATTATTCGGATTTAAAGGAGAGGGCAGCACAAAGTTTTTCTGACATTTTTATTTGAATGACTGCTTAGTCAAAACTTAACTTCTTTTTAAATAGAGTATTTGGTTTCTTTTTTACCTTCATGCTCCTTAAATTCCATAGTACAAAGCATGATAAAACTAGGCTAATAGAAAAACAAAATTTATGCTTACTTGATAAATTTCTTTCTTTCTTGACACGATGAGTCCACGGATCCTCTAATTACTATTGGGAATATCACTCCTGCCCAGCAGGAGGCGGCAAAGAGCACCACAGCAAAAGCTGTTAAATATCACCTCCCTTCCTTCCCACCCCAGTCATTCGACTGAAGTAAAGGAGAGAAAGGAAGCAACAAGGTGCAGAGGTGTCTGAAGTTTCTAACATAATCACAACCTGTCTTAAGTACAGGGTGGGCCGTGGACTCATCGTGTCAAACAAATAAATTTATCAGGTAATAATACATTTTGTTTTCTTTCTAATGACACGATGAGTCCACGGATCATCTAATTACTATTGGGAATCAATACCCAAGCTAGAGTACACACATAAGGGAGGGACAAGACAGGGAACCTAAATGGAAGGCACCACTGTTTGAAGAACCTTTCTCCCAAAAGCGGCCTTAGCCGAGGCAAGTGTCAAATTTGTAGAATTTTGAAAAAGTGTGAAGAGAGGAACAAGTTGCAGCCTTGCAAATCTGATCTACAGAAGCTTCATTTTTGAATGCCCATGAGGAAGAAACAGCCCTCGTGGAATGAGCCGTAACCCTCTCTGGAGGTTGCTGTCCAGCAGTTTTATAAGCAAAAGAATGATACTCTTCAGCAGAAAAGAAAGAAGTAGCAGTAGCTTTCTGGCCCTTCCGTTTTCCTGAGAAAACCACAAACAAGGCGGAGGACTGATGAAAATCCTTTGTCTAAGTAAAATTTTAGAGCACAAACCACATCTAAATTGTGTAGAAATCTGTCCTTCTGAGAAGGATTAGGACACAATGAAGGAACCACAATCTCCTGATTAATGTTCCGGTCAGAAACAACTTAAGGAAGAAAACCTTTGTAAGCAAAACTACCTTATCCGAATGAAAAATAAGGTAAGGTGACTCATACTGTAATGCCGAGAGCTCTAACACTCTACGAGCAGAAGAAATAGCCACTAGAAACAAAACTTTCCAAGATAACAACTTAATATCTAAGGAATGCATAGGCTCAAACTGAGCACTTTGAAGAACCTTAAGAACTAAATTAAGACTCCAGGGAGGAGTAACTGGTTTGAACACAGGCCTGATCCTGACTAAGGCCTGACAAAACGACTGCACATCTGGAACGTCTGCCAGAAGTTTGTGTAACAAAATAGACAGGGCAGATATTTGACCCTTTAGGGAACTTGCCGATAATCCCTTCTCCAAACCTCCTTCAAGTAGCCTTTGGATTCACACCAATATAGGTATTTACGAAGTAGAGCAAATGGAGGAAATAGGTATGCAAGACTGAAATTCCAAGGTATCGTCAGGGCGTCTATTAGTACCGCCTGAGGGTACTCGATCCGTACCTCGGAAGCTTGGCATTCTGTCGAGATGCCATGAGAATCAATTCCGGCTGACCACACTTGAGAATCAGGCTGGAAAACACTTCCGGATGGAGTTCCCACTCCCCTAGGTGAAAGGTCTGCCTGCTCAGGAAGCCCGCCTCCCAGTTGTCCACAACTGGGATGTGGATCACCGACAGACAGCAAGAGAGAGTTTCCGCCCACCGAATTATCTTGGCGACCTCTGTCATTGCTAAGGAACTCCACGTTCCTCCCTGATGATTGATGTAAGCCACTGAAGTTATGTTGTCCGACTGGAACCTGATAAACTGGGCCGAGTCTAACTGGGGCCAGGCCAGAAGAGCATTGAAGATCGCTCTCAGCTCCAGAATGTTTATAGGCAGAACAGACTCTGACTGATTCCAAACTCCCTGAGCCTTCAGGAAGCCCAAGACTGCTCCCCATCCTAGAAGGCTGGCGACTGTTGTCACAAACACCCAGGAGGGTCTGTGAAAGCAGGTTCCCTGGGAGAGATGATCCTGAGACAACCACCATTGAAGAGAATTCCTTGTCTCCTGCTCCAGTAGAATTTGTGGAGACAAATCCGCATAATCTCTGTTCCATTGACTGAGCATGTTTAACTGCAGAGGTCTGAGGTGGAAACGAGTGAACGGGATGATGTCCATTGCCGCCACCATCAGCCAGATTACCTCCATGCACTGAGCCACTGATGGCCGAGGAGCGGACTGAAGCGCTAGGCAAGAATCGAAAATCTTTGATTTCCTGACTTCTGTCAGAAAAATCTTCATTGATAGGGAATCTATTATGGTTCCCAAGAAAGTTACCCTTGTATTTGGAACTAAGGAGCTCTTTACCAAATTTATCTTCCAACCGTGAGATCGCAGGAAGGATAACAACATTTCCGCGTAGGACCTTGGCTTGTTGAAAGGATGGCGCCTGGACCAGGATGTCGTCCATATAGGACACTGCAATGCCCCGTAATCGGAGCACCACCAACAGAGATCCCAGAACCTTTGAGAAAATTCTGGGAGTTGTGGCAAGACCGAAAGGAAGAGCCAGGAATTGGTAGTGTTTGTCTAGAAAGGCAAACCTTAGAAACTTGTGATGATCCCTGTGAATGGGAACATGCAGGTACGCGTATCCTATCCAGGATTTCTTCGAGAGGGGTGTCTGTCCGAATAGAATCAGACAATGCATCAAACCAGTATGCCCCCGCACTGGTGACAGTAGCAATACAACTATCTGGTACAGGAAAAACTTACTTGTTTAGTTTACTGGACTTTTTAGGATTGACTACGGCGGTAGTGTCGGAGTCGTCCAGGGTAGCTAAAACCTCCTTAAGTAACAAACTGGGGTGTTCAAGCTTAAACCTGAAAGAAACAACTTCAGTATCAGATAAAGGTATTACACTGAGTCTGAGATTTCCCCCTCAGATACTACCGAAGTATCTTCCTCTTCAGGTTTCTGGGAAGAAACATTCGGAATAGCCATTACTGTATCAGCAACATTATTCACTGATTGAATACATTTCCTCTTGCGCTTTCCCTGCAGCATGGGAAAAGCAGACAATGCATCAGATACCACCGATGACATTAGAGAAGCGATGTCTTGCAAGGAAACTCCAGGTGGAGTTTGAGAGGAAGCGCAGGGCACTGCATGTGTGGGCGATAACATTTGGGACACTTGAGGAGAAAGTTGTGGCATATATTGAACATTGTCATTAGGCTCATGAACAGCATCCGACTTAAGAGTTGGCTCAGAAAAAAGTCTATCCCTATAATTTAAAGTTCTCTTAATACATGAGGAATAGAAAGGGATTGGTGTTTCCACATTGGCATCAAAACATCAAGAACAAGTGATATTTTAAAGGGTCTCTTGGTCCATTCTGACTCACAATGGATGAATTAATCAAATAAGTCTTACATTTTTTAATAAAAATTAAAACAGAAAAAATGTTACTGTCTCTTTAAATTTTAAAACTTAACTTTTTTATATTTGTGTGCAGAAAAGGCTAAATAGCTACACAAATAATGCAGAACACCTCTACACCTCATCTTAACTTTGCTGCGGTGGCTACCTGCCCTTCTGACACAGTGTACAATCCCCTCAGTAAAAGATCCGGAACTCAGCTGTAGATTTTATAACGGACCGCTGTCCGGTCCTAACACATGTGTTAATACTGAGGACTTTGTTTATAACCCTCTCGTTCCTTCCGATATAAGTGCTAAGAAAGAGGCGCGCATCCCAAATTGGCGACACACATAGCTCCGCCCATCGTGGGCATTTCAAAAAGCAATCTCCCGGTCGGCATTTTATGTTAAAGTTAAGCCACCGGGAGCAGTGAAAAGCCACCTCATACTAAGCCTCTCAGATCAGTCCCAGTGCCTGCCTAGAAAGTGCTGTCTTATAAGTTCCCTCCTTTTATCTATAGGAGACTTTATGTCCCAAATAAATAAAGTGCTCCACTTCCTCTGAGATCCTTTTTTATTTCCCAGACCCAGAATAAAAAGTCAGCACTTACCGCTTAAATCTGCCAGACAGCAAGGCAGCTCACCAGGTTTGAGAGGTTGTCTCCCTCACATAGCCCTTTGGAGAAAAGATAAAGCCTGAGTAATCTTACTTAGGCTATCAGGATTAGGGCAGCATAAATATATGGGAGGCGCAGTGAGAATTATGTCCCACAAGTTCCCATTGCTCTAAAGCCACCACTGCTCTACTGAAGAGACTGATATGGACTATGGCTACACCCCAGAACAAAGCAGCACAATCTTGTACTACTTAAAAAAAATAAACTCTTGATTGTGGAATGTTTTACTAACACCTAACTTTACCACTTCCTTGCTCTAACCTAGGCAAAGAGAATGACTGGGATGGGAGGGAGGTGATATTTAACAGCTTTTGCTGTGGTGCCCTTTACCGCCTCCTGCTGGGCAGGAGTGATATTCCCAATAATAATTAGATGATCCGTAGACTCGTGTCATTAGAAAGAAAAAAGCATTATTTATCATTAAAGTGATAGTAAAATTGAGTCATGCTCAAAGTAGGAATTAGTTAGTTTGCAAAAACATAATTTATGTAAGAACTTACCTGATAAATTCATTTCTTTCATATTAGCAAGAGTCCATGAGCTAGTGACGTATGGGATATACATTCCTACCAGGAGGGGCAAAGTTACCCAAACCTCAAAATGCCTATAAATACACCCCTCACCACACCAACAATTCAGTTTAACGAATAGCCAAGAAGTGGGGTGATAAAAAAGTGCGAAAGCATATAAAATAAGGAATTGGAATAATTGTGCTTTATACAAAAATCATAACCACCACAAAAAAAGGGCGGGCCTCATGGACTCTTGCTAATATGAAAGAAATGAATTTATCAGGTAAGTTCTTACATAAATTATGTTTTCTTTCATGTAATTAGCAAGAGTCCATGAGCTAGTGACGTATGGGATAATGACTACCCAAGATGTGGATCTTTCCACGCAAGAGTCACTAGAGAGGGAGGGATAAAATAAAGACAGCCAATTCCTGCTGAAAATAATCCACACCCAAAAATAAAGTTTAATGAAAAACATAAGCAGAAGATTCAAACTGAAACCGCTGCCTGAAGTACTTTTCTACCAAAAACTGCTTCAGAAGAAGAAAATACATCAAAATGGTAGAATTTAGTAAAAGTATGCAAAGAGGACCAAGTTGCTGCTTTGCAAATCTGGTCAACCGAAGCTTCATTCCTAAACGCCCAGGAAGTAGAAACTGACCTAGTAGAATGAGCTGTAATTCTTTGAGGCGGAGTTTTACCCAACTCAACATAGGCAAGATGAATTAAAGATTTCAACCAAGATGCCAAAGAAATGGCAGAAGCTTTCTGGCCTTTTCTAGAACCGGAAAAGATAACAAATAAACTAGAAGTCTTACGGAAAGATTTCGTAGCTTCAACATAATATTTCAAAGCTCTAACAACATCCAAAGAATGCAACGATTTCTCCTTAGAATTCTTAGGATTAGGACATAATGAAGGAACCACAATTTCTCTACTAATGTTGTTGGAATTCACAACTTTAGGTAAAAATTCAAAAGAAGTTCGCAACACCGCCTTATCCTGATGAAAAATCAGAAAAGGAGACTCACAAGAAAGAGCAGATAATTCAGAAACTCTTCTGGCAGAAGAGATGGCCAAAAGGAACAAAACTTTCCAAGAAGTAATTTAATGTCCAATGAATGCATAGGTTCAAACGGAGGAGCTTGAAGAGCTCCCAGAACCAAATTCAAACTCCAAGGAGGAGAAATTGACTTAATAACAGGTTTTATACGAACCAAAGCTTGTACAAAACAATGAATATCAGGAAGAATAGCAATCTTTCTGTGAAAAAGAACAGAAAGAGCAGAGATTTGTCCTTTCAAAGAACTTGCGGACAAACCCTTATCTAAACCATCCTGAAGAAACTGTAAAATTCTCGGTATTCTAAAAGAATGCCAAGAAAAATGATGAGAAAGACACCAAGAAATATAAGTCTTCCAGACTCTATAATATATCTCTTGAGATACAGATTTACGAGCCTGTAACATAGTATTAATCACAGAGTCAGAGAAACCTCTTTGACCAAGAATCAAGCGTTCAATCTCCATACCTTTAAATTTAAGGATTTCAGATCCTGATGGAAAAAAGGACCTTGTGACAGAAGGTCTGGTCTTAACGGAAGAGTCCACGGTTGGCAAGAGGCCATCCGGACAAGATCCGCATACCAAAACCTGTGAGGCCATGCCGGAGCTACCAGCAGAACAAACGAGCATTCCTTCAGAATCTTGGAGATTACTCTTGGAAGAAGAACTAGAGGCGGAAAGATATAGGCAGGATGATACTTCCAAGGAAGTGATAATGCATCCACTGCCTCCGCCTGAGGATCCCGGGATCTGGACAGATACCTGGGAAGTTTCTTGTTTAGATGGGACGCCATCAGATCTATTTCTGGAAGTTCCCACATTTGAACAATCTGAAGAAATACCTCTGGGTGAAGAGACCATTCGCCCGGATGCAACGTTTGGCGACTGAGATAATCCGCTTCCCAATTGTCTATACCTGGGATATGAACCGCAGAGATTAGACAGGAGCTGGATTCCGCCCAAACCAAAATTCGAGATACTTCTTTCATAGCCAGAGGACTGTGAGTCCCTCCTTGATGATTGATGTATGCCACAGTTGTGACATTGTCTGTCTGAAAACAAATGAACGATTCTCTCTTCAGAAGAGGCCAAAACTGAAGAGCTCTGAAAATTGCACGGAGTTCCAAAATATTGATCGGTAATCTCACCTCCTGAGATTCCCAAACTCCTTGTGCCGTCAGAGATCCCCACACAGCTCCCCAACCTGTGAGACTTGCATCTGTTGAAATTACAGTCCAGGTCGGAAGCACAAAAGAAGCCCCCTGAATTAAACGATGGTGATCTGTCCACCATGTTAGAGAGTGTCGAACAATCGGTTTTAAAGATATTAATTGAGATATCTTCGTGTAATCCTTGCACCATTGCTTCAGCATACAGAGCTGAAGAGGTCGCATGTGAAAACGAGCAAAGGGGATCGCGTCCGATGCAGCAGTCATAAGACCTAGAATTTCCATGCATAAGGCTACCGAAGGGAATGATTGTGACTGAAGGTTTCGACAAGCTGCAATCAATTTTAGACGTCTCTTGTCTGTTAAAGACAGAGTCATGGACACTGAATCCATCTGGAAACCCAGAAAGGTTACCTTTGTCTGAGGAATCAAAGAACTTTTTGGTAAATTGATCCTCCAACCATGATCTTGAAGAAACAACACAAGTCGATTCGTATGAGATTCTGCTAAATGTAAAGACTGAGCAAGTACCAAGATATTGTCCAAATAAGGAAATACCACAATACCCTGTTCTCTGATTACAGACAGAAGGGCACCGAGAACCTTTGTAAAAATTCTTGGAGCTGTAGCTAGGCCAAACGGCAGAGCCACAAACTGGTAATGCTTGTCCAGAAAAGAGAATCTCAGGAACTGATAATGATCTGGATGAATCGGAATATGCAGATATGCATCCTGTAAATCTATTGTGGACATATAATTCCCTTGCTGAACAAAAGGCAAGATAGTCCTTACAGTTACCATCTTGAACGTTGGTATTCTTACATAACGATTCAATATTTTTAGATCCAGAACTGGTCTGAAGGAATTCTCCTTCTTTGGTACAATGAAGAGATTTGAATAAAACCCCATCCCCTGTTCCAGAACTGGAACTGGCATAATTACTCCAGTCAACTCTAGATCTGAAACACATTTCAGAAATGCTTGAGCTTTTACTGGATTTACTGGGACACGGGAAAGAAAAAATCTCTTTGCAGGAGGTCTCATCTTGAAACCAATTCTGTACCCTTCTGAAACAATGCTCTCAATCCAAAGATTGTGAACAGAATTGATCCAAATTTCCTTGAAAAAGCGTAACCTGCCCCCTACCAGCTGAGCTGGAATGAGGGCCGCACCTTCATGTGGACTTAGAAGCAGGCTTTGCCTTTCTAGCTGGCTTTGATTTATTCCAGACTGGAGATGGTTTCCAAACTGAAACTGCTCCTGAGGATGAAGGATCAGGCTTTTGTTCTTTGTTGAAACGAAAGGAACGAAAACGATTATTAGCCCTGCTTTTACCTTTAGATTTTTTATCCTGTGGTAAAAAAGTTCCTTTCCCACCAGTAACAGTTGAAATAACGGAATCCAACTGTGAACCAAATAATTTGTTACCCTGGAAATAAATGGAAAGTAAAGTTGATTTAGAAGCCATATCAGCATTCCAAGTTTTAAGTCATAAAGCTCTTCTAGCTAAAATAGCTAGAGACATAAACCTGACATCAACTCTGATAATATCAAAAATGGCATCAGATAAAATTATTAGCATGCTGTAGAAGAATAATAATATCATGAGAATCATGATGTGTTACTTGTTGCGCTAAAGTTTCCAACCAGAAAGTTGAAGCTGCAGCAACATCAGCCAAAGATATAGCAGGTCTAAGAAGATTACCTGAACACAGATAAGCTTTTCTTAGAAAGGATTCAATTTTCCTATCTAAAGGATCCTTAAACGAAGTACCATCTGACGTAGGAATAGTAGTACGTTTAGCAAGGGTAGAAATAGCCCCATCAACTTTAGGGATTTTGTCCCAAAATTCTAATCTGTCAGACGGCACAGGATATAATCGCTTAAAACGTTTAGAAGGAGTAAATGAATTACCCAATTTATCCCATTCTTTGGAAATTACTGCAGAAATAGCATTAGGAACAGGAAAAACTTCTGGAATAACCACAGGAGCTTTAAATACCTTATCCAAACGTTTAGAATTAGTATCAAGAGAACCAGAATCCTCTATTTCTAAAGCAATTAGTACTTCTTTAAGTAAAGAACTAATAAATTCCATTTTAAATAAATATGAAGATTTATCAGCATCAACCTCTGAGACAGAATCCTCTGAACCAGAAGAGTCATCAGAATCAGAATGATGATGTTCATTTAAAAATTCATCTGTAGGGAGAGAAGTTTTAAAAGATTTTTTACGTTTACTAGAAGGAGAAATAACAGACATAGCCTTCTTTATGGATTCAGAAACAAAATCTCTTATATTATCAGGAACATTCTGCACCTTAGATGTTGAAGGAACTGCAACAGGCAATGGTACTTTACTAAAGGAAATATTATCTGCTTTAACAAGTTTGTCATGACAATCAATACAAACAACAGCTGGAGGAATAGCTACCAAAAGTTTACAGCAGATACACTTAGCTTTGGTAGATCCAGCACTAGACAGCGATTTTCCTGTAGTATCTTCTGACTCAGATGCAACGTGAGACATCTTGCAATATGTAAGAGAAAAAACAACATATATATAAAGCAAAATTGATCAAATTCCTTAAATGACAGTTTCAGGAATGGGAAAAAATGCCAAAGAACAAGCTTCTAGCAACCAGAAGCAATGAAAAATGAGACTTAAATAATGTGGAGACAAAAGCGACGCCCATATTTTTCGCGCCAATAAGACGCCCACATTATTTGGCGCCTAAATGCTTTTTGGCGCCAAAATGACGCCACATCCGGAACGCCGACATTTTTGGCGCAAAATAACGTCAAAAAATGACGCAACTTCCGGCGACACGTATGACGCCGGAAACAAATTTTTTTTTTTGCGCCAAAAAAGTCCGCGCCAAGAATGACGCAATAAAATGAAGCATTTTCAGCCCCCGCGAGCCTAACAGCCCACAGGGAAGAGTCAAATTTGAAGGTAAGAAAAAATGATTAAATCAAATGCATTATCCCAAATATGAAACTGACTGTCTGAAAATAAGGAAAGTTGAACATTCTGAGTCAAGGCAAATAAATGTTTGAATACATATATTTAGAACTTTATAAACAAAGTGCCCAACCATAGCTTAGAGTGTCACAGAAAATAAGATTTACTTACCCCAGGACACTCATCTACATGTTTGTAGAAAGCCAAACCAGTACTGAAACGAGAATCAGCAGAGGTAATGGTATATATATAAGAGTATATCGTCGATCTGAAAAGGGAGGTAAGAGATGAATCTCTACGACCGATAACAGAGAACCTATGAAATAGACCCCGTAGAAGGAGATCACTGCATTCAAACAGGCAATACTCTCCTCACATCCCTCTGACATTCACTGCACGCTGAGAGGAAAACCGGGCTCCAACTTGCTGCGGAGCGCATATCAACGTAGAATCTAGCACAAACTTACTTCACCACCTCCATCGGAGGCAAAGTTTGTAAAACTGAATTGTGGGTGTGGTGAGGGGTGTATTTATAGGCATTTTGAGGTTTGGGAAACTTTGCCCCTCCTGGTAGGAATGTATATCCCATACGTCACTAGCTCATGGACTCTTGCTAATTACATGAAAGAAACAAACCGTAGGGCCTGAATACTTAAGCAGAGAGCGAGTGAGACCAATCTATACATCCGACAGATCTTAGAGCAGGATGCACAATGGGATAGCAACGAGGCAAGGGTTAGAGAACGTTTTTACATTATAAATAATAATTTCAAATACCAAAATTGTAAAAAAACAACTTCACTAATTAACAAATAGGCCACCTACATAAGCGCATAAAACCTTACAACTTTACAATCACTTTAAAGGGACAGTCCAGTCCAAAAAAACCCTCATGATTTAAATAGGGAATGTAATTTTTAACAACTTTCCAATTTACTTTTATCACCAATTTTGCTTTGTTCTCTTGGTATTCTTAGTTGAAAGCTAATTCTAGGAGGTTCATATGCTAATTTCTTAGACCTTGAAGACTGCCTCTAATCTGAATGAATTTTCACCACTAGAGGGCATTAGTTAATGTGTTTTATATAGATAACATTGAGCTCATGTACGTGAAGTTACCCTGGAGTGAGCACCGATTGGCTAAAACGCAAGTCTTTCAAAAGTACTGAAATAAGGGGGCAGTTTGCAGAGGCTTAGATACATGGTAATCACAGTTATGCAAAACTGGAGAATGGATAATGAAAGGATTATCTTTCTTTTTAAACAACAAAAATTCTGGTGTTGATTGTCCCATTAAGGGTAAGATAAAAAAAAAATAAGAAAAAGCAGCTATAAAACAGGGACGAACTAGAAGATTATTAAAATCCCAATACAGGGTTTTGCAAAAACAAGATCAGAACAGAATTTTCCTAAAATTCCTACAGCAAACTGCATGAGTGAAGTAAAACATGATTACCTTTGTCTTGATGAGTCACTGTGATTGACTAGCTCACAGCATTCATTTTCCACCATCTAGAAAATAAAAATAATAATTTTAATATAGCATTGTCATTTCGAAAGTGAATTCAAACTCTCTCAGCAAGTTATTAATCGTAAGACATTTGCAAAATCAATAAACACAATATGCCTCCCACAAAGAAAACCTTAAAGGTCACTCTTGGACCTCACATAGTTGCAGAAAAAGTTAACGTTAAAGAAGGCAACCAAGGACAGTAAGAGACCATTTTTGGATCTCAAATTATGAATCTTAAGTTTCATATTTAATGTAATATAGAGCCTGCTCTTATTTCTGTAGCTTAGTATGTACATCTATAAAGTAATATAGAACTCTTTATTAAGAAATATTTTCTTATGCTTATCTAATAAGCCGAAGGGAGTGTGTGTGTGTGGGGGGGGGTGAGGGGTGCGCTCAGATGGCAAAGATAAATGGATAGTATTGAGTGGTGAGTAGGAGTTAGGTTATTGTATAACTATCAGGAATAAAGCTTACTCCTCAATGATCTCATATCAGGTATACATAGGAATTTACTATTGGTATTGGATCTAGGGTTGTCCTAAACCAATTAACAATGAGTATGACCATATTAATGTAGGCATCCTACTAGCTATGGAGAGGAAACGCACATGATCTTTAACCTCCTGTTAGTAGAAAAAAAGTTGGTAGGCTAATCGTATATTTTTATAAAGATAATAGCCCTTCCCGTGTACAGATATCTGGTTACATAGTGATTAATATCATCTTAGAATGCATTACTTTATACCAAAAAGGTAGAGAACTAAAGTATGAGATACAGAATTTTTTTTTTTTTGTCTCAAGTAGGGTGGTCTTCTAGGGCTAACCAAATATGATGTATAGGTATAATTATGGTTATAGTAGCCAAACACACTGGTTGGATTTGTTAGGTATATTAGGTATTAAAGCACCCTTATATGAGAGCACCTAGTAAACAATGTGACCATTCTAACTGGAGAAAAAGAATATATCTATAATGCTACTGAGATGGACATTATCATTATAATGCCGTTATTTACTTTAATATAGGAGGACTAGGAGACAGTATATAACTTTACATATAAAATATTCCAAGATGTAGATATATCTGTTGATACATGGTATATTTGCTAGGTCATCTCGGCCGCAGGCAACCCAGCAGAATGTGTAAAAGATATGTGTAGTGACTCAGATCTAGCTCCACCAGAATCGCACAGTAGCTCAAGCATTAGTATACAGCTACATAAAACTACAGCATTTTCCACTTAATGTTAGCTGATAAGTGTCTAGGATGCATGTATAGTAACATGTCTCATATATTAAGGGTCTGATACAAAGGGTTAGAGCTGTGTAGCCCTGCATAACCTAGCCGTCACTCAGTACAGAAGATCAAAAGTGAATCAGCTTTTTATTTTTCCTTTTTAAAAAAAAAACTAAAAAAAAAAAAAAACGGACCATAATATCTAAAATCTACAATATCAAATAAAAGAATTTCCACCAACTATGAAACATAGTGTATGTAAACATTGTGAAAAAAGCTCTGCATTAAACATCTCACATCATAAATCTATCAATACCATATAACCCACATCTGCCATGCGATTTGTAAAAAACAAAACAAAAAACAAAACACAGACTTAGAATATATTTGGTCAATTCCTTGCCAGGGAAGATCGATTCCATCATAAGTTCAACCAACTCCTTGCCTGGGGCTGCTCAGTCCGGTAAGCAATAAAATAGAAAGGCAATAAAATATATAAGAGAAATGACCTGACTAATATTTCAAACATGGGAAAATGATTTAGGAGCAGCTCCCAGTAAGGGGGACTCCCCTCCACATATTAGAACCTTTATCCGACGCCAGCCCTGTCATACTGGAGTAAAGTCTCAGCCGCATCTCCGCCACCAAGATAAACAGTCCAGGTAACGTTCTCAAGGCCTTGACACTTGTATAAAGAAACCTTTAGGGTGATCATGTTAGTATCCGAGCCTCCACCACTGGGCACGTTGCAGATGTTCACTGCTGATACCATCTCGGTATCTCCCAGCCTCTCAGTCGTGATCAGTGCAGATAGCCAGCTAGCACCGGAATCCTCATCTCTGTCAGATGAAAGTGAGACCGCAATGTCTCCTAGCAACTCTCGCTCTACTCCCATCACCTGTCTCACTGCAGATACACCATCCACCGATGGTGAAACAAACGGTTGTGGTTTCTGCTGGCTCTGCGCCACATATCCTCCGGTACTATGAGCGGGATCCCTCTCCAGCTTCACCTGTTGCTCATTGCCGAGGTGCTGAGGGTAGGAATAGTTGTCAAAAATCTGTAAAAGCTCTCTCCTCAGCTCCCCAAACACAGCATGCACGGTACTACAAAAGTCTTCCATGGCTCAAGGTCTGTTTCGGGAGAGTACTAGTAAGTAATGTACAAAGAAGCCAGAATAGACTGGGCTATAGTGCGCCACGAGGGCAGTAGAAAAAACAAACATGCAAGATGGCCGCTACCCCGGAACTTCTATAACGACCAGTCCACTAACCAAGTATGCAGCTCTGTTGTCTCCGTAGCTCGCGGTGTAAGTAACATCAATAGTCAGGGCAGTCTCACCAGAAGTTGAACTCACTTTTAACATATTATTCGTTCAGCTGGATGGCCATTTTAAGCATAAAAGGATAAGAGTTAAAGGGAGGTCTACTCATGTGCGTCCATTCTGTTGCCGAGCTAGCTCCGCCCCCCATTTCATTGCATTTTTATGATATATTTGACAAATACACAAAAAGGTCATAGGTTTCATCTTCTTAAAGCTATGAGGTGACAAACCCTTAGGGGACATTTACTACTTAAAAGGGACAGTCAAGTTAAAAAAAAAAACTTTCACAGTTCAGATAGGGCATGTCATTTTAAACTACTTTCCAATTGACTTTTATCACAAATTTTGCTTGGTTCTCTTGGAATACTTAGTTGAAAGCTAAACCTAGGAGGTTCATATGCTAATTTCTTAGACCTTGAAGGCCATCTCTAATCTCAAAGCATTTTGACAGTTTTTCACCACTAGAGGGCGTTAGTTCAGGTGTTTCATATAGATAACATTGAGCTCATGTACGTGAAGTGAGCACAGATTGGCTAAAAGGCATGTCTGTCAAAAGAACTGAAATAAGGGGGCAGTCTGCAGATGCTTAGATACAAGGTAATCACAGAGGTAAAAAGTATATTAATATAACAAATATAGTAATATGCTAGCATTTAAACGTATGCTTCATAGAAGGGACCTAAATAACATAATTTATGTAAGAACTTACCTGATAAATTCATTTCTTTCATATTAGCAAGAGTCCATGAGCTAGTGACGTATGGGATATACATTCCTACCAGGAGGGGCAAAGTTTCCCAAACCTCAAAATGCCTATAAATACACCCCTCACCACACCCACAATTCAGTTTAACGAATAGCCAAGAAGTGGGGTGATAAAAAAGTGCGAAAGCATATAAAATAAGGAATTGGAATAATTGTGCTTTATACAAAATCATAACCACCACAAAAAAGGGCGGGCCTCATGGACTCTTGCTAATATGAAAGAAATGAATTTATCAGGTAAGTTCTTACATAAATTATGTTTTCTTTCATGTAATTAGCAAGAGTCCATGAGCTAGTGACGTATGGGATAATGACTACCCAAGATGTGGATCTTTCCACACAAGAGTCACTAGAGAGGGAGGGATAAAATAAAGACAGCCAATTCCTGCTGAAAAAAATCCACACCCAAAATAAAGTTTAACGAAAAACATAAGCAGAAGATTCAAACTGAAACCGCTGCCTGAAGTACTTTTCTACCAAAAACTGCTTCAGAAGAAGAATATACATCAAAATGGTAGAATTTAGTAAAAGTATGCAAAGAGGACCAAGTTGCTGCTTTGCAGATCTGGTCAACCGAAGCTTCATTCCTAAACGCCCAGGAAGTAGAAACTGACCTAGTAGAATGAGCTGTAATTTTCTGAGGCGGAGTTTTACCCGACTCAACATAGGCAAGATGAATTAAAGATTTCAACCAAGATGCCAAAGAAATGGCAGAAGCTTTCTGGCCTTTTCTAGAACCGGAAAAGATAACAAATAGACTAGAAGTCTTACGAAAAGATTTCGTAGCTTCAACATAATATTTCAAAGCTCTAACAACATCCAAAGAATGCAACGATTTCTCCTTAGAATTCTTAGGATTAGGACATAATGAAGGAACCACAATTTCTCTACTAATGTTGTTGGAATTCACAACTTTAGGTAAAAATTCAAAAGAAGTTCGCAACACCGCCTTATCCTGATGAAAAATCAGAAAAGGAGACTCACAAGAAAGAGCAGATAATTCAGAAACTCTTCTGGCAGAAGAGATGGCCAAAAGGAACAAAACTTTCCAAGAAAGTAATTTAATGTGCAATGAATGCATAGGTTCAAACGGAGGAGCTTGAAGAGCTCCCAGAACCAAATTCAAACTCCAAGGAGGAGAAATTGACTTAATAACAGGTTTTATACGAACCAAAGCTTGTACAAAACAATGAATATCAGGAAGAATAGCAATCTTTCTGTGAAAAAGAACAGAAAGAGCAGAGATTTGTCCTTTCAAAGAACTTCCGGACAAACCCTTATCTAAACCATCCTGAAGGAACTGTAAAATTCTCGGTATTCTAAAAGAATGCCAGGAAAAATGATGAGAAAGACACCAAGAAATATAAGTCTTCCAGACTCTATAATATATCTCTCGAGATACAGATTTACGAGCCTGTAAGATAGTATTAATCACAGAGTCAGAGAAACCTCTTTGACCAAGAATCAAGCGTTCAATCTCCATACCTTTAAATTTAAGGATTTCAGATCCTGATGGAAAAAAGGATCTTGTGACAGAAGGTCTGGTCTTAACGGAAGAGTCCACGGTTGGCAAGAGGCCATCCGGACAAGATCCGCATACCAAAACCTGTGAGGCCATGCCGGAGCTACCAGCAGAACAAACGAGCATTCCTTCAGAATCTTGGAGATTACTCTTGGAAGAAGAACTAGAGGCGGAAAGATATAGGCAGGATGATATTTCCAAGGAAGTGATAATGCATCCACTGCCTCCGCCTGAGGATCCCGGGATCTGGACAGATACCTGGGAAGTTTCTTGTTTAGATGGGACGCCATCAGATCTATTTCTGGAAGTTCCCACATTTGAACAATCTGAAGAAATACCTCTGGGTGAAGAGACCATTCGCCCGGATGCAACGTTTGGCGACTGAGATAATCCGCTTCCCAATTGTCTACACCTGGGATATGAACCGCAGAGATTAGACAGGAGCTGGATTCCGCCCAAACCAAAATTCGAGATACTTCTTTCATAGCCAGAGGACTGTGAGTCCCTCCTTGATGATTGATGTATGCCACAGTTGTGACATTGTCTGTCTGAAAACAAATTAACGATTCTCTCTTCAGAAGAGGCCAAGACTGAAGAGCTCTGAAAATTGCACGGAGTTCCAAAATATTGATCGGTAATCTCACCTCCTGAGATTCCCAAACTCCTTGTGCCGTCAGAGATCCCCACACAGCTCCCCAACCTGTGAGACTTGCATCTGTTGAAATTACAGTCCAGGTCGGAAGCACAAAAGAAGCCCCCTGAATTAAACGATGGTGATCTGTCCACCATGTTAGAGAGTGTCGAACAATCGGTTTTAAAGATATTAATTGAGATATCTTCGTGTAATCCTTGCACCATTGCTTCAGCATACAGAGCTGAAGAGGTCGCATGTGAAAACGAGCAAAGGGGATCGCGTCCGATGCAGCAGTCATAAGACCTAGAATTTCCATGCATAAGGCTACCGAAGGGAATGATTGTGACTGAAGGTTTCGACAAGCTGTAATTAATTTTAGACGTCTCTTGTCTGTTAAAGACAGAGTCATGGACACTGAATCCATCTGGAAACCCAGAAAGGTTACCCTTGTCTGAGGAATCAAAGAACTTTTTGGTAAATTGATCCTCCAACCATGATCTTGAAGAAACAACACAAGTCGATTCGTATGAGATTCTGCTAAATGTAAAGACTGAGCAAGTACCAAGATATTGTCCAAATAAGGAAATACCACAATACCCTGTTCTCTGATTACAGACAGCAGGGCACTGAGAACCTTTGTAAAAATTCTTGGAGCTGTAGCTAGGCCAAACGGCAGAGCCACAAACTGGTAATGCTTGTCCAGAAACGAGAATCTCAGGAACTGATAATGATCTGGATGAATCGGAATATGCAGATATGCATCCTGTAAATCTATTGTGGACATATAATTCCCTTGCTGAACAAAAGGTAAGATAGTCCTTACAGTTACCATCTTGAACGTTGGTATCCTTACATAACGATTCAATATTTTTAGATCCAGAACTGGTCTGAAAGAATTCTCCTTCTTTGGTACAATGAAGAGATTTGAATAAAACCCCATCCCCTGTTCCGGAACTGGAACTGGCATAATTACTCCAGTCAACTCTAGATCTGAAACACATTTCAGAAATGCTTGAGCTTTTACTAGATTTACTGGGACACGGGAAAGAAAAAATCTCTTTGCAGGAGGTCTCAACTTGAAACCAATTCTGTACCCTTCTGAAACAATGCTCTGAATCCAAAGATTGTGAACAGAATTGATCCAAATTTCCTTGAAAAAACGTAACCTGCCCCCTACCAGCTGAGCTGGAATGAGGGTCGCACCTTCATGTGGACTTAGAAGCAGGCTTTGCCTTTCTAGCTGGCTTGGATTTATTCCAGACTGGAGATGGTCTCCAAACTGAAACTGCTCCTGAGGATGAAGGATCAGGCTTTTGTTCTTTGTTGAAACGAAAGGAACGAAAACGATTATTAGCCCTGTTTTTACCTTTAGATTTTTTATCCTGTGGTAAAAAAGTTCCTTTCCCACCAGTAACAGTTGAAATAATGGAATCCAACTGAGAACCAAATAATTTGTTACCCTGGAAAGAAATGGAAAGTAAAGTTGATTTAGAAGCCATATCAGCATTCCAAGTTTTAAGCCATAAAGCTCTTCTAGCTAAAATAGCTAGAGACATAAACCTGACATCAACTCTGATAATATCAAAAATGGCATCACAGATAAAATTATTAGCATGTTGAAGAAGAATAATAATATCATGAGAATCACGATGTGTTACTTGTTGCGCTAAAGTTTCCAACCAAAAAGTTGAAGCTGCAGCAACATCAGCCAAAGATATAGCAGGTCTAAGAAGATTACCTGAACACAGATAAGCTTTTCTTAGAAAGGACTCAATTTTCCTATCTAGAGGATCCTTAAACGAAGTACCATCTGACGTAGGAATAGTAGTACGTTTAGCAAGGGTAGAAATAGCCCCATCAACTTTAGGGATTTTGTCCCAAAATTCTAATCTGTCAGACGGCACAGGATATAATTGCTTAAAACGTTTAGGAGGAGTAAATGAATTACCCAAATTATCCCATTCTTTGGAAATTACTGCAGAAATAGCATTAGGAACAGGAAAAACTTCTGGAATAACCACAGGAGCTTTAAATACCTTATCTAAACGTTTAGAATTAGTATCAAGAGGACCAGAATCCTCTATTTCTAAAGCAATTAGTACTTCTTTAAGTAAAGAACGAATAAATTCCATTTTAAATAAATATGAAGATTTATCAGCATCAACCTCTGAGACAGAATCCTCTGAACCAGAGGAATCATCAGAATCAGAATGATGTTCAGTTAAAAATTCATCTGTAGGGAGAGAAGTTTTAAAAGATTTTTTACGTTTACTAGAAGAAGAAATAACAGACATAGCCTTCTTTATGGATTCAGAAACAAAATCTTTTATATTATCAGGAACATTCTGCACCTTAGATGTTGAAGGAACTGCAACAGGCAATGGTACTTTACTAAAGGAAATATTATCTGCTTTAACAAGTTTGTCATGACAATCAATACAAACAACAGCTGGAGGAATAGCTACCAAAAGTTTACAGCAGATACACTTAGCTTTGGTAGATTCAGCACTTGACAGCGATTTTCCTGTAGTATCTTCTGACTCAGATGCAACGTGAGACATCTTGCAATATGTAAGAGAAAAAACAACATATATATAAAGCAAAATTGATCAAATTCCTTAAATGACAGTTTCAGGAATGGGAAAAAATGCCAAAGAACAATCTTCTAGCAACCAGAAGCAATAAAAAATGAGACTTAAATAATGTGGAGACAAAAGTGACGCCCATATTTTTTCGCGCCAAATAAGACGCCCACATTATTTGGCGCCTAAATGCTTTTGGCGCCAAAAATGACGCCACATCCGGAACGCCGACATTTTTGGCGCAAAATAACGTCAAAAAATGACGCAACTTCCGGCGACACGTATGACGCCGGAAACGGAAATAGAATTTTTGCGTCAAAAAAGTCCGCGCCAAGAATGACGCAATAAAATGAAGCATTTTCAGCCCCCGCGAGCCTAACAGCCCACAGGGAAAAAGTCAAATTTTAAGGTAAGAAAAATGTTAAATTAAAATGCATTATCCCAAATATGAAACTGACTGTCTGAAAATAAGGAAAGTTGAACATTCTGAGTCAAGGCAAATAAATGTTTGAATACATATATTTAGAACTTTATAAACAAAGTGCCCAACCATAGCTTAGAGTGTCACAGAAAATAAGATTTACTTACCCCAGGACACTCATCTACATATAGCAGATAGCCAAACCAGTACTGAAACGAGAATCAGCAGAGGTAATGGTATATATAAGAGTATATCGTCGATCTGAAAAGGGAGGTAAGAGATGAATCTCTACGACCGATAACAGAGAACCTATGAAATAGACCCCTTAGAAGGAGATCACTGCATTCAAATAGGCAATACTCTCCTCACATCCCTCTGACATTCACTGCACGCTGAGAGGAAAACCGGGCTCCAACTTGCTGCGGAGCGCATATCAACGTAGAATCTAGCACAAACTTACTTCACCACCTCCATCGGAGGCAAAGTTTGTAAAACTGAATTGTGGGTGTGGTGAGGGGTGTATTTATAGGCATTTTGAGGTTTGGGAAACTTTGCCCCTCCTGGTAGGAATGTATATCCCATACGTCACTAGCTCATGGACTCTTGCTAATTACATGAAAGAAACATAAATAGGAGGCCTGACAAAATGTAGGTGACATTTTCCGTAAGGTAGATTCCATAGGGGTGATAAGAATCTGAGTTATTTTTTTTATTTATAAAGCGCCAACAGATTCCTGAGTTCCCAGGAGTAACCAAGGGATACAAAACAAGCAGAAACAGTAGTCAGACAAGTTAGCAACATTATAGAAATCACAAACTTAATCTATGGGCAAGAAAATACCTTCCAAACCAAATGGAAATGTAGCCATTGCTAAAGTACACTTTTATTTATCAGGAATCGGGAACATGAAGTGAAACTTGGCATAGGATTTATTGCAGACACCTGAAAACACATTGCTGTGACTGATTTGAAGACAATGAATGCTAGCAAATGCCAAAAACACCTCCGAAATGTTATCTTAGCAGGAGGGATAAGCTTGCAAAGAAGAAACCCAACTTCCCTGCTGTCTGGGGAAAAAATAATTCCTACCTTAAAGGGCCATGAAACCCAAATGTTGAAACACTTGAATGTGATGCAGCATAGCTGTAAAAAGCGGACTAGAAAATATCACCTGAACATCTCTATGTAAAAAAGGAAGATATTTTACCTCAAATGTTCCTCAGTAGCCACATCCCATTGTAAAGGACTTCTAAGCAGCAAATCAGTATGTCTGTCCTAGGACAGCTAAGGGAGTGAGCTTCGTGAACACTCCTTATTTCCCTATTCAGTTTAAGGAAGTTTACTATGAAATCTCATAAGAGTTAAGTGAAATCTCATGAGATCACAGTAAAAGAGTTCATGACCTCAGCACTGTTGATGCCGATTGGCTTCTGTTCATTTATTTTTTACCCGCAGCTGCACACCAGCCGAGTATAACTTTTTACACAGAACTTACTCTGCTGAGCTGAGGAAATTGTGAGGTAAAATATCTTTCTTTTTTAAATAGAAATGCTCAGGTGATATTTTCCTGTCAGCTTTTTACAGTTATACTGCATCAGTTTCAAGTGATTTAGCATATGAGTATTATGTCCCTTTAAAGGTTGCATATTACTTTTTCTGTGACTTTTAAAACTTAATAGGTAGAAAAGGAGGTATACACACAGACTTCACAAATAAAATTATATATAACCTAGTTCTCAAGGTATATTTCTCAGCAGAACAACACATATGAGCTAGAAGGGACCACAAAAACTAAATGCCTTCTCCTTCCAAATCATGCCACCTGAGTACTGCTAATGAGCAAGCTTCACCCAACAGTGTCATTATGCATTTGTAGATTGCAACCAACTGCAAGGTAATCCTTTAGCCCCCAATAAGGGTAAAATGGTGTCTGGATCCATGCAATTACAAATATGGTATTCCCAGATGGGGGTCAAAAGTTTTCTTCATCTTCATAAACTGATGCATAGGCAGAGCTCCAGCTAAGCTTGTTACTCTACAAATAAGTAAAAGCTGCCACAAGCAGAGAGATGAGGAATAAATAACACTCCTACCTAGTCTAGATATCAGAAGCCATATAATCATTTTATAATAATATTTCTATGAATGTGTGGGAGAAATAGAATAATTATAAGCCTAATTGTCTTCTCCAGGATAAAAAAAACAAAAAAAAAAAAGCAAACAAAAAAGTAATCTGCCACACCAATATCTGAATTGGCTTTCAAAATATTGTTATGGCCGTGACTATATCAATGCAGAGCCACTAAGAAAGACATTTTAAGTAAAGGTTTAAATACTTGCAAGCAGTTCATCCAAGTGCTTGGGGGAAATGCAACAAATTATAACTGAACAGTTGTCTTTCAATGAAGTAGCACTGAAAAAGCAGAAACAAACTTTCATAGAACTGAGGGCTAACCCCAAATATATACTGTTCTTTAAAAACAAAATCTGCACAGTGTCAGACAATTAAGATCGTTCAAAGATTTTGATATGGCAGCCAAACCCTTATATTTAACCTTAGCTGTAACAGGTCAAAAACTTGAAAACATAATTTATGTAAGAACTTACCTGATAAATTCATTTCTTTCATATTAGCAAGAGTCCATGAGCTAGTGACGTATGGGATATACATTCCTACCAGGAGGGGCAAAGTTACCCAAACCTCAAAATGCCTATAAATACACCCCTCACCACACCCACAATTCAGTTTAACGAATAGCCAAGAAGTGGGGTGATAAGAAAGGAGTGAAAGCATAAAAAAAAAGGAATTGGAATAATTGTGCTTTATACAAAAAAATCATAACCCCCACAAATAATATGAAAGAAATGAATTTATCAGGTAAGTTCTTACATAAATTATGTTTTCTTTCATGTAATTAGCAAGAGTCCATGAGCTAGTGACGTAGGGGATAGCAGATACCCAAGATGTGGAACTTCCACGCAAGAGTCACTAGAGAGGGAGGGATAAAATAAAGACAGCCAATTCCGCTGAAAAAATAATCCACAACCCAAATCAAAAGTTTTAATCTTATAATGAAAAAAACTGAAATATAAGCAGAAGAATCAAACTGAAACAGCTGTCTGAAGTACTTTTCTACCAAAAACTGCTTCAGAAGAAGAGAAAACATCAAAATGGTAGAATTTAGTAAAAGTATGCAAAGAAGACCAAGTTGCTGCTTTGCAAATCTGATCAACAGAAGCTTCATTCCTAAAAGCCCAGGAAGTAGAAACTGACCTAGAAGAATGAGCCGTAATCCTTTGAGGCGGGGACTTACCCGACTCCACATAAGCATGATGAATCAAAGACTTTAACCAAGACGCCAAAGAAATGGCAGAAGCTTTCTGACCTTTCCTAGAACCAGAAAAGATAACAAATAGACTAGAAGTCTTTCTGAAATCTTTAGTAGCTTCAACATAATATTTCAAAGCTCTTACTACGTCCAAAGAATGTAAAGATCTCTCCAGAAAATTCTTAGGATTAGGACACAATGAAGGGACAACAATTTCTCTACTAATGTTGTTAGAATTCACAACCTTAGGTAAAAATTGAAATGAAGTCCGCAACACCGCCTTATCCTGATGAAAAATCAGAAAAGGAGATTCACAAGAAAGAGCAGATAACTCAAACTCTTCTAGCAAAAGAGATGGCCAAAAGGAACAAAACTTTACAAGAAAGTAATTTAATATCCAGAGAATGCATAGGTTCAAACGCAGGAGCCTGTAAAGCCCTCAGAACCAAATTAAGACTCCAAGGAGGAGAGATTGACTTAATGACAGATTTGATACGAACCAAAGCCTGTACAAAACAATGAATATCAGGAAGATTAGCAATCTTTCTGTGAAAAAGAACAGAAAGAGCAGAGATTTGTCATTTCAAAGAACTTGCAGACAAACCTTTATCCAAACCATCCTGAAGAAACTGTAAAATTCTAGGAATTCTAAAAAAATGCCAGGAGAATTTATGAGAAGAACACCAAGAAATGTAAGTCTTCCAAGACACAGATTCACGGGCCTGTAACATAGTATTAATTACTGAGTCAGAGAAACCTCTATGACTAAGAATCAAGCGTTCAATTTCCATACCTTCAAATTTAATGATTTGAGATCCTGATGGAAGAATGGGCCTTGAGATAGAAGGTCTGGTCTTAACGGAAGTGTCCAAGGTTGGCAACTGGCCATCCGAATGAGATCCGCATACCAAAACCTGTGAGGCCATGCTGGATCCACCAGCAGTACAAACGAACGTTCCATTAGAATTTTGGAAATTACTTTTGGAAGAAGAACTAGAGGCGGAAAGATATAGGCAGGATAATAATTCCAAGGAAGCGACAATGCATCCACTGCTTCCGCCTGAGGATCCCTGGATCTGGACAGATACCTGGAAAGTTTCTTGTTTAGATGAGAGGCCATCAGATCTATTTCTGGAAGTCCCCAAATTTGAACCATCTGAAGAAATACCTCTGGGTGAAGAGACCATTCACCCGGATGTAACGTCTGGCGACTGAGATAATCCGCTTCCCAATTGTCTACACCTGGGATGTGAACCGCAGAAATTAGACAGGAGCTGGATTCCGCCCATACAAGTATCCGAGATACTTCTGTCATAGCTTGAGGACTGTGAGTCCCACCTTGATGATTGACATACGCCACGGTTGTGACATTGTCTGTCTGAAAACAAATAAATGATTCTCTCTTCAGAAGAGGCCAGAACTGAAGAGCTCTGAAAATCGCACGGAGTTCCAAAATGTTGATTGGCAATCTCGCCTCCTGAGATTCCCGAACCCCCTGCGCTGTCAGAGATCACCATACAGCTCCCCAACCTGAAAGACTCGCATCTGTTGAGATTACAGTCCAGGTTGGACGAACGAAAGAGGCCCCTTGAATTAGACGATGGTGATTCAACCACCAAGTCAGAGAAGATCGAACATTGGGATTTAAGGATATTATTTGTGATATCTTTGTATAATCCCTGCACCACTGGTTCAGCATACAAAGCTGAAGAGGTCTCATGTGAAAACGAGCAAAGGGGATCACGTCCGATGCAGCAGTCATGAGACCTAGAATTTCCATGCAAAAAGCTACCGAAGGGAATGATTGAGACTGAAGGTTTCGACAAGCTGAACCCAACTTCAGACGTCTCTTTTCTGTTAGAGACAAAGTCATGGACACTGAATCTATTTGAAAGCCCAAAAAGGTTACCTTTGTCTGAGGAATCAAAGAACTCTTTGGTAAATTGATCCTCCAACCATGTCTTTGAAGAAACGACACAAGTTGATTTGTATGAAATTCTACAGAATGTAAAGACTGAGCAAGTACCAAGATATCGTCCAAATAAGGAAATACCGCAATACCCTGTTCTCTGATTACAGAGAGAAGGGCACCGAGAACCTTTGAAAAGATCCTTGGAGCTGTTGCTAGGCCAAATGGAAGGGCAACATACTGGTAATGCTTGTCTAGAAAAGAGAATCTCAGGAACTGATAGTGATCTGGATGAATTGGAATATAAAGATATGCATCCTGTAAATCTATTGTGGACATATAATGCCCTTGCTGAACAAAAGGCAGAATAGTCCTTATAGTCACCATTTTGAATGTTGGTATCCTTACATAACGATTCAATATTTTTAGATCCCTTCTTTGGTACAATGAATAGATTTGAGTAAAACCCCAGACCCCGTTCCAGAACTGGAACTGGCACAATTACCCCAGCCAACTCTAGATCTGAAACACATTTCAGAAACGCCTGAGCCTTCACTGGGTTTACTGGAATGCGAGAGAGAAAAAAATCTTCTCACAGGTGGCCTTACCTTGAAACCTATTCTGTACCCTTGAGAAACAATGTTCTGAATCCAAAGACTGTGAATCGAATTGATCCAAATATCTTTGAAAAATCGTAACCTGCCCCCTACCAGCTGTGCTGGAATGAGGGCCGCACCTTCATGCAGATTTGGGAGCTGGTTTTGACTTTCTAAAAGGCTTGGATTTATTCCAGACTGGAGAAGGTTTCCAAACGGAAACTGTTCCTTTAGGGGAAGGGTCAGGCAGGCTTCTGTTCCTTATTCTGACGAAAGGAACAAAAACGATTAGCAGCCCTGTATTTACCTTTAGATTTTTTTGTCCTGAGGCAAAAAGGTTCCTTTCCCCCCAGTAACAGTTGAAATAATAGAATCCAACTGTGAACCAAATAATTTATTACCTTGGAAAGAAAGAGAAAGCAAAGTTGACTTAGAAGTCATATCTGCATTCCAAGATTTAAGCCATAAAGCTCTTCTAGCTAAAATAGCTAAAGACATATACCTGACATCAATTCTAATGATATAAAAAATGGCATCACAAATAAAGTTATTAGCATGTTGAAGAAGTTTAACAATGCTATAAGCATTATGGTCTGACACTTGTTGCGCTAAAGCCTCCAACTAGAAAGTGGAAGCTGCAGCAACATCAGCCAAAGAAATAGCAGGTCTAAGAAGATTACCTGAACATAAATAAGCTCTCCTTAGAAAGGATTCAAGCTTCCTATCTAAAGGATCCTTAAAGGAAGTACTATCCGCCGTAGGAATAGTAGTACGTTTAGCAAGAGTAGAGATAGTCCCATCAACTTTAGGGATTTTGTCCCAAAACTCTAATCTATCAGATGGCACAGGGTACAATTTCTTAAACCTTTGAGAAGGAGTAAATGAAGTACCCAGACTATTCCATTCCCTAGAAATTACTTCTGAAATAGCATCAGGAACTGGAAAAACTTCTGGAATAACCACATGAGGTTTGAAAACCGAATTTAAACGCTTAGTAGATTTAGTATCAAGAGGACTAGACTCCTCCATATCTAATGCAATTAACACTTCTTTAAGTAAAGAACGAATAAACTCCATCTTAAATAAATATGAAGATTTATCAGTGTCAATATCTGAGGCAGAATCTTCTGAACCAAATAGATCCTCATCAGAAACAGATAAGTCAGAATGATGACGGACACTTAAAAATTCATCTGAAAAATGAGAAGTTTTAAAAGACCTTTTACGTTTACTGGAAGGAGGAATAACAGAGAGCCTTCCTAATAGATTTAGAAACAAATTATTTTACATTAACAGGGACATCCTGAACATTAGATGTTGAAGGAACAACAACAGGTAATGGATTATTACTAATGGAAACACAATCTGCATTAGAAAGTTTATCATGACAGTTATCACAAACTACAGCCGGAGGAACAGTTACCAAAAGTTTACAACAGATGCACTTAACTTTGGTAGAACCAGCATCAGGCAGCGTCTTTCCAGAAGTAGATTCTGATCCAGGGTCAGGTAGACATATCTTGCAATATGTAATAGAAAAAACAACATATAAAGCAAAATTATCAAATTCCTTAAATGACAGTTTCAGGAATGGGAAAAAATGCAAAATGAACAAGCCTCTAGGAACCAGAAGCAATGAAAAATGAGACTGAAATAATGTGAAAAAAGGTGGAGACAAGAATGACGCCTACATTTTTTGGCGCCAAAAGTGACGCCCACATTATTGGCGCCAAGTACAACGCCCATATTTTTTGGCGCCAAGTATGACGCCACAAAAAACGACACCAACATTTTTGGCGCAAAAAAGTCTGAACACTAATACGTCAAAAAATGACGCAACCACGAACAAACTTCCGGCATCAATTAGGGCGCCGGAAATGACAAAATTTTTTGCACCAAAAAAGTCCGCGCCAAAAATGACGCAATAAATTGTAGCATTTTCAGCCCCCGCGAGCCTAACAGCCCACAGGGAAAAAAGTCAATTGAAAACTTTTTAAAGGCAAGAGAAAAAAATAATGATTCATATGCATTATCCCAAATAATGAAACTGACTGTCTGAAAGAAGGAATACCGATTATCCTGAATCATGGCAAATATAAGTTTAAAGACATATTTTGAATGTTACATATAAAGTGCCCAACCATAGCTTAGAGTGTCATAATAAAATAAGACTTACTTACCCTAAGACACTCATCTACATATAGTAGATAGCCAAACCAGTACTGAAACGAGAATCAGTAGAGGTAATGGTATATAAGAGTATATCGTCTATCTGAAAAGGGAGTTAGGAGAAGAAATCTCTACGACCGATAACAGAGAACCTATGAAATAGATCCCCTAGAGGAAGACCATTGTATTCAAATAGGCAATACTCTCTTCACATCCCTCTGACATTCACTGCACTCTGAGAGGAAAACCGGGCTCCAGCCTGCTGCGAAGCGCATATCAACGTAGAATCTAGCACAAACTTACTTCACCACCTCCATGGGAGGCAAAGTTTGTAAAACTGAATTGTGGGTGTGGTGAGGGGTGTATTTATAGGCATTTTGAGATTTGGGAAACTTTGCCCCTCCTGGTAGGAATGTATATCCCATACGTCACTAGCTCATGGACTCTTGCTAATTACATGAAAGAAAACCGTTTTAAAGAAACCGTAACCAAGCACTCAGTGCAATGTCTCACTGCGCCATAAAGCACACTCTACCCAGTAGATTAAAAAGACATCTGAAGACTCATTTAAACCAAATTTTAGGGATAGAGCAAGTTATATTTATATGTGCAATGTTTTATGGATAAGAGACAACAAATGATTTATTTATATATTTTTTTATCATCTTCTAAATACTATCTAATGGCAGCTGTTCCTTGTACAAACTTAGATCTACGTTTTAATCTCATTGTGTACATTATGCCAACGGCAAACATTCATACCAATAACAGAGCAACAGATTTCATTCCATTTATATTTCAAGTGACACTCAGCAACTATATATCTGAAAACAAAACAGTCAGTAACATAACTTATGTTCACCTGATAATTTAATTTACATCGAGGGGAGGAGTCCACAGATTCATTCATTACTGTTGGGAATTATGAACCTGGCCACCAGGAGGAGGCAAAGACACCCCAGCCAAAGGCTTAACTACCTCCCCCACTCCCCTCATCCCCCAGTCATTCTGCCGAGGGAAAAAGGAAAAGTAGGAGAAATATTAGGGTATAAATGGTGCCAGAAGATAAACTAAATTTAGGTCCGCCCATCAGATACGGACGGGAGCTGTGGACTCTCCTCCCCTCGATGGAAATGAAATTATCAGGTAAGCATAATTTATGTTTTCCATCTAAAGGGGAGGAGAGTCCACGGCTTCATTTACTACTGTTGGGAACATATACCCAAGCTCTAGAGGACACTGAATGAAACCGGGAGGGAAAATGTGGACCCTAATCTAAGGGCACCACAGCCTGCAAAACCTCTCCCCCAAAAACAGCTTCCGCAGAAGCAAAAACGTCAAATTTGTAAAATTTTGTAAAAGTGTGTAAGGAGGACCAGGTAGCCGCCTTACAAATTTGCTCCATAGAGGCCTCATTTTTGAAGGCCCAAGATGAAGCCACAGCTCTAGTTGAATGCGCGGTGATCCTCTGAGGAGGCTTATGTGCCGCTGTCAATTAGGCCAAGCGAATCAAGCTCCTCAACCAAAAGGACAAAGAAGTAGAAGAGGCTTTCTGCCCCTTGCACTTCCTTGAATACACCACAAAAACATGTAGACTGTCTGGAACCCTTTGTAGCCTGAAGATAGAACTTCAGAGCACGAACCACATCCAGATTATGAAGTAACCTCTCCTTAGAAGAAGGGCTAGGACACAAAGAAGGAACCACTATTTCCTGATTGATGTTACGGTTGAACACCACCTTGGGAAGAAACCCCAAACCAGTGCGAAGCAACCTTATCCGCAGTTCAGATACTCTGCGTGCCGATACAATGGCCAATAGGAAGAGAACCTTCCAGGAGAGAATCTTAATGTCAATGGAATACATAGGCTCAAACAGAACCTTCTGCAATACCCTAAGAACCAAGTTTAAGCTCCAAGGGGGAGCAGACTGTCTAAAAACAGGCCTGATGCTAGACAGAGCCTGAACAAAAGATTGGACGTCAGGGAGCTCAGCGAGTCTCCTATGCTACAAGGCTACAAGGCTGATAATGCCGAAATCTGTCCCTTTAAGGAACTGGCGGCAAGACCCTTCTCCAAACCATTGTGGAGAAAGGACAGAATCCTGGATACCTTCACCTTATGCCAACTAAATCCATGCTTCTCACACCAGGACAAGTCCTCCACACCTTATGGTAGACGCGACGAGTGACTGGCTTTCTTGCCTGAATTAGAGTATCAATCACACTTTCAGAAAAGCCTCTCTTGGCCAAGACTAGGCGTTAAATCCCCACGCAGTCACCCTCAGAAAATAGAGATTTTGATGATGAAAAGGGCTCTGTTCCAGTAGATCCCTGCAACAGAGTAACCTCCACGGCGGAGTGGATAACATCCCCACCAGATCTGCAAACTACGTCCTCCGTGGCCACGATGGAGTAATCAGAATGGCCAAAGCTCGCTCCTGTTTGATGAGTGCCACTACACGAGATAGAAGTGGTAACGGTGGAAAAAGCATAATTTACGTAAGAACTTACCTGATAAATTCATTTCTTTCATGTAATTAGCAAGAGTCCATGAGCTAGTGACGTATGGGATATACATTCCTACCAGGAGGGGCAAAGTTTCCCAAACCTTAAAATGCCTATAAATACACCCCTCACCACACCCACAATTCAGTTTAACGAATAGCCAAGAAGTGGGGTGATAAGAAAAAAGTGAGAAAGCATATAAAATAAGGAATTGGAATAATTGTGCTTTATACAAAAAAATCATAACCACCACAAAAAAGGGCGGGCCTCATGGACTCTTGCTAATATGAAAGAAATGAATTTATCAGGTAAGTTCTTACATAAATTATGTTTTCTTTCATGTAATTAGCAAGAGTCCATGAGCTAGTGACGTATGGGATAATGACTACCCAAGATGTGGATCTTTCCACACAAGAGTCACTAGAGAGGGAGGGATAAAATAAAGACAGCCAATTCCTGCTGAAAATAATCCACACCCAAAATAAAGTTTAATGAAAAACATAAGCAGAAGATTCAAACTGAAACCACTGCCTGAAGTACTTTTCTACCAAAAACTGCTTCAGAAGAATAAAACACATCAAAATGGTAGAATTTAGAAAAAGTATGCAAAGAGGACCAAGTTGCTGCTTTGCAAATCTGATCAATCGAAGCTTCATTCCTAAACGCCCAGGAAGTAGAAACTGACCTAGTAGAATGAACTGTAATCCTTTGAGGCGGAATTGTACCAGACTCGACATAGGCATGATGAAATAAAGATTTCAACCAAGATGCCAAAGAAATGGCAGAAGCTTTCTGGCCTTTTCTAGAACCGGAAAAGATGACAAATAGACTAGAAGTCTTTCGGAAAGACTTAGTAGCTTAAACATAATAATACAAAGCTCTAACAGCATCCAAAAAATGCAATGATTTCTCCTTAGAATTCATAGGATTAGGACATAATGAAGGAACCACAATTTCTCTACTAAGGTTGTTAGAATTCACAACCTTAGGTAAAAAATTCAAAAGAAGTTCGCAGCACCGCCTTATCCTGATGAAAAATCAGAAAAGGAGACTCACAAGAAAGAGCAGATAATTCAGAGACTCTTCTGGCAGAAGAGATGGCCAAAAGAAACAAAACTTTCCAAGAAAGTAATATAACGACCAAAGAATGCATGGGTTCAAAAGGAGGAGCTTGAAAAAGCCCCCAGAACCAAATTCAAACTCCAAGGAGGAGAAATTGACTTAATGACAGATTTTATACGAACCAAAGCTTGTACAAAACAATGAAATATCAGGAAGATTAGCAATCCTTCTGTGAAAAAAGAACAGAAAGAGCAGAGATTTGTCCTTTCAAGGAACTTGCGGACAAACCTTTATCTAAACCATCCTGAAGAAACTGAAAAATTCTCGGTATTCAAAAAGAATGCCAAGAAAAAATGATGAGAAAGACACTAAGAAATATAAGTCTTCCAGACTCTATAATATATCTCTCTAGATACAGATTTACGAGCCTGTCACATAGTATTAATCACAGAGTCAGAGAAACCTTCTTTGACCAAGAATCAAGCGTTCAAACTCCATACCTTAAAATTTAAGGATTTGAGATCCTGATGGAAAAAAGGACCTTGCGACAGAAAGTCTGGTCTTAACGGAAGAGTCCACAGCTGGCAAGAGGCCATCCGGACAAGATCCGCATACCAAAACCTGTGAGGCCATGCTGGAGTTACCAGCAGAACAAACGAGCATTCCTTTAGAATCTTGGAGAATATTCTTGGAAGAAGAACTAGAGGCGGAAAGATATAGGCAGGATGATACTTCCAAGGAAGTGATAATGTATCCACTGCTTCCGCCCGAGGATCCCGGGATCTGGACAGATACCAGGGAAGTTTCTTGTTTAGATGAGAAGCCATCAGATCTATTTCTGGGAGTTCCCACATTTGAACAATCTGAAGAAATACCTCTGGGTGAAGAGACCATTCGCCCGGATGCAACGTTTGGCGACTGAGATAATCCGCTTCCCAATTGTCTATACCTGGGATATGAACCGCAGAGATTAGACAGGAGCTGGATTCCGCCCAAACCAAAATTCGAGATACGTCTTTCATAGCCAGAGGACTGTGAGTCCCTCCTTGACGATTGATGTATGCCACAGCTGTGACATTGTCTATCTGAAAACAAATGAACAACTCTCTCTTCAGAAGAGGCCAAGACTGAAGAGCTCTGAAAATTGCACGGAGTTCAAAATATTGAACGGTAATCTCACCTCCTGAGATTCCCAAACCCCTTGTGCCGTCAGAGACCCCCCACACAGCTCCCCAACCTGTAAGACTTGCATCTGTTGAGATTATAGTCCAGGTCGGAAGAACAAAAGAAGACCCCTGAACTAAACGATGGTGAACTGTCCACCATGTCAGAGAGTGTCGTATAATCGGTTTAAAGATATTAATTGAGATATCTTTGTGTAATCCCTGCACCACTGGTTCAGCATACAGAGCTGAAGAGGTCGCATGTGAAAACGAGCAAAGGAGATCGCATCCGATGCGGCAGTCCTAAGACCTAAAATTTCCATGCATAAGGCTACCAAAGGGAATGATTGTGACTGAAGGTTTTGACAAGCTGATATCAATGTTAAATTTCTCTTATCTAACAAGGACAGAGTCATGGACACTGAATCTATCCGGAAACCTAAAAAGGTTACCCTTGTCTGAGGAAACAATGAACTGAATGGTAAATTGATCCTCCAACCATGATCTTGAAGAAACAACACAAGTCGATTCGTATGAGATTCTGCGGAAATGTGAAGACTGAGCAAGTACCAAGATATCGTCCAAATAAGGAAATACCAAAACCCTGTTCTCTGATTACAGACAGAAGGGCACCGAGAACCTTTGAAAAAAATTCTTGGAGCTGACGCTAGGCCAAACGGTAGAGCCACAAAACTGGTAATGCTTGTCTAAAAAGAGAATCTCAGAAACTAAAAGTGATCTGGATGAATCGGAATATGCAGATATACATCCTGTAAATCTATTGTAGACATATAATGCCCTTGCTAAACAAAAGGCAGGATAGTCCTACAGTTACCATCTTGAATGTTGGTATCCTTACATAACGATTCAATATAGATAGATCCGGAACTGGTCTGAAGGAATTGACCTTCTTTGGTACAATGAAGAGATAGAATAAAACCCCAGCCCCTGTTCCAGAACTGGAACTGGCATAATTACTCCAGCCAACTCTAGATCTGAAACACATTTCAGAAATGCTGAGCCTTTGCTGTGTTTACTGGGACACGGGAAAGAAAAAAATCTCTTTGCAGGAGGCCTTAACTTGAAGCCAATTCTGTACCTTTCTGAAACAATGTTCTGAAACCAGAGATTGTGAACAGAATTGATCCAAATTTCCTTGAAGAAAACAAACTGCCCCATACCAGCTGAGCTGGAATGAGGGCCGCACCTTCATGGGTATTTAGGAGCTGGCTATAGGTTTCTATAAGGCTTGGATATATTCCAAACTGGAAAAGGTTTCCAAACTGATACCGCTCCTGAGGATGAAGGACCAGGCTTTTGTTCCTTGTTGTGAGGAAAGGAACGAAAATGATTATTAGACCTAAATTTACCTTAGATTTTTATATCCTTTGGTAAAAAAATTCCCTTCCCTCCAGTAACAGTTGAGATAATAGAATCCAACTGAAAATCGAATAATTTATTACCCTGGAAAGAAAAGGAAAGCAAAGTTGACTTAGAAGACATATCAGCATTCCAAGTTTTAAGCCATAAAGCTTTTCTAGCTAAAATAGCTAGAAACATATACCTGACATCAACTCTAATGATATTTTTTAGCGCCAAAAAAGACGCCCACATTATTTGGCGCCTAAATGCTTTTGGCGCCAAAAATGACGCCACATCCGGAACGTCGACACTTTTGACGCAAAAAACGTCAAAAAATGACGCAACTTCCGGCGACACGTATGACGCCGGAAACAGAAAAAAAAATTTGCGCCAAAAAAGTCTGTGCCAAGAATGATGCAATAAAATGAAGCATTTTCAGCCCCCGCGAGCCTAACAGCCCACAGGGAAAAAGTCAAATTTTTTAAGGTAAGAAAAAATGATTGAAACAAATGCATTTATCCCAAGTATGAAACTGACTGTCTGAAAATAAGGAATGTTGAACATCCTGAGTCAAGGCAAATAAATGTTTGAATACATATATTTAGAACTTTATAAAAAAGTGCCTAACCATAGCTTAGAGTGTCACAGAAAATAAGCTTACTTACTTACCCCAGGACACTCATCTACATGTTGTAGAAAGCCAAACCAGTACTGAAACGAAAATCAGCAGAGGTAATGGTATATATATATATAAGAGTATATCGTCAATCTGAAAAGGGAGGTAAGAGATGAATCTCTACGACCGATAACAGAGAACCTATGAAATAGACCCCGTAGAAGGAGATCATTGCATTCAAATAGGCAATACTCTCCTCACATCCCTCTGACATTCACTGCACGCTGAGAGGAAAACCGGGCTCCAACCTGCTGCGGAGCGCATATCAACGTAGAATCTAGCACAAACTTACTTCACCACCTCCATAGGAGGCAAAGTTTGTAAAACTGAATTGTGGGTGTGGTGAGGGGTGTATTTATAGGCATTTTAAGGTTTGGGAAACTTTGCCCCTCCTGGTAGGAATGTATATCCCATACGTCACTAGCTCATGGACTCTTGCTAATTACATGAAAGAAATGTAAGCTAGGCTGAACCCCCAAGGCACCACTAAGGCATCTATCAGCTCTGCCTGGGGATCCCTGGACCTCGACCCGTATCGGGGTAGCTTGCAATTGAGTCTGGACGCCATGAGATCTATCTCTGGCATTCCCCATCTTAGACAAATCTCTGCAAACACTTCGGGGTGAAGAGACCATTCCCCCGGATGGAAGGATTGTCTGCTGAGAAAGTCTGCTTCCCAGTTGTCCACACCTGGAATGTGAATCACAGAGCAAGCAGTTTTGGGATTCCGCCCACTCCAATATCCAAGACACCTCCCTCATGGCTAGGGAGCTCCTCGTACCCCCCTGATGGTTGATGTAAGCCACCAAGGTTATGTTGTCTGTCTTGAATCTGATGAAGCTGAACAAACCCAGGAGACCATGCCTTCAGAGCACTGTAGATTGCTTGGCACCCCAAAACGCTCCCCATCCTGACAGACTCGCATCCGTGGTCACAATCTCCCAGGACGGTCTCAAGAAGGATGTCCCCATGGACAGTTGCTCTGGATGGATCCACCAAGACAGGGAGATCCGAGTCCAAGCATCCATGGATATCTGCTGTGATAGATCTGAATGATCGCCATTCCACTGTCTCAACATGCACAATTGAAGAGGTCTGAGATGGAACCTGGCGAATGGAATGTCGTCTATGCTGGAAACCATGAGTCCGATCACCTTCATACACTGAGCCACCGAGGGGCTTGAGAAGGACTGAAGGGCAAGACAAGAGGACTGAAGGGCAAGACAAGAGGACGCAATCTTCCTGCGTCAATGGTCTGTGAGAAATATTTTCATGTACAGAGTCTATTATCGTGCCCAGGAACTCCACCCTGTTGCTGGGAACCAGGGAACTCTTTCCTGAGTTGATCTTCCAACCGTGAGATTGGAGCAAAAGAAAAAGCGCCCTCGAATGATCCTCTGCTAGACGGAGCGACGGCGCCTGGAATAGGATGTCGTCTAGATAGGGCGCCACAGCAATGCCTCTGGATCTGGCCACTGCAAGAAGCGACCCCAAAACCTTCGTGAAGACTCTTGGGGCCATCGCCAGACCAAAGGGAAGGGCCACAAACTGGAAGTGTTGGTCCAGAAACGCAAATCTTAGGAACTTGAAGTGGTCCCTGTGAATTGGCACACAAAAGGTAAGCGTCCTTCAAGTCAATAGTCGTCATGAACTGTCCCTCTTAAACTAGGGACAGAATAGATCTGATAGTTTCCTTTTTGAACGATGGAACACTCAGAAACTTGTTTAAATAGTTTAGGTCCAGAATCGGGCGGAACGTGCCCTCCTTCTTTGGAATCACAAAAAGGTTAGAATAGTACCCTAGACCCCTTTCTGCTTGGGGTACTGGTACGATAACACCTAGAAAGGAGAGATCCCTCACACATTCTAGAAAGGCTTCTTTCTATTCCGGTCTTGAAGACAGGTTTGACAGGAGGAATCTGCCCCTGGGCAGATGGGATCTGAACCCTATCCTGTAACCCTGGGCGACATCTTCCAGAACCCAAGGGTCCTGAATGTCCTGCAACCATGCTTCTGAGAAGAGAGATAATCTGCCCCCTACTTGATCCGGAGACTGGTCGGGGGCCGCCCCTTCATGCCAATTTTGTCTCGGCGGGCTTCTTGCTCTGCATAGACTTGTTCCAAGAAAGAGTCAGCTTCCAAGTTCCCTTGGACTAGTCTGCTTTCACGGCTGGTTGCTGGTGCTGGGCCTTGTCCACACGAAAGGGACGAAAAGTAGATCCTTTAGGCTTAGCCTTCTTATCCTGCGGTAGGAAAGCTCCCTTGCCTTTCGTAACCGTGGATATTATCTTACCCAATCCTGGACGGAACAGAATCTTTCCTTGAAAATGAAGGGACAACAGCCTCGACTTAGAGGTAATTTCCGCAGACCAAGACTTTAGCCACAGAGCCCTGCGAGCTAAAACTGAAAAACCTGACACCTTAGCATTCAGGCGAATAATTTGCATATTGGCATCACAGATGTAAGAATTAGCGATCTTCAGCTCCTTAATCTTATCCTTTATCTCGTCGATGGAAGTTTCCGCCTCGACCATTTCACACAGGGATTCACAACAATATGTTGCAGCTCCAGAAACTGCGGCTACGGCCGCTGCCGGCTGAAAAGCAAACCCTGTTTGTTGAAACATCTTCCTTAACATGTTTTCCAGCTTTTTATCCAAGGGCTCTTTAAACGACGAACTATCCTCGAGGGGAACTGTCCGCTCCGCGAGCGTGGAGATAGCACCATCAACCTTAGGAACAGTACCCAACAGCTCAAGCTGATAGTCCGGAACGTGGAACAGTTTCTTAAAGGAAGAAGGGGAAAAGGAAGAATTGAATAGCTCCCATTCATACTTAATATTAGCCATCTTAACAGGAACCGGGAAGACCTGAGGCACCACCCTGTCCTCATATACCTTATCAAGCTTAGGAATCGCAGGTTCTTCCTAAAGTTTAGGTTTCGGAAACCTCCAGTGTAGCAAGCACTTGCTTCAGCAAAAAGTGCAAATTCTCCATTCTAAACCTAAAGTCAGGCTCCTCCGCAGCCGGAGGTTAAGATGACACGGACTGGGGGGCGGAGCAGACCATGGACTGAAATGGCTGCATTAGTCTGAAGCTCTGCAATACTGAAGGCACAGTTAAGGTATAAAATATAAATTTAGCAATTCTTTGCAAACAATGATGCAGGAAAACAACTTGCAGGAACAACCCATTTGAATTTGTGTTCCACAAGGTTACGGAGGAACTTTTACAGTGGCTTTTATATAGAGGTGCCAACGACGCCATTACACTAGGCCACACAGATCGCATATTACCTAAAGGTCAAATAAATTAGAGGATGGCCGAAAACCTACCCTGGTAAAAAGCTCAAGGATTGACAGAAACTGCAAGATTTCTTTATGAGTCACAAGGGTAACGAAATTGAGAACAGCAGCCATTACAACGCACACATACATAAAAGCTACCCTATGGAGGGGCTAATCTTAGCAGCGCTGCGCAACTTATCGATATCCCTGGATATCCATCGGCAAGCCCTTATTGCTGAGCTGAGAGCTACTGTGGACTTACAAAAGAGCGCACCGCTAGCAGAAGAGACGGAGCAAGTTGTCAGGCTATGCAAGCCAGACTCGCCGCACTGTAGAGGAGGGGAGCCTTGGGTTGTGGTGGAGGTGAGCAAGATAGAAAAAGGGAGCCCCATACCCGTGATGGCGGAACAGTCAGATACCTGCGAGCAGTACAGTGCCCTACAGCCATCTAACATTCACACAGGACCTGTGCAGCATTGCGCTGTTCAACTGGAGGTATTGCAAGTAAAGTTAAAAGGAATATATAGAGTCGGTAGCCTAGGGGCGACAATCCACACTGCCTTCAATGTTCTGAAGCACATTACCGGTAGCTCCCCTTCAGATCACGAGACTAAGTCAAGCGAGTTATTACCTGGGCTTCCTTGGATTGATATAGTACATCTCATCAGACTGCTGAAAGGCCCTTTTGACCCGGGAGGCTTTCTGTCTGTTTGTCTGATCCGCATAGCTCAATTGAGGGACCCTAACACGGTCAGACTGTTTATCACTCTACAGTCAGCTCTGCTATGTTGACATGGAACTTTGACTTAAAATTGTCTGCTGACTTTATGTAATGTTATATACCTATTAATATGTTGCCTTACCAATCGTACTCACAAAGCTCATAGCCTGTTATTATGTTTATTAACATGTTTTAACCCCTTTAGCCAACACCAAATATACCAGCGACTGACATGTATGAATAGTTTCTCACACGCATGAAAGTCTATATTGTTGCAGGTTTGAGCTAATGCGAGGACATATCAGGACTGACTCTCCCTTACCAATAGCCCCACTCCTTACTTTTTATAACAGTCCCTGACATTACTCAGCTTTATCATACATAGAGTCAAACCTCTTCTGAACATTGCAATGACTCTATATATGTGTCCACACAATCTTTTGGGGATACAGTTTGCTAGTATTATATAATTTGCCATAACTATACTATGCAGTCATAGCTCTCAAGAAAATGCTATTAGTTGTCCCCTTTCTAAATGAGGTTGTTTTACTTAAAGAGCGCAATAATCCAAACATAAAGACAAATCCAATCACTTATCCTTGTGGGTTTTGTCCATGTAGTCCCTTTGCAAAGATATTCAGAACATGTCAGCTCCTAACGTCTGGATAGATGATATTGTAAATGATGACTTAATAGTCTAACGTATGTGATATCATAATTTCTCAAGTGAGGTCAACCTAGTCTTCAGCCTCTGATCTACTACATAATTAGATCCAGCCCTAGTTTAATGTAGCTAGGTAACGGAGGTCATAGATGTGCCATATCACAGCCTCTTCGGTTAATAGATAGGTCTACCTGATTTATATACATTTAGTCTATCCCAATATACCTACAGTTAGGTGATAAAGCCCTTAAATTCTTCTCTGTTCACATTGTTGACTTATGTTTCTCTATGTTTTGTAAATGCCTTGACATATTTGCTCCTCTCTATATCAGAATTCAATATATTGGATATTTTTATTATTGTCTCACTGTATTTCACGTAGTTAGTAATTAGGGGAGTTATGTTATGCCAATCCTACATAAGTCCAACAGTATACTATTGACTGAAGTTAAATATCTTCTAACCTGTTCGGTAACGAATATCCAATAGGAGCCCGCAGATCAGTGCAGTTTATATCTCAAGATGTGAAATACTGTCTTTATAGTAAACTGCTGCTTTATAACCTTTAGATTGCTATGGGCTATTTTCAGAGGCCTGAAGGCGCATATTAGTATGATATTCTAACTGGCTCCGCCCCCCCCAAACTTTCCAACTTCCCCCTCACCATATTTTGAGCGGCTCTCGCTCGCTGAATTTCCCTCCCCCCAAAAATCATTAAGCCAACCACACCCCCCCTTGCCTTAACTCTACTTAAACTAATATCTAATCTACATTCTATATGCCAAGGTGGGGACCATTTTTCTTATTCTTCTATATGACAAAACTGAAGTCTCATTATAGAAAGTCCAAATTCCTTCCTAAAACTCTAGATAAATTGGTTCATAAAGTTCCTCTTACATATCTCCATGGCCTAAGCTGGCCTTATTTCTCCTTCATTTCTCTAGCCACATATTGCCGCAATATTTTGATAATGACTACCTATGAGTACCATTTTTTAATCTCACAATTGTATTGTAGGTAGGTTCAACGTATATCAGTGGATTTGGCAATATCTCTGTAATAGCACTGTATACCTCTTTATCTGTCATTAGTTTTGGGACGCATTTCTTATGTTGTATTGGTTTATGACTTCAATAAAAAATATATATAAAAAAAAAAAAAATAGATGAGACGGACTCCGACCCAGAAGGGGCCTCTCCTCCGTAGAATCGGAGTGGGTCTCGTCATCATATAACGCCTGGCGTAGACAACCCCTGGGCCGGGCCGTCATGATACGCCCTACGCTTGCACTTAGCAGAACATGGTAAGGCATGGATCACTTTCGATACCGCTGTTTGCAGTTGATTCACAAAATCTGACGGCCAACAAATCTCTCCCGCAGGAGTAACGGTTGGCAGGGAACGCACCTCACGGGACAGGGAACCCTCAGAGGTGGGCGGCTCAGTAGTACTAGACATCTGTTTACTTTTAGATGTTGTAACTTTATTAAAGCATGTGGAACATAGTTGAGCAGGCTGATGTACCAGAACCTTCTCACAAACACAGGAATGAGACCTTGTTAAAGAGGGAGAACCCTCTAACGCGTCAGAGTCCTCCATAGCTTGCACTGTTATTACGGACTACATTAACTTAATAGACACCTTTATAACCTGCAATGGCCGGGGGTCACTCACCACCTCCTATGACCCAGTCTTCAGAAACATTTCTGTCTCCTGCGCCGCTGATCAACAGAGGAAGAGAGATTGTCACACCCGGTCACATGGAATGCCTGGAAGGACCGCCCCTGCCTAAGGAGAAAATGCGCCAAAAAATGGCCGCGCAATACTCCCATAAGTCACCTGAAAGTTCCACACATTGCTATAGCTTCATCTCGAACATAATGCAGCAATGACACACACAATATCATGTATAAACCCCCCTGTTCAATAATCCTTTTTCCAGGAACATTAACCCTTGATTCTTTAACGATAAAAGGCTCCACATTGTGACCCTGTCTTCCGTGTTATCATAATGTAATAAAAAAATGAAACTATCTTACCAGAATCTACGCCGTGGAACAGGAACACGGTCCTTCAAGTGTGACAGATTAGTAGCCTCGCTCCTGACATGGACTTGAGTGAAAAAAGCAGGCAGCGAAACTCGTCATCGCTGATTGCTTGTGGAGCTGTTATGAGTCGGGATGGTTTCGCAGAAAGACTCTCCCTGCATCTCTGGACTCTAACTTTTGCCCAGGCTCTCACTGAGAGGCTGACAGGGCTACTTAAAACTCCAGTCCCAATGCAAAGAGTACTACCCTCCATAAGAGACTAATCAGATCTTCTGCACTTCTCTCCCGTCCTCCTGTGATGAAAGGCAAAGAAAGACTGGGGGATGAGGGGAGTGGGGGAGGTATTTAAGCCTTTGGCTGGGGTGTCTTTGCCTCCTCCTGGTGGCCAGGTTCATAATTCCCAACAGTAATGAATGAAGCCGTGGACTCTCCTCCCCTTTAAAAGGAATGATTATTTTAAAAGCCAAGATCTCTCTTGACATGCTTTATCTTTATCATAACAAAAAGAGCAGTTACGTTTTTTGCTTCTTAGAGACATCTCAATCACACAACATTTTATGTGTGCATCTTACCTCATGGGAATTTGTCCCAATGACTGCTGGCTGTTGATCATTCCATCTTCTCCTGCTTCTTGCCAAGTGGTTTTGGTTTTCATTATTATCTTCCTTGCTCGTTGCTTCAAGTTCACCTACCCATTAAAAATAATACAAATTAATTGTTACACATTAATGCTTATGAAAAATCAATGTATTCATATTCAATGTGATTACATGATTTGTACAGTGGTAGGTTATAGCTATTTGCCCCTTGGAGTTCAATTTCAAAGAGATTTTCAAGACAACTCATTTATAATCTCTCCTCTTTTTGATGATCAATGTTCTGACTAGGTCTTGTTTGGAGAAAGTAGTAGAAAAGTTAGACTATCATGAATTTTTTTCTTTCGTGATTCAGATAGCGCATGCAATTTTTTATTTTTTTCCCCATTTATTTTATTGAAAATCCAGTTCAGGGTACTGAAGAAAAAAAAAGTTAAGAAACTATCGCATTATTTAAATTTTTTGGGGATAAATTATGTATCAATTTTTATGAAACAATAATGCAAATAAAACTAAAATTTTTTAAACATATAGTGCATAACAACAGATCATCCATGAACTATTGTTAAAGACCAGCAGATATAAAGCAAATAAACAACATTATTCATACTATTTTATCCGGATGGTCAACACAATGTCATCTTTAACCCTGAAAGGATACTATTTTCTAACACATTTTTTAAGCATGCAATTTTAAGCAACTTTCTAATTTACTCCTATTATCAATTTGTCTTTTTCTCTTGCTATCTTTATTTAGAAAGATTCTAGGAATCCTAATCTTACTCCACGAGTAACCTTTGGATTCACACCAATAAAGATATTTGCGCCAAATCTTATGATAGATCTTCCTGGTGACAGGTTTTCTGGCCTGAATCAGGGTATCAATTACCGACTCAGAGAACCCACGCTTTGATAGAATTAGGCGTTCAATCTCCAAGCAGTCAGACGCAGAGAAACTAGATTTGGATGCGAGAACGGACCTTGGATTAGAAGGTCCCGCCTCATTGGCAGGGTCCACGGTGGAACCGAGGACATGCCCACTAGGTCTGCATACCAAGTCCTGCATGGCCACGCAGGTGCTATCAGAATCACCGAAGCTCTCTTCTGCTAGATTCTGGCAACCAGACGTGGGAGGAGAGAAAGCGGTGGAAATACGTAGGCCAGATTAAAGGACCAAGGTACTGCTAGAGCATCTAACAGTACCGCCTTGGGATCCCGGGACCTGGACCCGTAACGAAGTTTGGCATTCTGACGCGACACCATCAGATCCAATTCTGGTGTGCCCCATAGCTGAATCAGCTGAGCAAATACCTCCGGATAGAGTTCCCACTCCCCCGGATGAAAAGTCTGACGACTTAGAAAATCCGCCTCCCAGTTCTCTACTCCTGGAATGTGGATTGCTAAGAGATGGCAAGAGTGATCCTCTGCCCATCGGATTATTTTGGTTACCTCCATCATCGCTAGAGAACTCATTGTTCCTCCTTAATGATTGATATAAGCTACAGTCGTGATGTTGTCCGACTGAAACCTGATGAATTTGGCTGCAGCAAGCTGGGGCCACGCCTGAAGCGCCTTGAATATCGCTCTCAGTTCTAGGATGTTTATCGGAAGAAGAGATTCCTCCCGAGACCGTAAGCCCTGTGCTTTCAGGGAGTTCCAGACTGCACCCCAGCCTAGCAGGCTGGCATCTGTCGTTACAAGGAGAGAGTGAGACTTGGCTAGCTGAAAAGTCGACGCCTAGATTAAGATGTCGTCTAGATAAGGTGCCACTGCTATGCCCCGAGGTCGTAGAACCGCCAGAAGGGACCCTAGCACCTTTGTGAAAATTCTTGGAGCCGTGGCTAACCCGAAGGGAAGAGCCACAAACTGGTAATGCCTGTCTAGAAAGGCAAATCTGAGAAATTGATGATGATTTCTGTGAATAGGTATGTGTAGATACGCATCCTTTAAGTCAACGGTAGTCATATATTGACCTTCCTGGATCAGAGGCAGAATAGTCCGAATGGTTTCCACTTGTTTAGAATTTTGAGATCCAAGATTGGTCTGAAAAGTTCCCTCTTTTTTGGGAACCACAAACAGGTTTGAGGAGAACCCTAGCCCCTGTTCCTCTTTTGGGACTGGGCGGATCACCCCCATGGTAAGAAGATCTTCTACACAGCATAAGTACGCCTCTCTCTTTGTCTGGTTTACAGACAATCCAGAAATATGAAATCTCCCCCTTGGAAGGGAGTCTTTGAATTCCAGAAGACATCCCTGGGACACAATTTCTAAAGCCCAGGGATCGTGAACATCACTTGCCCAAGCCTAACCGAAGAGAGAGAGTCTGCCCCCTACTAGATCCGGTCCCGGATCGGGGGCTACCCTTTCATGCTGTCTTAGAGGCAGCTGCAGGCTTTTTGGCCTGTTTACACTTGTTCCAAGCCTGGTTAGGTCTCCAGACTGACTTGGATTGGGCAAAATTCCCCTCTTGCTTTGTAGCAGAGGAAGCTGAAACGGAACCACTCTTGAAGTTCCGAAAGGAACGAAAATTATTTTGTTTGATCTTCATCTTATTTGATCTATCCTGAGGAAGGGCATGACCTTTCCCTCCAGTGATGTCTGAAATAATCTCTTTCAGTTCAGGCCTGAATAGGGTCTTTACTTTGAAAGGGATGTTCAAAAGTTTAGATTTAGATGACACATGAGCAGACCAGGACTTAAGCCATAACGCCCTGCGTGCTAAAAAATGGCAAAACCTGAATTCTTTGCCACTAATTTAGCCAGTTGAAAAGCGGCATCTGTAATAAAAGAATTAGCCAACTTAAGGGCCTTGATTCTGTCCATAATCTCCTCTAATGGAGTCTCCATCTGAAGAGCCTCTTCTAGAGTCTCAAACTAGAAAGCAGCTGCAGTAGTTACAGGAACAATGCACGCAATAGGTTGGAGAGAAAAACCCTGATGAACAAAAATTTTCTTCAGGAAACCCTATAATTTTGTTTCCATAGGATCTTTGAAAGCACAACTGTCTTCGATAGGTATAGTTGTACGCTTAGAGTAGAAATAGCTCCCTCCACCTTAGGAACTGTCTGCCACGAGTCCCGCATGGTGTCAGATATGGGAAACATTTTTTTAAAAAACAGAATTTATGTTTACCTGATAAATTTCTTTCTCCTACGGTGTGTCCGGTCCACAGCTTCATCCTTACTTGTGGGAATATTCTCTTCCCTAACAGGAAATGGCAAATAGAGCACAGCAAAAGCTGTCCATATAGCTCCTCCTCTGGCTCCGCCCCCCAGTCATTCGACCGACGGTTAGGAGAAAAAGGAGAAACCATAGGGTGCCGTGGTGACTGTAGTGTACAGAAACAAAAATTTTTAAACCTGACTAAAAGCCAGGGCGGGCCGTGGACCGGACACACCGTAGGAGAAAGAAATTTATCAGGTAAACATAAATTCTGTTTTCTCCTACATTGGTGTGTCCGGTCCACGGCTTCATCCTTACTTGTGGGAACCAATACCAAAGCTTTAGGACACGGATGAAGGGAGGGAACAAGTCAGGTTACCTAAACGGAAGGCACCACGGATTGCAAAACCTTTCTCCCAAAAACAGCCTCCGAAGAAGCATAAGTATCGAATTTGTAAAATTTGGCAAAAGTATGCAGAGAAGACCAAGTCGCTGCCTTACAGATCTGATCAACAGAAGCCTCGTTCTTGAAGGCCCATGTGGAAGCCACAGCTCTAGTAGAGTGAGCTGTAATTCGTTCAGGAGGCTGCCGTCCGGCAGTCTCATAAGCCAATTGGATGATGCTTTTCAGCCAAAAAGAAAGAGGTAGCAGTGGCTTTCTGCCCTCTCCTCTTACCAGAATAAACGACAAACAAAGATGATGTTTGTCTGAAATCCTTTGTTGCTTCTAAATAGAATTTTAAAGCACGGACCACATCTAGGTTGTGTAACAAACGTTCCTTCTTTGAAACTGGATTCGGACATAGAGAAGGAACAACTATTTCCTGGTTAATATTCCTGTTGGAAACTACTTTTGGAAGAAAACCAGGCTTGGTACGTAAAACTACCTTATCTGCATGGAATACCAGATAGGGAGAAGTACACTGCAAAGCAGATAATTCAGAAACTCTTCTAGCAGAAGAAATAGCAACTAAAAACAGAACTTTCCAAGATAGTAACTTAATATCTATGGAATGCAAAGGTTCAAACGGAACCCCTTGAACTGAAAGAACTAAGTTTAGACTCCATGGAGGAGTCATAGGTCTGTAAACAGGCTTGATTCTGACTAACACCTGTACAAACGCTTGTACATCTGGTACGGCTGCCAGACGTTTGTGCAACAAGACAGACAGAGCAGATATCTGTCCCTTTAGAGAACTAGCTGACAGACCTTTCTCCAAACCCTCTTGGAGAAAGGAAAAAATCCTAGGAATTTTGATTTTACTCCAAGAAAAACCCTTGGATTCGCACCAACGGATATATTTGTGCCATATCTTATGGTAAATCTTCCTAGTCACAGGCTTTCTGGCTTGAACCAGAGTATCTATAACTGAATCTGAAAACCCACGCTTAGATAGAATCAAGCGTTCAATTTCCAAGCAGTCAGTTGTAGAGAGACTAGATTTGGATGTTCGAATGGACCTTGTACTAGAAGATCCTGTCTCAAAGGTAGCTTCCATGGTGGAGCCGATGACATATTCACCAGGTCTGCATACCAAGTCCTGCGTGGCCACGCAGGAGCTATTAGAATCACTGAGGCCTTCTCCTGTTTGATCCTGGCTACCAGCCTGGGAAGGAGAGGGAACAGAGGAAACACATATGCTAGATTGAACGACCAAGGCGCCACTAATGCATCCACCAGTGTCGCCCTGGGATCCCTGGATCTGGACCCGTATCGAGGAACTTTGAAGTTCTGACGAGACGCCATCAGATCCATATCCGGAGTGCCCCATAGTTGAGTTAACTGGGCAAAGACCTCCGGGTGGAGTTCCCACTCCCCTGGATGGAAAGTCTGACGACTCAAATAATCCGCCTCCCAGTTGTCTACTCCTGGGATGTGGATTGCAGATAGGTGGAAGGAGTGATCCTCCGCCCATTTGATGATCTTGGATACCTCTGTCATCGCCAAGGAACTCTTTGTTCCCCCCTGATGATTGATGTACGCTAGTCGTCATGTTGTCCGACTGAAATCTTATTAATCTGGCCTTCGCTAGGTTAGGCCAGGCCAAGAGCGCATTGAATATCGCTCTCAGTTCCAAAATGTTTATCGGGAGAAGGGACTCTTCCCAAGACCATAGACCCTGAGCTTTCAGGGAGTCCCAGACCGCGCCCCAGCCTAAGAGACTGGCGTCGGTCGTGACGATGACCCACTCTGGTCTGCGGAAACTCATTCCCTGAGACAGGTGATCCTGAGTCAACCACCAGCGGAGTGAGTCTCTGGTTACCTGGTCTACTTGAATCTTGGGAGACAAGTCTGCATAATCCCCATTCCACTGTTTGAGCATGCACAGTTGCAATGGTCTTAGATGAATTCGAGCAAAAGGAACCACGTCCATTGTGCAACCATTAGTCCTATTACCTCCATGCACTGAGCTATGGAAGGCTGAGGAATAGATTGAAGAACTTGACAAGCGTTTAGAAGTTTTAATTTTCTGAGCTCTGTCAGAAAAATCTTAATTTCTTCAGAATCTAATATTGTTCCCAGAAAGGGAACCCTTGTAGACGGGGACAGGGAACTCTTTTCTACATTCACCTTCCACCCGTGAGACCTGAGAAAGGCTAATACAATGTCTGTATGAGCCCTTGATCTGGAAAGGGACGACGCTTGGATTAGGATGTCGTCTAAGTAAGGTGCCACCGCAATGCCCCTCGGTCTTAGAACCGCTAGTAGGGACCCTAGCACCTTTGTGAAAATTCTAGGAGCAGTGGCTAAACCGAACGGAAGAGCCACGAACTGGTAATGTTTGTCCAGAAAGGCGAACCTTAGGAACTGATGATGATCTTTGTGGATAGGAATATGTAGGTACGCATCCTTTAAGTCCACGGTAGTCATGTATTGACCCTCCTGGATTGTTGGTAAAATCGTTTGAATGGTTTCCATTTTGAATGATGGAACTCTGAGGAATTTGTTTAGAATTTTTAAATCCAGAATTGGCCTGAAAGTTCCCTCTTTTATGGGAACTACAAACAGGTTTGAGTAAAAACCCAGACCTTGTTCCGTTGTTGGAACTGGGTGTATCACTCCCATCTTTAATAGGTCTCCTACGCAATGTAAGAATGCCTGTCTCTTTATCTGGTCTGAAGATAAGCGAGACATGTGGAACCTTCCCCTTGGAGGAAGTTCCTTGAACTCTAGAAGATACCCCTGAGAGACTATTTCTAGTGCCCAGGGATCCGGAACATCTCTTGCCCAAGCCTGAGCAAAGAGAGAAAGTCTGCCCCCTACTAGATCCGGTCCCGGATCGGGGGCTACCCCTTCATGCTGTCTTGGTAGAAGCAGCAGGCTTCTTGGCCTGTTTACCCTTGTTCCAGCCTTGCATTGGTTTCCATGCTGGTTTAGGCTGGGAAGCGTTACCCTCTTGTCTAGAGGCTGCAGAGTTAGGAGACGGTCCGTTCCTGAAATTGCGAAAGGAACGAAAATTAGATTTGTTCTTAGCCTTGAAAGGCCTATCCTGTGGGAGGGCATGGCCCTTTCCCCCAGTGATGTCTGAAATAATCTCCTTCAATTCTGGCCCGAAAAGGGTCTTACCTTTGAAAAGAATATTAAGCAGTTTTGTCTTGGACGACACATCTGCCGACCAAGATTTTAGCCAAAGCGCTCTGCGCACCACTATTGCAAAACCTGAATTTTTCGCTGCTAATTTAGCCAATTGAAAAGTGGCATCTAAAATAAAGGAATTAGCCAACTTTAGTGCGTGAATTCTGTCCATGACTTCCTCATATGAAGTCTCCTTATGGAGCGAATTTTCTAGTTCCTCGAACCAAAAAGACGCCGCCGTGGTGACAAGAATAATGCACAAAATTGGTTGGAGAAGGAAACCTTGCTGAACAAATATCTTTTTAAGCAATCCTTCCAATTTTTTATCCATAGGATCTTTGAAAGCACAACTGTCCTCAATGGGAATAGTTGTGCGCTTGGCCAACGTAGAAACTGCCCCCTCAACCTTAGGGACTGTTTGCCATGCGTCCCTTCTGGGGTCGACAATGGGGAACATTTTCTTAAATATAGGAGGTGGGACAAAAGGTATACCTGGCTTCTCCCACTCCTTGGTCATTATGTCCGCCACCCTCTTGGGTATCGGAAAGGCATCAGCGTGCACAGGGACCTCTAGGAATTTGTCCATTTTGCACAATTTCTCTGGAATCACCAAAGAGTCACAATCATCAAGAGTAGTTAGCACCTCCTTAAGCAGGGTGCGGAGATGTTCTAACTTAAATGCCACGATATCAGGTTCTGCCTGCTGAGAAACACTTCCTGAATCAGAAATTTCTCCCTCAGACAGACCCTCCCCTCACTGCCAATTCAGACTGGTGTGAGGGTATAACAGATAAATTATCGTCAGCGCCCACTTGCTCATCCTCTGTATTTAAAACTGAGCAATCACGCTTTCTGGGAAATGCTGGCAGTTTGGATAAAAGATTTGCTATGGAATTATCCATTACTGCAGTTAATTGCTGCATAGTAACAAGCATTGGCGTGCTAGATGTACTAGGTATCGCCTGCGCGGGCAAAACTGGTGTTGACACAGAAGGAGAGGATGATGAACTATCCCCACTACCTTCATTTGAAGAATCATCTTGGGCAACCTTATTAAATGTGACAGTACTGTCCTTACTTTGGACGCCATGGCACAATTTGAACATACATTTAAAGGGGGAACCACCTTGGCCTCCATACACACATAACATATGCTATCTGAAGGTATAGACATGTTAGACAGACTTTGGCAGGCTATTAATGCAATAAAACCGTTTTTAAACAAAACCGTTACTGTCTCTTTAAATAATAAAAAGAGCACACTTTATTTCTGAATGTTTGAAAAACTATGAAGGAAATATCCGATCTTTACAAAATTTGCACCCTAGTGTCTTAATGCTTTGAAAGTATTGCACACCAAATTTCAAGTCTCTAACCCCTTAAATGAGCAAACCGGAGCTAATTGTTCAATTAACCAGTTTAAACCCACTACAGTCCCTGTCACAGCCTTTACTGCGGCTTTTACCTTCCTTGGGGGTTATTCACCACAGAATAAGCCTTCTTGAAATCGTTTTTATGGCCACAGGACCCTCTCACATGAAGCTGCATGCACTGCTTCTAGAAGTAACTGCGCAATTGAGGCGCGAAAATGAGGCCTCCTCCCTCTGCATACCAGAGTGAAGGGGCCTTCCTGACTAGATTAGGTGTCTAAACAACTGCCAGGCGAAATAAAAACGTTCCCAAAAGTGTTTCAAATCACAAAACACTCCAAAATCAATCGATTTAGCCCACAATAGTGTCAACCAGTATAGAGCCCATTTATAAGCCTTCATTCTGTTATGAGTCTAAGAAAATGGCTTACCGATCCCATAAGAGAAAACTGACAGTCTTCTAGCATTACTATGTGTTGTTAGAAAAGAGACTGGTCATACCTGGAGCAGAAAAGTCTGCAAACTGTTCCCCCCAACTGAAGTTCTCTGGTTTCAACAGTCCTGCGTCGGAACAGCAATGGATTTTAGTTACTGTTGCTAAAATCATACTCCTCTTAACAGAACTCTTCATCACTTTCTGTTGTAGAGTAAATAGTACAAACCGGCACTATTTTAAAATAAACTCTTGATAGAAGAAATAAAACTACAACTAACACCACATACTCTTTACCATCCCCGTGGAGATGCTACTTGTTCAGAGCAGGCAAAGAGAATGACTGGGGGGCGGAGCCAGAGGGGGAGCTATATGGACAGCTTTTGCTGTGCTCTCTTTGCCATTTCCTGTTAGGGAAGAGAATATTCCCACAAGTAAGGATGAAGCCGTGGACCGGACACACCAATGTAGGAGAAACAGGAGGAGGAGAGAACGGAATACCTGGTCTATCCCACTCCTTAGTAACAATATTAACAATCCTCTTAGGGACTGGAAAAACATCAGTGTAAACAGGAACCTCTAAGTATTTATCCATTTTACACAATTTCTCTGGAACCACTATAGGGTCACAATCATCTAGAGTCGCTAATACCTCCCTGAGCAATAAGCGGAGGTGTTCAAGCTTAAATTTAAAGGCCGTCATATCAGAATCTGTCTTTCCTGAATCAGAAATTTCTCCCTCAGATAACAAATCCCTCACACCTACTTCAGAGCATTGTGAGAGCTTATCAGATACGGCTACTAAAGCGTCAGACGGCTCAGCATTTTTTCTAAACCCAGAGCTGTCCCGCTTTCCTTGTAAACCAGGCAGTTTAGATAAAACCTCTGTGAGGGTTGTATTCATAACTGTGGCCATGTCTTGTAAAGTTAAAGAATTTGACGCACTAGAGGTACCTGGCGTCACTTGTGCGGGCGTTACTGGTTGTGACACTTGGGGAGAGCTAGATGGCGAACCCTCATTTACTTCTGACTGAGAATCAGCTATTGCTCTATTTTTAAGTGCTTATATATGTTCTTTATAGTTTATAGACATATCAGTACAATTGGGACACATTCTAAGAGGGGGTTCCACAATGGCTTCCAAACATATTAACCAAGGATTTTCCTTGGTGTCAGACATGTTAAACAGGCTAGTAATGTAACAAGCAAGCTTGGAAAACACTGTAATCAAAGTAAAAAACACATACACCTAGATTTGGAGTTTGGCGTTAGCCGTGAAAACCAGCGTTAGAGGCTCCTAACACTGGTTTTAGGCTACCGCCGGTATTTGGAGTCACTCAAAATAGGGTCTAACGCTCACTTTTCAGCCGCGACTTTTCCATACCGCAGATCCCCTTACGTCATTTGCGTATCCTATCTTTTCAATGGGATCTTTCTAACTCCGGTATTTAGAGTCGTGTCTGAAGTGAGCGTTAGAATTCTAACGACAAAACTCCAGCCGCAGGAAAAAAGTCAGTAGTTAAGAGCTTTCTGGGCTAACGCCGGTTCATAAAGCTCTTAACTACTGTACTCTAAAGTACACTAACACCCATAAACTACCTATGTACCCCTAAACCGAGGTCCCCCCACATCGCCGACACTCAAATACATTTTTTTAACCCCTAATCTGCCGACCGCCACCTACGTTATCCTTATGTACCCCTAATCTGCTGCCCCTAACACTGCCGACCCCTGTATTATATTTATTAACCCCTAACCTGCCCCCCACAACGTCGCCTCCACCTACCTACACTTATTAACCCCTAATCTGCCGACCGCAAAGCGCCGCCACCTACGTTATCCTTATGTACCCCTAATCTGCTGCCCCTAACACCGCCGACCCCTATATTATATTTATTAACCCCTAATCTGCCCCCCTCAACGTCGCCTCCACCTGCCTACACTTATTAACCCCTAATCTGCCGAGCGGACCTGAGCGCTACTATAATAAAGTTATTAACCCCTAATCCGCCTCACTAACCCTATAATAAATAGTATTAAACCCTAATCTGCCCTCCCTAACATCGCCGACACCTAACTTCAATTATTAACCCCTAATCTGCCGACCGGAGCTCACCGCTATTCTAATAAATGTATTAACCCCTAAAGCTAAGTCTAATCCTAACACCCCCCTAAGTTAAATATAATTTAAATCTAACGAAATTAATTAACTCTTATTAAATAAATTATTCCTATTTAAAGCTAAAAACTTACCTGTAAAATAAATCCTAATATAGCTACAATATAAATTATAATTATATTATAGCTATTTTAGGATTAATATTTATTTTACAGGTAACTTTGTATTTATTTTAACCAGGTACAATAGCTATTAAATAGTTAAGAACTATTTAATAGCTAAAATAGTTAAAATAATTACAAATTTACCTGTAAAAGAAATCCTAACCTAAGTTACAATTAAACCTAACACTAGACTATCAATAAATTAATTAAATAAACTACCTACAATTACCTACAATTAACCTAACACTACACTATCAATAAATTAATTAAATACAATTGCTACAAATAAATACAATTAAATAAACTAGCTAAAGTACAAAAAATAAAAAAGAACTAAGTTACAAAAAATAAAAAAATATTTACAAACATAAGAAAAATATTACAACAATTTTAAACTAATTACACCTACTCTAAGACCCCTAATAAAATAAAGCCCCCCAAAATAAAAAAAATGCCCTACCCTATTCTAAATTACTAAAGTTCAAAGCTCTTTTACCTTACCAGCCCTGAACAGGACCCTTTGCGGGACATGCCCCAAGAAATACAGCTCTTTTGCCTGTAAAAAAAAACATACAATACCCAAGCCCCCCAACATTACAACCCACCACCCACATACCCCTAATCTAACCCAAACCCCCCTTAAATAAACCTAACACTAAGCCCCTGAAGATCATCCTACCTTGTCTTCACCTCACCGGGTATCACACCGATCCGTCCAGAAGAGCTCCTCCGATGTCCTGATCCAAGCCCAAGCGGGGGGCTGAAGAGGTCCATGATCCGGCTGAAGTCTTCATCCAAGCGGGGCAGAAGAGGTCTTCCATCCGATTGAAGTCTTCATCCAAGCGGCATCCATCCGGAGCGAAGCGGCAGCATCCTGAAGACCTCCACCGCGGAACATCCATCCTGGCCGACGACTGAACGACGGTTCCTTTAAATGAAGTCATCCAAGATGGCGTCCCTCGAATTCCAATTGGCTGATGGAATCAGCCAATCAGAATCAAGTTCAATCCGATTGGCTGATCCAATCAGCCAATCAGATTGAGCTCGCATTCTATTGGCTGTTCCGATCAGCCAATAGAATGCAAGCTCAATCTGATTGGCTGATTGGATCAGCCAATCGGATTGAACTTGATTCTGATTGGCTGATTCCATCAGCCAATCAGAATATTCCTACCTTAATTCCGATTGGCTGATAGAATCCTATCAGCCAATCGGAATTAGAGGGACGCAATCTTGGATGACGTCATTTAAAGGAACCATCATTCGTCGTTCAGTCGTCGGCCAGGATGGATGTTCCGCGGTGGAGGTCTTCAGGATGCTGCCGCTTCGCTCCGGATGGATGCCGCTTGGATGAAGACTTCAATCGGATGGAAGACCTCTTCTGCCCCGCTTGGATGAAGACTTCAGCCGGATCATGGACCTCTTCAGCCCCCCCGCTTGGGCTTGGATCAGGACATCGGAGGAGCTCTTCTGGACGGATCGGTGTGATACCCGGTGAGGTGAAGACAAGGTAGGATGATCTTCAGGGGCTTAGTGTTAGGTTTATTTAAGGGGGGTTTGGGTTAGATTAGGGGTATGTGGGTGGTGGGTTGTAATGTTGGGGGGCTTGGGTATTGTATGTTTTTTTTTACAGGCAAAAGAGCTGTATTTCTTGGGGCATGTCCCGCAAAGGGTCCTGTTCAGGGCTGGTAAGGTAAAAGAGCTTTGAACTTTAGTAATTTAGAATAGGGTAGGGCATTTTTTTATTTTTGGGGGCTTTGTTATTTTATTAGGGGGCTTAGAGTAGGTGTAATTAGTTTAAAATTGTTGTAATATTTTTCTTATGTTTGTAAATATTTTTTTATTTTTTGTAACTTAGTTCTTTTTTATTTTTTGTACTTTAGCTAGTTTATTTAATTGTATTTATTTGTAGCAATTGTATTTAATTAATTTATTGATAGTGTAGTGTTAGGTTAATTGTAGGTAATTGTAGGTAGTTTATTTAATTAATTTATTGATAGTCTAGTGTTAGAAATCCTAACCTAAGTTACAATTAAGCCTTTTACAGGTAAATTTGTAATTATTTTAACTATTTTAGCTATTAAATAGTTCTTAACTATTTAATAGCTATTGTACCTGGTTAAAATAAATACAAAGTTACCTGTAAAATAAATATTAATCCTAAAATAGCTATAATATAATTATAATTTATATTGTAGCTATATTAGGATTTATTTTACAGGTAAGTATTTAGCTTTAAATATGAATAATTTATTTAATAAGAGTTAATTCATTTCGTTTGATTTAAATTATATTTAACTTAGGGGGGTGTTAGTGTTAGACTTAGCTTTAGGGGTTAATACATTTATTAGAATAGCGGTGAGCTCCGGTCGGCAGATTAGGGGTTAATAATTGAAGTTAGGTGTCGGCGATGTTAGGGAGAGCAGATTAGGGGTTAATACTATTTATTATAGGGTTAGTGAGGCGGATTAGGGGTTAATAACTTTATTATAGTAGCGCTCAGGTCCGCTCGGCAGATTAGGGGTTAATAAGTGTAGGCAGATGGAGGCGACGTTGAGGGGGGCAGATTAGGGGTTAATAAATATAATATAGGGGTCGGCGGTGTTAGGGGCAGCAGATTAGGGGTACATAGGGATAATGTAAGTAGCGGCGGTTTACGGAGCGGCAGATTAGGGGTTAAAAATAAAATGCAGGTGTCAGCGATAGCTGGGGCGGCAGATTAGGGGTTAATAAGTGTAAGGCTAGGGGTGTTTAGACTCGGGGTACATGTTAGGGTGTTAGGTGCAGACGTAGAAGTGTTACCGCATAGCAAACAATGGGGCTGCGTTAGGAGCTGAACGCGGCTTTTTTGCAGGTGTTAGTTTTTTTTTCAGCTCAAACAGCCCCATTGTTTCCTATGGGGGAATCGTGCACAAGCACGTTTTTGAGGCTGGCCGCTTGCGTAAGCAACTCTGGTATTGAGAGTTGAAGCTGCGTTAAAAATGCTCTACGCTCCTTTTTTGGAGCCTAACGCAGCCTTTATGTGGACTCTCAATACCAGAGTTATTTTTATGGTGCGGCCAGAAAAAAGCCGGCGTTAGTTTTTCGGGTCGTTACCGACAAAACTCCAAATCTAGAGGTTAGAAATAAAACGGTACTGTGCCTTTAAGAGAAAAAAAGCTGAACCAGTTCTGCAAAACAGTGTAAAAAAGCAGTAAACTTAACAATTTTTTTACAGTAGCATTATAGAGACTTAGTAACTTTGCACAGCTATGCAAATAAACAATTAACCCCTTAATGGCAAAAATGGATTTAAAAAACGTTAAACCCAGTAAAAAAGACTTTCAGCACCTTGCCACAGCTCTGCTGTGGCTCCTACCTGCCCTTCAGAACAATTTGTGGGGGAAAAAACTTCTTTAACAGCCCTCAAACACAGCAGGAACCTCAGCAGAAGCAGTGATATGTCTCAGAGGAAAGGAAACTGCGCAACTGAGGCGCGAAAATAGGCCCCTCCCACCTCAATCAATGTTTTGAGGCCTATCAGAGAAACACCAGAGTGTCTCTTAATTAACCATGTGAGTTACAAAACTCAAAACCAAGCCACAATGACCCCTTTAGTCCCTTCAAAAAACGTTATAAATGCATCAATAAACAAAACGTTTTTTCCTAACAGTGTCACCAGCCCTTTAGTCCCTTCAGAAAACGTTCTAATTGCATCAATAAACAAAACGTTTATTCTTAAGTGTCACCAGTAACTAATGAGCCCTTCAAGCAAGCTGAAATTCCTATTAAAATGTCTGAATACAGCTTACCCTTCCCTCATGGGGATATTGCCAGCCTTTTCTAGAATTAACACAGTCTGTCTAGAAAAATATAGACTGAACATACCTCATATTGCAGCTTAGCCTGCAAACTGTTCTCCCAACTGAAGATTTCCAGTACTCTTCAGGCCTTGTGAGAACAGCAGTGAATCTTAGTTACAAAGTGCTAAGATCATCATGCTCCTTGAGAAATCTTCATCCCTTTTCTGCCAGAGAGTAAATAGTACACACTGGTACCATTTAAAAATAAACTTTTGCTTGAGAAATAAAAAACTAACATTTTAGTCACCACATAGCTCTTTGCCCTTCCTAGCAGTTAAGCAGGCAGAGAGAATGACTGGGGGTGGAGCTAAGGGGGGAGCTATATAGACAGCTCTGCTGTGGGTGCTCTCTCTGCCACTTCCTGTAGGGAAGGAGAATATCCCACAAGTAAGGATGAATCCGTGGACTCGATACATCTTACAAGAGAAATAAGCTCTGAATCATCCCCACCAAGTACTTTGCTATTCAAAGCAGTGTTGCCTAATATAAATACACACAAAACCGTAAATGTCCACTAATGAGTACTAGTAAGGACAAGTAAGATTTTAATAAATATTTAAAATCAGTAACTCTTTGCTGATTAAAGGGACAGTAATACACCAATTTTCATATTACTGCATTTAATAGACACTACTATAAAGAATAATATGCACAGATACCGATTTAATAATCCAGTATAAAACCATTTAAAAACTTAGAAGCTCCCAGTTTACCTCTGTTAAAAAGGTAGCTAGAACACCCACTGCAAGTGAGAAATAGACACTCCCCCTCCCTTTGCATATGAAAAGACCCTTTACACAAACAGAAGCAACCTGGAGTAGGTATACGTCGGTATTCTCCTTAAACTTTGGGGCTAGATTAGGAGTCTGAAACTGCGCAATGTTATTTAAAAATAAGCAAAACTATACATTTTTTTTAAAAAAAAAAGCTGTATAGTCTATATAAATGGATCATCTACAAAACATTTATGCTAAGAAAAATCTAGTGTCTAATGTCCCTTTAAAGTGATATCACCCCCCCCCCCCCAGTGTTTGTGTGTGTACCCACTATAAAAAGGCACTACCTTTCTTTGCTTGAGAATTCACAGTATTTACAGATGAAGGAGAAAACGATGTTGTTTCAGTGCTTGGTAGCCGGATCCTTCTGGCCAAATCCTAGTAAAAAAAAAAAAAAGATATGATTGTGTGAAAGATTTAGGCTCACTAACAAAATAATTTTCTCTTAAATACAGAAACAAAACATTTCCCCTAGGAGAGTTTAGGCCTTCTTAAATATTGGTAGAAAGGAACCAGTAAACGTCTGTTTAAAGGGTTACCCTGGTTCTCCTGGGCCATTTTTGATTTCTGAGCTATCCGAAAAAAAGTACACTTTGGAGGAAGCTTGACTTTCAAAAACCATTGGAAATATAGAAAAATCAGTGACAAATATACTTTCTACACATTCTTATACATACAGAATTTTCCAAAGGCTGCTCTTTATCCTCTTCTTTCCCATGTTCCTCATTTTTAGGCTCAGTAGTTAGGGTAGAATCAGTTGATTTATTTAATGTCTTCTCAGCTTCTTTCAAGTCAGTGAGTGTCACACCCTTGAAAGAAAAGAAAGTATGTTGCTATATATGTTAAAAAAATAAATAAAAAAAGGATGACCACTTACAGGCACTAAACAGTGTGGTGGCGAGAGTCCACAGTCTTTTATGCATGGGATTCACTTCCTAGCCACTAGGAGGCAAAGTTTCCCAAAACTGCCAGTTTTATGTACAGACAAGCAATGAAAAAACAGAATTTATGCTTACCTGATAAATTACTTTCTCTTGCGGTGTATCCAGTCCACGGATCCATCCTTACTTGTGGGATATTCTCATTCCCTACAGGAAGTGGCAAAGAGAGCACACAGCAGATCTGTCCATATAGCCCCCCCCCCCCCCCAGTCATTTGACCGAAGGCTAGGAGAAAAGGAGAAACCATAGGGTGCAGTGGTGACTGTAGTTTAAACAAAAAATTTTTTAACCTGACTTAATTGCCAGGGCGGGCCGTGGACTGGATACACCGCAAGAGAAAGTAATTTATCAGGTAAGCATAAATTCTGTTTTCTCTTGCAAGGTGTATCCAGTCCACGGATTCATCCTTACTTGTGGGATACCAATACCAAAGCTTTAGGACACGGATGAAGGGAGGGAACAAGACAGGTAACCTAAACGGAAGGCACCACTGCTTGCAAAACCTTTCTCCCAAAAATAGCCTCCGAAGAAGCAGAAAGTATTGAATTTGTAAAATTTGGCAAAAGTATGCAGTGAAGACCAAGTCGCTGCCTTACAAATCTGTTCAACAGAAGCCTCATTCTTGAAAGCCCATGTGGAAGCCACAGCTCTGGTGGAATGAGCTGTAATTCGTTCAGGAGGCTCATAAGCCAATCGGATGATGCTTTTCAGCCAGAAGGAAAGAGAGGTAGCAGTCGCTTTCTGACCTCTCCTCTTACCAGAATAAACGACAAACAAGGATGATGTTTGTCTGAAATCCTTAGTTGCTTGCAAATAGAATTTCAAAGCACGAACCACATCAAGATTGTGTAATAGCCGTTCCTTCTTAGAAGCTGGATTAGGACACAGGGAAGGAACAATGATTTCTTGGTTAATATTCTTATTAGAAACAACCTTAGGAAGAAAACCAGGTTTGGTACGTAAAACTACCTTATCTGCATGGAACACCAGATAGGGTGAATTACACTGCAAAGCAGACAATTCAGAAACTCTTCGAGCAGAAGAAATAGCTACCAAAAACAAAACTTTCCAAGATAATAACTTAAGATCTATGGAATGTAAAGGTTCAAACGGAACCCCTTTAAGAACTGAAATAACTAAATTTAGACTCCATGGCGGAGCAACTGGTTTATAAACAGGCTTGATTCTGACTAAAGCCTGAGCAAACGCTTGAACGTCTGGTACCTCCGCCAGACGCTTGTGTAAAAGAATAGACAGAGCAGATATCTGTCCCTTTAAGGAACTAGCTGACAAACCTTTCTCCAATCCTTCTTGGAGAAAAGACATTATCCTTGGAATCCTAATCTTACTCCACGAGTAACCCTTGGATTCACACCAACAAAGATATTTCCGCCATATCTTATGGTAAATTTTCCTGGTGACAGGCATTCTAGCCTGAATCAGAGTATCTATAACTGATTGCGAGAAACCACGCTTAGATAGAATTAAGCGTTCAATCTCCAAGCAGTCAGCCGCAGAGAAACTAGATTTGGATGCTTGAATGGACCCTGTATTAGAAGATCCTGCCTCATTGGCAGTGTCCATGGCGGGACAGATGACATGTCCACTAGGTCTGCATACCAAGTCCTGCGTGGCCACGCAGGCGCTATCAGAATTACAGAGGCCTTCTCCTGCTTGATTCTGGCTACCAGACGAGAGAGAAGGGGAAACGGTGGAAAGACATAAGCCAGATTGAAGGACCAAGGCGCTACTAGAGCATCTATCAATACCGCCTTGGGGTCCCTGAACCTGGATCCGTAGAGAGGAAGTTTGGAGTTCTGACGGGACGCCATCAGATTCAATTCTGGAATGCCCCATAGCTGGGTCAGCTGAGCAAAAACCTCCGGGTGGAGTTCCCACTCCCCCGGGTGAAAAGTCTGACGACTTAGAAAATCCGCCTCCCAGTTGTCTACTCCTGGGATGTGAATTGCAGATAGATGGCAGGAGTGATCCTCCGCCCACCTGATTATTTTGGTGACTTCCTTCATCGCTAGGGAACTCTTTGTTCCCCCCTGATGATTGATATACGCCACAGTCGTGATGTTGTCCGACTGAAATCTGATGAATTTGGCCGCCGCTAGTTAAGGCCATGCCTGAAGCGAGTTGAATATCGCTCTCAGTTCCAAAATGTTTATAGGGAGAAGAGACTCTTCCCGAGACCATAAGCCCTGAGCTTTCAGGGAGTCCCAGACCGCCCCCCAGCCTAACAGACTGGCATCGGTCGTTACAATGATCCACTCCGGTCTGCGGAAGCATATTCCCTGAGACAGGTGATCCTGAGACAGCCACCAGAGAAGAGAGTCTCTGGTTTGCTGGTCCAGTTGTATTTGAGGAGACAAATCTGCATAATCTCCATTCCACTGTTTGAGCATGCACAGTTGCAGTGGTCTTAGATGTATTCGAGCAAAAGGGACTAATTCCATTGCCGCTACCATTAATCCGATTACCTCCATGCACTGAGCTACAGATGGCCAAGGAATGGAATGAAGAACTCGGCAAGTGGTTAAAAGCTTTAATTTTCTGACCTCCGTCAGAAATATTTTCATTTCTACCGAGTCTATTAATGTTCCCAGGAAGGGAACCCTTGTGAGCGGGGACAGAGAACTTTTTTCGGTGTTCACCTTCCACCCGTGAGACCTTAGAAAGGCCAGAACAATCTCTGTATGAGCCTTGGCTCTGGGAAAAGACGACGCCTGTATTAAGATGTCGTCCAAATAAGGTGCTACTGCAATGCCCCGCGGTCTTAGTACTGCCAGAAGGGACCCTAGCACTTTTGTGAAAATTCTGGGAGCGGTGGCCAACCCGAAGGGAAGGGCCACGAACTGGTAATGCTTGTCCTGAAAGGCGAACCTTAGGAACTGATGATCTTTGTGGATAGGAATATGTAGGTACGCATCCTTTAGATCCACGGTAGTCATATATTGACCTTCCTGGATCATAGGTAAGATTGTCCGAATGGTCTCCATCTTGAATGATGGAACTCTGAGGAATTTGTTTAGAATTTTTAGATCCAGGATTGGCCTGAAAGTTCCTTCCTTTTTGGGAACCACAAACAGGTTTGAGTAAAAACCCAGTCCTTGTTCTGTAATTGGAACTGGACATATCACTCCCATCTTGAGTAGATCTTCTACACAGCGTAAGAACGCCTCTTTCTTTGTCTGGTCTGTATAGAGACGAGAAATGTGGAACCTTCCCCTGGGAGGGGAGTCCTTGAATTCTAGAAGATATCCCTGAGTAACGATCTCTAATGCCCAGGGATCGTGAACATCCCTTGCCCAAGCCTGAGAGAAGAGAGAGAGTCTGCCCCCTACCAGATCCGGTCCCGGATCGGGGGCTACCCCTTCATGCTGTCTTAGTAGCAGCTGCAGGCTTCTTGGCCTGTTTACCCTTGTTCCAGCCCTGCAAAGGCTTCCAAGTTGCCTTGGGCTGTGAAGCGTTACCCTCTTGCTTTGCGGTTGCAGAGGTTGAAGCAGGACCGCTCCTGAAGTTGCGAAAGGAACGAAAATTAGCCTTGTTTTTAGCCTTAAAAGGCCTATCTTGTGGGAGAGCATGGCCCTTTCCCCCGGTGATGTCCGAAATAATCTCTTTCAACTCGGACCCGAAGAGGGTCTTTCCCTTGAAAGGGATATTTAGTAATTTTGATTTGGCCAAAAAATCGGCTGACCATGACTTGAGCCAAAGCACTCTGCGCGCCATAATGGAGAAACCTGAATTTTTTGCCGCTAACTTAGCTAATTGCAAAGCGGCATCTGTGATAAAGGAATTAGCCAGTTTTAAAGCTTTAATTCTGTCCATAATTTCGTCATATGAGGTCTCCCTCTGGAGCGACTCCTCCAGCGCCTCAAACCAGAAAGCCGCTGCAGTAGTTACAGGAATAATGCAGGCGATCGGTTGTAGAAGGAACCCTTGTTGAACAAAAATTTTCTTTAGTAAACCTTCTAATTTTTTATCCATAGGATCTTTGAAAGCACAACTGTCTTCAATTGGAATAGTTGTACGCTTAGCCAACGTAGAAACTGCTCCCTCTACCTTAGGGACCGTCTGCCATAAGTCCCGCCTAGGGTCAGTAATGGGGAACATTTTCTTAAAAATAGGAGGGGGAGCAAAAGGGACTTTTGATTGAAGATATAAAACTACAAATCTAACACCACATTCACTTTACCCTCCCGTGGAGATGCCCTACTGCTAGAGCGGCAAAGAGAATGACTGGGGGGTGGAGCAAGGGGGGGAACTATATGGACAGCTCTGCTGTGTGCTCTCTTTGCAACTTCCTGTAGGGAATGAGAATATCCCACAAGGATGAATCCGTGGACTGGATACACCTTGCAAGAGAAATATAAATAAAGGTAAGAAAGGAAAAAGCAAGGAAAACGTGCAAAATATGAACTGTCATCAAAAAACTTATTTTCTTATCCATGAACTGGGTGGAGCTGATGGACTCTCAGGCGTTCAATCTCCAAGTTAAGAGACTCGAAAGCTTGATGACAGACTCAAAATCCTGATGCTAGACATGACCTTGAGAAAGAAGATTGTGTCTTAGAGGAAGAGGTCACAGAGGGCAATTGGACATTAGAATATGATCTGCATACCACGTTCTTTGAGGCCAAGCAGGAGCAATCAACATTACAGACCACTTCTCTTGCTTGAGCTAAAATATCACTCTGGACAGAAGAACTATTGGTGGAAAAATGTAATCTAGATGAAATGACCATGGAGCTACTAGAGCATCCACTAACTTCACTTGAGGATCTCTGGATCTTGCAGAATATCTGGGAACTTTGTTGATCAAACAAGAAGCCATTAGATCTCTCTCTGGAAGACCCCAGCGTATATGCAGAGTCCTGTTTTCTGGAAGAAGAGAAGGGCGACTCCTGGGATATAGATGACAGATATTGTGCAACAATTATATATCTGCCCTAGAGAACTGCGAGTTCCCCTTTGGTGGTTGATGTATGCCACCTCTGTGACATTGTCCGTTTGGAAACAGAGGCAAGATCTGTATAGATCTGAAGCTAGAACAGAATTTTAAGATGTTATTGGCAACACAATATGCTTCTAGAGGAATGGACTGGTTCTCTATCGACAAAGAAAGAGCATTTCTTGTAGCTGGATCCAAAAAGATCCTTTGAGAAAGCTGAGAGTAGTCCTTGCATCACTGGTGAAGCATACATAACTTAAAAGGTCTCATGAAACCAAGCAAATGGAATCAGTCCTTAAACTTCCATGCATAAAGCTGCATAAGGATTGAATAGACTGAAGATTGACACGTTGACTGCAATTTGTATCCTCCTTGATCTGTTAGACAAAGTGTCATTTTCATGGAGTCTAAAGAAAGGATATTATGTTCCTAGAAGATAGAGAACTCTTTGGAACTTTGAGTCTACAGCCACAATTGCCAAGAAACATCAAAAGTTTGTTGGAATGAGATACAGCTAAAAGTAAAGATTGAGCCTTTACCAAGATATTATCCACATATGGAACTACTGAAATACCATGGGCCCGAATGATAGGAGGGATCCTAGTACTTTTGTAAAGATCCTGGGAACAGTAGCCAAATGGAAGAGTAACAAACTGAAAATGTTTGTCCTTGAAGGCAAAAACAAAGGAACTCATGATGGATGGGAATATGAATGTAGGCATCCTTCAAATCTATCGTGGACAAGTGGATAGTTCAAATTGTTTCCATTTTGAAGGTAGGAAGGAAAATTTCAAACCAATTCTGGATTTAAAGCCTCTTAACAAATTTCTCACTTTCTTTGGAACCATGAACAAACTGAAATAAAAGTATTGGCTTTGTTCTGGTAACAGAACTGGAACTATGACTCGCCAGGAGTTCTAGTTCCTGAACACAAAGAAAAGCTTGAGCCTTTCACAGGGGCTTTGACACATGGGACAAAATAAACTTTCACCTCTGAGACCAGGCCTTCTGAAAAAAAATTAAATCTACCTACCAGAATAGAATCTGGATTGGGGACCATACCTTCATTGTAATTTAGGAGTGGAGGAATACTTTTTTGACTGTTGAGACTTGTTCGAGGAAGGATTAGCTTTCCAGGCAGATCTGGAAGAGTCTTCTTTCTAAATAGAATTGGGAGATTGTTCGTTCCTTGTTTGAAGAAAGGAAAGAAAACTATTTGAAAATCTACTCTTCCCCTTAGACTTCTTGCCTTGAGGAAGAAAAGCTCCTTTAGCCTCCAGTTACAGTGGAAGCAACTGTGGAAATGATAGCATCTAAATCAGGTCTAAATACAATCTAGAAGTCTAGATTATGTCAGCTGACCAAATTTTTTTTTGTCAAAACTGACAATGTTATGTTTTTGGCATTCAATTTTATGATGTCAGCAATTGCATCATAAATAAATCCAACCGACTAAATGATTCATTTATGTAAAATTTCCAATCCTGTACTCCTAAGGTACTTAATATCTCCTTATAAAAAGAGTTATAAGATGTTCAGTCTTAAACAAATCAGGAAGGTTAAAGGGACAGTATACTATAAAATAGTTTTCCCCTAATGTGTTTCAAATTACTTTTTATTTAAAGGGACAGTAAAATAAAAAAAATCTTATGATTTAAATAGGGCATGTAATTTTAAACAACTTTCCAATTTACTTTTATTACCAATTTTGTTTTGTTCTCTTGGTATTCTTAGTTGAAAGCTAAATCTAGGAGGTTCATGTGCTAATTTCTTAGACCTTGAAGACTGCCTCTAATCGGAAAGCATTTTGACAGTTTTTCACCACTAGAGGGCATTAGTTCATGTGTTTCATATAGATAACATTGAGCTCCGGCACGTGAAGCTCCTAAGAGCAAGCACTGATTGGCTAAAAATGCAAGTCTGTCAAAAGAACTGAAATAAGGGGGCAGTTTGCAGAGGCATATATACAAGGTAATCACAGAGGTAAAAATTGTATTATTATAACTGTTTTGGTTATGCAAAATTGGGGAATGGGTAATAAAGGGATGATCTACCTTTTTAAACAACAAAAATTCTGGTGTTTACTGTCCCTTTAACTAACTGCAGAGTATAAAAAGTATGAGATTTGCTTTTTTTAAGACTTATTTGTGTATATGAATTAGCCGATTTTGTGTTTTGAAGCCACAACCTAATAAAATGGATTAAGCCTGTAGGTATAATCAGATCTCATTACTTTATCATATTGTGTACATATACATGCTTCTTTATCTTATCTGTCCACAAACCAATCACCAATACTTGAAGAGAACAATGGAAAATTAACATTGTATTACCTTCTCTCTTGTATAACCCACTGGGAGTGTAATTTTTTCTATTGGCTGTAGTAACAAAGCTGGGCTTTGAGGCCAAAAACTTTCAGAATGGGTGGGGATACCACAGGCTAAATAAACTAAATTGAATGCCAATATAAGAGTAATGGAAAAACGTGTAAACAATTTAATGCACTCCAGCAGATTAAGTGCATCATTGGGAACAAATTAAAGGGAACATTTTTGCGTAAACTGTCCCTTTAAGTATTCTGATCATCAACATAAATTCACCCTCAGAAGAGAATTATGAGGCATTAGAATCTGAGTAATCCATGTCCTTACTCTGATCATCTTCAGCAAACTGTTTGCAGGCTTTCTTATGCATTATCTTTAGAAGA